>NC_140976.1:42660867-42690867 GCF_056783735.1 Eptatretus burgeri
GAGTTCTGTAGAGTGATGAATTAAGATTTGAGCTTTGCAGTGATGCCCCAGAACGTTGCCTTTGCAGATCTGGTGAAAGATTCATCCCCGAGTGCATTTCAACTGTGAAGCATGGAGGAGGTGGAATCATGGTCTGGGGTGTGTTATCATATGCTGGTGTTGGTGAGATAAAGTGTGAACAGTCAATTACTGCCACAGAATACCAGAAAATATTAGAGAAAGGATCACTTCCCAGTCTCCAAAAGTTATTTCCTGGAGAGAAAAGCAAATAAGTCATTTTTCAACAAGATAATATCCCTGCCCATATTGCAAAAGCCAACAAAAAGTGGTTGGAGAAAAAGTCCCTGAAACATGTTCTGGCCTGGTCAGTCCCAATTTGAACCCTATAAAGAATATTTTGGCCTATATTCAGCACAAACTCATTGGAAGGAAATTCGCAAATCTGATCAACTTTGGAAACTGTCGACCATGAATGGGACAATATTGACATTTCTCGGTGCAAGAAGCTTTCTGAAAGTTTGACCAAAAGACTGGGTTATTTAAAGAAAGCCAAGGGACAAGCTACTCCATCCTGATTTGTAGTTATTTCTGCATGTTCTGGTGTATTTGTGTTATATTAATGTATGGTAAAGAAGCCTGGTGTTGGCTTAGTGGTGAGGGTGGCTGGCTTGGGATCTTAAGAGACTTGAGTTCAAGCCCTGTTGGCCACTGAATTAATACCAGGTAGGGTTGACTCAGCCTGTCATCCTTCTGAGGTCAGCAAAATGAGTACCAGTATACTGGTATAGGGGCACAGCATCAGTGGCACAGTCACACCCCAACAAAATGATAGCTACCCAGCAGCCAAGCTGCCATATGCAAGAAGAAGAATGTATGGTAAAATAGTTATGACAAAAATGTGAAAAAAATTGACTTTGCTCATTTTTTTTTTGCCACAGAGTGGACATAGCTAGACAGAGAATATACATAGCGAGAACATACAATGTAGTTCACCATGATTATGATTTTCACTACTTTATAAGGGGGGCCACTTTCGCCGATAAGACATCAGTATGGGCTTAATTATTAGAAACCAACAATGAAATACGAAGCCATTTACTTAAGGCCCGTGTTTAAGCAAAATAATACAGATAATATCATAACAAGTAAACAAAGAGGCATATAATACAATGTCATAGCTCCCGTTGTTTTAGTAATTTTGCTGAATGGAGTTGAAGGACTAGTCCATATTTATGTACAATGAAAATGACCGCCAGTCTACCAGTCGGCTATCTTTGATCAGATCACAAAATAAAGTGAGGGGCACGTGTATACCATCATGTACTGTCAAGTCAAGCAAGTATGGGAGCATGTGCCAGAACAGCGCGTCGCTGCGTCCACTTTCCGCCGGTACTCCAGGGCCCTCCGTCTGGCCATCCCCCAGGCAGATGCCAGGCCCATCCCCATCTCCTTGAGATGATGGTCAACCTGTTGCAACCATGAGGCACGTGGTCGGCCCACTGGCCTCCTCCACTCATGAGACTCCCTCGCTGAGAGAATCTGGTGAGCAGGATCAGCGTCAGGAAAACGAGCCACATGTCCAGACAGCCGCAACTGACGCTCACGGACTATGCAGGTAACAAATCTCATCCGAGTCTCTCTCAGCAACCGCTCGTTGGACACAAAATCCGACCAGCGATAGCCAAGGATTCTCCGAAGAGACCTGGTACCAAAGGAATTAAGTCTCCGTCTCAGATCCTTGGTCAGAGTCCAAGTCTCACACCCATAGAGCAAGACTGGAAGTACCAAGGACCTGAAGACTCGGACTTTCGTCCTCCCGCACAGGTACCGGCAGTGCCACACCCCATGATCCAGTGAATCCATGACTCCCCAGGCCTGACCCAGACGTCTATTGACCTCTGACTCGCAGCCAGCAGAGACAGGAATATCACTGCCAAGGTAAGTGAATCTCTCCACGACCTCAACATCCTCACCACAAACAGACACAGACAGGACAGCAGCATCCAAGATGTCACCGAAAGCCTGGATCTTAGTTTTGACCCAAGAAACCCATAATCCCAACGGCTCCGACTCCTCATTCAGCACCTCGAGGGCCCCCAAGAGGATGTCTAAAGTCTCCGCAAAGATGACTGCATCATCTGCAAAATCAAGGTCCGAGATCTTGACATTCCCAAATGATGCACCACAACTTGATCTCTCCGACATCCTCCCTAAAATCCAGTCCATACAAGTGCTGAAAAGTGCGGGGGCAAGTACACACCCCTGACGAACTCCATTAACAACTGGAAATAAGTCAGAGATGGTACCACCACACTTCACAGCACTCTCGGTACCAGAGTAGAGTTCAGACATCAGATCGATCAGTTTTGGTGGCACCCCACGAAGACCAAGAATCCTCCAGAGGACATCCCGATTCACTGAATCGAACGCTTTACAGAGATCAACATAGGCTGCAAGCAGCCCCTGCCGAAACTCTCGTCTGCGTTCGGTGAGGACACGAAGTGCAAGGATACGGTCAATCGTTGACCTCTTTGGTGTAAAGCCTGACTGCTCTGGACGCTGGTGCTCAAGCAGATGGTGGCGAACCCTATCAAGAATTATCCGAGCAAAGACCTTGCCCGGCACTGAGAGCAGCGTCACCCCTCGGTAGTTGTTGCAGTCTTGGTGATCACCCTTCCCTTTCCAGAGAGGGACAACAAGGCCCCTCTTCCAGTCAGTTGGGATGATGCCTGTGTTCCAGGCAGAGCACAAAACTACATGCAACGACACGAGTGCAGCATTTCCACCAGCCTTGAGAAGTTTGGCATGGATGCCACAGATCCCTGGAGCTTTGCCCCGTTTCAACTGGTTCACCGCAGCCCGTGTTTCCACAAGCGAAGGTGGACCACAGTTTATTCGAGGGTCAGCAACAGGAATTGTAACACCCTTGACGTCCAACTCGACAGCTGGGGGATCAGCCTGGTACAACCGCTCAAAGTAACCGGTCCAGCGGGCCTTCACTTCAGACTCCTCTGTCAAGAGCCTACCACTCTCTGCTCGAACTGCAGTGCTCCGAGGGATGGGCTTGGATGAACGTAATGCGCGAATTCCCCTGTCCACAGGTGATGCTTTACCCCCTCACAGATTCCTCGCACATAGGCCTCCTTGTCCACCCTCAGTGCACATACAGTTTTACGCCTCAGCTCCCTGAACAGCTAACCCTAACTGCTCTGCCATTCAGCCTGGCCCTGCGACTCTGGTCAATGGTATCCAGTGTCCCTTGAGAGACAAAATTCTTCTTTGCCCTGCGGTGAGCTCCAAGGCATCCACCGGCAACATCAAGGACGGTGGTCTTGAAGGCGCTCCACAACTCTTCAGGACCCCCCAAAGCACCCAGACCCCCCAAGTGTCCACTCAGCCTGTTCGCAAACTCCTCAGCTACTCTCTCATCCCTGAGCTTGGCAACATCCAGCCTAGGCTGGGATGGTACCATTCTCCAGGATTTAAGGTGCAGCTTTAGAGTTGCTACAACAAGCCTGTGGTCAGTATTGAGGAACTGAGCACTCCGGTAGACCCTACAGTTCTGGATCATCCTCCAACGACCGTCAATGAGGACATGGTCAATCTCTTTTGCCACACCGCCAGCGTTGGAATACCAAGTCCAGCGATGAGCTTGTGGGCGCTGAAACCATGAACCAGCCACCCTAAGTCCATGACTTCTTGCAAAGTCAAGGAACTTAGTGCCATTCTGGTTCATAGTTCCTGACCCATGGGGACCAACACACACCTCATAACCATCCCTATCAGTTCCAGTCGATGCATTGAAATCCCCCAAGACTAGAAGTGTATCTCGTCTGGGGCACTGATCAACCACAGACTCGAGTGCGGCGTAGAATGCATCCTTCACGGTGAGATCACTCACCTCAGTCGGAGCATAAACAGAGACCAGGGAAATGACACCTAAGGAGTGACGAATCCTTAATCTCATAATACGCTCGTTGACCGGTGTTACCTCAATTATCATTGGGGTCAGCTTATTGGACACAGCTACAGCAACTCCTTGGGTATGGTAACCATCAGAGCGACCAGACCAATAGTAGGTGTAACCACCCACCATTATCTCACCACAATCCGGTCTCCGAACCTCAGAGAGCTGCAATCCCGATGTCCAAACGCTTGAGCTCAGATGATAACAGAGACAGGTGATCATCCTCTCTTCGGGATAGGACATTCCAGGCACCCACCCGAAGGGACTGCCTCAGGTTAACCCAAGGAGACTGCCGTCTGGTGGACGACACCTCAGCACCACTCCGACACACTCTCCCGCAATCTGACCCAGGGATGTTACCCCATGGTTTCCCTCCTATCATCAAAGATTGGGGGTCCCGAAGGCTTTGCCCCAATCCCGTCATCCGGTGAGCTGCCCTGCGAAGGGAAGCTGCACAGGAGGTACCCCCACGGAGTGGGTTTTCAGATTTTTTTGCGGAATGAAGGGTTTTATGGTGGCCGGAGTGCAAATCCTGCCACCAACCTCTTAATAAGAAGTGACCCAACTGCAGGAGGACGTCCGCAGACACAGTTGGGCACTAGATCTGGTTGGCCGTTGGCTCACAAGGAGCTTCTCCACCCTTTGACAGGTTTTGTTTTTAATTCTGCTGGGTGTCCATATCCAAACACCCTCCTCACCAAAAACCTGGTGGGGGAGACGGTTTAGTCGCCGACAACCCGACCATGGAATAGGTTAGTGCAGGTTTCCATGGTACCTGTAGCAGGTCACAGATCGAACCTGACCTGACTGAGAACCTGACCTGACATGTACTTTGTTTGTGCCAAGTTTGAACAAAATCAGACTGCATTTCTGAGAAATGGTCGGGGACACATTTCAGTAACAAAATGGACAACAGTCGGCCATCTTGGATCTAATCTCGCAAAAAAAAGTCGTGTATTTGTCAGCCACAATTCATTATCTGGCTGCTACGTTTGAACAACATCGGTAAATGCATGTCTGAGAAATGGTTGGGGACGTGTTCAACATCGGGTATTTTACAACTAAAATGGCCGCCAGTCTACCAGATGGCCATCTTTGATCAAATCGCAAAATAGAGTTAGGTGCAAGTGTATGCCATTGTGTACCGAACTTGTGCCAATTTTGAACAAAATTGGACCATGGATGTCGGAGAAATGGTTGAGGATGTGTTCAACATTAAGTGTTTTTACAACTAAAATGGCCGACAGTGGGCCATCTTGGATTTGATGTCGAAAAAAAAAAAGATGTGCTTATGTATTTCCATCATATGTTGTCTTTTTGCCAAGTACGAATAAATCAGTCCATACATGTCCGAGATATGGTTGCGAATGCACGCACACATAAATCGAGACCAAATCCATAAGCCTCCGTTTCGGACCAAGTCCAACGGGGGCTAATAGTAATAAGGATAATTATACATAAACTTAGATTTCAAAACTTTCTTTAAAAGCCACATGAGCAGAAGTGTGCCTGATGCTCGATGACACTCTTCATTCAGTATTATTTGTAATCCATTGTAGCAATCCTTGTGAGGCACAAGGCAGTCAAATGTTAATTTGTCAATCTGTTCCTCTGTTTTCTTTTCACAATGTTCATTGTTGAAAAGGTTGCTTCACATGTGTATGCACTGACAAAAACTGCTCTCTGCTCCCGTAACGGTGGCCCACAGATGCCGCACTTTCACCTCTTGCTAACATGTCTAACGACTGGATGTATTTAATTTTCCACAATATTATAATCTTTCTCCGCCTTTTGGTACAATTAATTTTGTCTATCGTTTTACATTTGGGTGCCATTACTAATTGTTTTGTGTCGAGCAGATCTAGTAATACAGGATCTCCTTATGTCATTTCCTCTGTTTTACGATGCATTCATTATTAACCTTGGCTTCGTTCCCGTATGTTCGATTACTACAATTAACAGTGTACGAAAAAAACAAGAAAAGGCTTGTTATGGTAGGTAATCATACACGTGGACACAAACAATGACTCATCTCAGCTCAAAAAAACATGAATGGCCGAAATGAAATGCCGCGATAACGAAATCGGTATACAATAGGTTACCTGCGATTGGTAGAAACCCGTGGTATGAGAAACCGTGATATTTGAGTGTTTATTGTACACTGTCCTGCCACCTACTGGTGTAATTATGTTACTTTTATGCTTTGCGTTGGAACACTCATTTGAAGCCATTGGGTCAACTTGATAGGATTTATGGTGGATTATGATGGAGCGTTTTCACATTTGTGTATTAATTATCGGCTGCGAGTCAGGGGCCGCACTTTAAGCCACCAGGGGCCACCGGTGGCTCACGGGCCGTGCAATAAAGAACGTAGCCAGATAGAAGATATGTACACAACTAGATATCGAACATAGCTCACCACAGATGAACTGAGATGTATCAGTAGTTTATGATAATGCATCAAACATGGTTAAGGGTTATCCGGGGCGTGGTTAAGTAGAGTCATGTGACCCGCCCATATTCCGGTGCTGTGTTAAATGCTGTACCTGTGTCCGAATTAAACCTGTTGTTCCCACTTCAGAGCCTTCGTCCCTATCCATTGAGTACACTACACGAACACGAACGAAACCCAAAGGTTTCACAACGCCAAAAGCAGAAGTAGAAACCTCACACATCACGTGATATTTTCAAATGAAGAAAATACAGAACTGTGAATAAACTCGTAAATTGTCATGTTCTGTGAAGCTACCGCCACGCGCATGCGCAGTGTGCGCCTCCCTGACCATAAACGTGGAGCTTCAACTTATGTGGTGTCTGGCCTTTCACCCCGTAATCCTTCGGATACATCACAATTGGGACGAGTTTAGTGCTTTGCCAAGTTGGCATTGCTCACGATGGCGTGTGTAGGGATTCTGGTGGAGTACCAGCCAGATGAGTACTGGGACAATACTTCATCGCTAACAAGATGGCGGCGGGAGAAGATGCTGATCTGCGCATGCGCGTGGCGGCGGGAGAAGATGCTGATCTGCGCATGCGCGTGGCGGCAGCTTCACAGATGACAATAAATCATGTCAAATAAAAATAAAATGTTTAGCTTTGTCAAAGGGATCGAAGCGCTGATCCGATTTCAGAAATGATAAAATAATAAATAAGAAGTTGAGAAAAAAAAAAAACTAACTCAGGAAGCACGTGAGAAAACGAGAAGTCGAAAGCACACGGAGCTTTCAACATGACATGAATACACCACAGATGACGCACGAAAATAGCGCTGCGTATCGGAAAGTTTCACTCAGACTAATAACATGTAAAATATGTACACAATGATAAATATAACTCGGGTCCCGCGGACAAGCGCATGTAAATTCGGGGAAGTAAAATTTTTTTTTAATTAATTACTTATTTTTATTAAAACCTGAACGAAACCAAAATTATTCAACATAAATATTTGTCACGACCTTTTAGGAGCATTCCTGGAAGTTCATGTAAATAATCTTTATAACAAAGTTAGAGCACAAAAAAAAAGAAAAAATCACGCCCCATCTTTTTTAATGGATCGATGGCGGGAAAATCGACGCTTCTGCATAATTTTCTGGCTATGACACGTCAGCGGGTATAAAGAGAAGAGAGAAGAGGTGTAACAGTCGATTAAACGCCAGGAATGATACACAAAAACACACCCAAAACCACAAAACATACGCACACGCATACGACACGAACCTCATCAGAAGAGAGCAATGATGGAACTACTTTCTTATACATACGCCAAACCAACGCGTCATCAGCCCCTCATTAACATACGAAGTGTGTTCAAAAAGTAACCACCCTTAATTTTTCGTGCGTAAACAAATGAAGCTAGGGCGTCGTCGTTTGGTGCACGTGTGTAGGCGATCCTAATCCGTATGCGTTAATATTTTCCCGCCTGCAGAAGCTGTCAGTCGCCGACAGACCGCCGATGAGTGAGGAAGTGTAAGTGAGCGCCGTCGGATTTTCGTTTTTGACAAAATGACGGATCACTGTGGTCTCATCGCCAGTGATCACTGTGTTGAAGAAGTTGGGATCGCTGTTCACAGTCTCCAGCATGTCCTGTGCGATCTCCAAACGGAGTTGCTTCTCCTCGATCGTTAGCAGCTTTGGCACGAACTTCGCTGAGATTCTCCTTAAGCCCAAATCCTCAGTCACAATAGAATGAACGGATCCAATGCTGACGCCCGCCTTGTCTGCAAGTTCTCTGATCGTGATTCGACGATCCTGCATCAGCAGGGTCCTCACTTGGTCAATGACGATCTCATTTCGGGATGTTGAGGGCCGACCAGAACGTGCTTCACTTTCCACTGATGTGCGACCATCTTTGAAGCGGTTGTACCACTCTTTTATCTGTGTGGTGCCCATTGCTTCGTTCCCGACGGCCTGTTGAATCTTGCGGATCGTTTCCACTTGGGAATCGCCAAGCTTTGCACAAAATTTGATGCGGTAACGTTGTTCAAGTTTTTCCGTCATTTTGTCAAAAACGAAAATCCGACGGCGCTCACTTACACTTCCTCACTCATCGGCGGTCTGTCGGCGACTGACAGCTTCTGCAGGCGGGAAAATATTCACGCATACGGATTAGGATCGCCTCCATACGTGCACCAAACGACCCCTCCCTAGCTTCATTTGTTTACGCACGAAAAATTAAGGTTGGAGACTTTTTGAACACACCTCGTATGTATGAGCTGTACGTCCACAACGCCTCCGCCAAAACGTAAGCCTGAAAGGCTTCAAAAACCCATAACCTAATTAGTCATATGCAGAAGAAATCCCTGGACAAAACGTTGAATAAATGGATATTTCTGAAGTATCAAACTGGAAATGATGGCCGTTATTCTGGCCCAGAGCCTCTTTCTTGCTTTAATTAAAAATCAAGTCTCAACCGGCTAGTCTTTTCTTCCAGGAAAGACGTCACGTGGGTGTGGTTAAAAAAAAAAAAACACGAGGGAACGCGGTTAATAGCGGAGAGCTGAGGTTACAGGAATTAGTTGCCATGGAAACATTTGTGGCTTCGGGGACAAAATGGAAGAAACTTGGACGAATATTCATGGACGTGTGCACGGAGGACGCGAGGGGGTGTCAGCGTGCAGGGCGAGTGACGTGTACGATCCCGAGGCCGACGTGAGCGAGTCTTTGCGTTCCCGTGGAGAGTCCAAGATAGCCCCAAAATGACGTCAAAGATGCGTCATTGGTCCGCGTGACCTCATCCCACACTCCACAGCTACGTTGATCGTTCCGTATGAACAGCGCCACACGATTGCAAACAGCACCGAGCGCTGCGAGTGTGAAATGCGAATTTGAATGTGCTACCTTCGAACCAGATGCCTTCTTTGTTAGGATCTGGAGCCACCGTGATGGTTTAGTGCGATCAGCGCTATGTTTAAACCGCGCCGAGCGCTGTATAACTGCACAGGGCCCCGTCAGATTTAAATGCTCGATTTGAACCAGATGCCTTCTTTGTTAGGATCTGGAGCCACCGTGATGGTTTAGTGAGATCAGCGCTATGTTTAAACCGCGCCGAGCGCTGTATAACTGCACAGGGCCCCGTCAGATTTAAATGCTCGATTTGAACCAGGTGCCTTCTTTGTTAGGATCTGGAGCCACCGTGATGGTTTAGTGCGAACAGCGCTATGTTTAAACCACGCCGAGCGCTGTATAACTGCACAGGGCCCCGTCAGATTTAAATGCTCGATTTGAACCAGGTGCCTTCTTTGTTAGGATCTGGAGCGGCCGTGATGGTTTAGTGCGATCAGCGCTATGTTTAAACCGCGCCGAGCGCTGTATAACTGCACAGGGCCCCGTCAGATTTAAATGCTCGATTTGAACCAGGTGCCTTCTTTGTTAGGATCTGGAGCCACCGTGATGGTTTAGTGCGATCAGCGCTATGTTTAAACCGCGCCGAGCGCTGTATAACTGCACAGGGCCCCGTCAGATTTAAATGCTCGATTTGAACCAGTTCCTTCTTTGTTAGGATCTGGAGCCACCGTGATGGTTTAGTGCGATCAGCGCTATGTTTAAACCGCGCCGAGCACTTTATAACCGCACAGGGCCCCGTCAGATTTAAATGCTCGATTTGAACCAGGTGCCTTCTTTGACAGGTTCTAGAGTGGCCGTGGAAGCACTGAGGTACCCCAGAATGGCTGAACTAGTCGACTGATAACCCCTCTCACCGATGGTACTGGTCTCGACTAGCTCCGACGCTGGGGTGATGCACAACGAGCCAGCAAACTCTGCAGAAGCATCGATTTCTCAAGATTGTACAAACTCGATGTGGTTAAATCTCTTCAATTTTATTGTAAAAGAAAGAAGAAGCCGATCCTTCGGAAAGATGGTCGGGCTAATGCTAAAGGGTCATTCGCAATCACTGCCGTGACGTGCCTCGACCGTGACGACCAGAGCGAGTTTTATACTCGACAGATTTCTCAGAGCTTTCGGTTCCAATATCAATTGGAGTTTAATTCACGGGTTCTTGAGGAACGTCTTCTGAAGGTGGTAATGCAGAAGGTGAGCAAGGTGCGGCAGTATCAGGTTTGAGGTGCTGTCTGTTCCTTGTAAGAACTTTGTCACCAACGCATATACCGTACGAGCAAGGCGGTTTAGGTGGAGGGGTAGAATTGATAGTACCCAACTGTTCCCAGGTCGATTGATTACCAATTCTGACTCTAACTTCGTCACCGACCTGAAGTTCAGGGAGAAGTTCAGGAGAATGTCTCCAATTGTCGTAGTAAGCGTTTTTTTTTCTTCGGCATTGTCATCGTTGCTCTTGACGATATCAGGGTCGATCTTGTCTGTGTTTGGTAGTAGTTTCTGGGACAAGGTTGGCATAGTTGCCTTCGACCTCCGTCCGACCCAGCATCAACTGGGCAGGGCTATAACCAGTGGGCTCAATAGGAGTATTACGGTGAGATATCAGCCCTAGATATGGATCAGGTTGCAGCAGGATCATCTTCACAATGTGTACAGCCTTTTCAACACATCCATTTCCCTGTGGATAGCTTGCGCTTGCATGTTCAAATCTATATTTTCCAGAAAATTCCACAAACTGCTTGGATGTGAATTGACTTCCATTATCGGGGATGAGAGTATCAGGAATGCCCCAACGAGCAAAGGTTGACTTCATTTTATGAATGAGCATTTCGCTTGTGAGAGAGGGTAAGTGCATGAGCTTATTGAATTTCGAGTATTAATCCCCCCATGACCAGGTAGCGATTCTTATCAAACTCGAAGATATCAGCTGCTATCCATTCCCATGGACGAGACGGAAGGGGAGTCGGGATTTATGGCTCTCGCTTTGGAGCAGGCCGGTACTTGATACAATGATGACATTTCCTGACATAGTCCTTGACGTCCCCACTCATACCGGGCCACCAAATACAATAATTGGCTCGGCGTCGACACTTTGTTACTCCTTGATGTCCATCATCATGAATTATTTGAAACATCTCCCCCCTCGTGTCAGTTGGTATGACGATTCTCGTCACAATAACAGTCCTTCATCGACAGACAAATGCCCACGATTTTCAAAGTACCGATCGAGTATATATCGAGGCCCATCATGGATAGTGTCGTCAATCACATGTTGCAAAACAGGATCCAGCCTGGACGCATCTCTGAGAACATCTAACTTTCCCTTGGATACTGGAAAACCTGCCTCAACTCGATGAACATATGCGTCCACCTCTTCGAGAGAGGTGGCCAGAACGGCTGCTAAGTTCAATTCTGGAGCTTAAATTTGGTAATTCTGTATATAGAGAGCTTCAAGCACCTCATCACGATTTTCATCATGTTCTTTGAGAGTCCTTCCAAAGACCAGAGTATCATCAGCGTAGAATACAACTCTGCTGTGACCCTCCAACAAGTGCGTCATCTTTTGTTGAAAGATTTCCGGCACCAATGTGATGCCAAAAGGTAACCTATCAAAGGCATACCTCCCAAAAGGAGTGATGAACGTCGTGTAGTTGCACAAATTAGGATGGCATGGAACCGACCAAAACCCACATTCACTTGGATCTTTGGGGGAAAACGTAAAGGGACAATATTGTTGTGACTCGTAACCAGGCTGTGGAATATATCAACACGGTTTGGAGTCAATCCCTACACATCTACACAGATGGCTCTGAAGACCCTGCACTCGGGAGAACATCGGCTGCTTTTTGCATCCTAGACGTCAAAGTGATAAAGTCTGCTAGGTTTTCTCTGATCACCTTTTCAATATTCTCAGCTGAACTCTTTGCTATCATTTTGGCCCTCGAATGGATAATTGACTTCAACCCCCTCAGGCAAGTTATATTTTCTGATTCACTTTCTGGTCTGAAAGTGTTGAAGTCCCTGCAGTCTGTTGGTAGGTACTACCTTGTTCTCGAAGTGCTTCACCTTATTAACATGGCCAATTGGAGAGGCACGGTTGTTGACCTGTGCTGGATCCATGCCCACGTAGGCATTGGAGGCAATGAAGCCTGCGATCAGGCAGGCAAATGGGCACTATGGTCAGATTTTGAATCCCCAATCCCTCTGGGCCTGTCAGAACTGCCTAATCGAATTTGGACCAACATCAACAAAAAATGGCAATTTCTGTGGGAGATATCCACCAAAGGGAGCTGGTGCTATAAGGTGTACCCTTTGGTTGGATCTTCTGTCTCGTTTCCTTCACTCTCCTGAAGAGACCAGGCAATCCTTTATAGGCTCAGACTCTGACATTACGCTCTTAATTCCAATTTACATGGGATAGGATGTCACTCGATGGAAGTCTGTGATTGGTGCAGGGTCCCCAAGGATCTGGAGCACAACTTCACTCAATGTCCTCGGTACGGAGAACCCAGATCATGCTTTTTCCACACTGCCCGAGAAATGGGCATCATCTTGTCAGGCATGCCAGATAACCTTTGCCATCTGAGCCAAAATCTCCCTCGACTCTGCAAATCGGTTTCAAAATTTATAAAAGAAACTGGGCAAACAACATAAATTCCCCAGTTTTGTTTAGCTTCAGTCAAGGTGTTTAGGTATGTGGCGAATAAAGAGCCTCAGGGCTCTGAAAATGCCATTAATAATCAAAAGAAGAAGACGTCTGAAATGTCAAATGTGTCCGAATTGGACAAATGAACGCTTTTTTAGAAGTCGGAACTGCTGCTAAGTTCGATTCTGGAGCTTAAATTTTGGAATCCTGCTGAATTTAAGAGATTCTCGAGGTTATCGCATGTGCGGTAATGAAATAAATCCGCAAACGTTTGTCTCCAGGCGTTTATAGGCATTGCGATGTACCCAGCGACTCGTAGCTATGATGAACGGGCATTCGATAATATGAGTGAGGAAAGTGAAAAACAAAACTTTATCGTTAACAAATCGTTGCGGCCTTTTTCAAGTCAAGGCATGGTCGAGCAGGCCCAAAAACATGGCGGCTTCAGACTCCAGCGAGGTTACCCAAGATACGCCTTAAGACCCCAAAGAGTGAGGTCGTTGAGGAGCATCTCATGAAGAGTATAATTAAATAAGGCCGTTAATTATCTTCAAAAGGGGGTGGTTTAATGAACCCAAACACTCAATTTTCACTCGTGCATTTCCTTGGAGTTTTCTTGGAATGCATGCAAAGTTTCAGGCTGATATGTTTCATGGTTTTGGAGTTATGGAGTGCGCACATCACAAACAAGACTATTGCTTTTGGGTCATTTATTGACACAATTAGGCTACTGTGGTGTGGTATGGGGTGGGGAAGAGGATGAGACCTGGGAGGAAAGGTATGTGGACTGGGGGGGGGGGCGGGGGAAAGAGGACTGGGGGGGGGGGTTGAGTGCCTAATTTGAGATGTACAGAGAAAGTGAGTATAAGAAACATCTGGTTGCATCATTGTTTGGAGCATGGTTGGATAGGGATATGCAATCTATAAATTATTACGAATGAAGTTGTTTGCAGGTCACGCGGTCTTTTATCGATTCATTCCGAACTTTCAACGACAATGTGATTACAGCACCACAACTAAATGTACACACATGGGAATACAAGTTATATGGCACAGAAACAAGCTGTTAGAAGGTGAAGGTGGAAACATGTTGCTATGTTGCGGATGTTTTGTAATATCTGAGTTGGCTGGACAGAACATGAAAACTACAACATCGCCATTGTGAGTGCTGCCAGCTCATCGGTGCAGTTTGAAGACTGGACTACCTAACCTCGTTCCTTATTGTTATTTGGAGTGTCCAAAGCTCTGTTGTTTGTGCTCGGGAGCACTGAGACTTCTTTTTCCCTGCCTAAGGTGTTCTTGGTTGAGGTCAGCGATTTGGCGACTTTTGAAGGGGGGGCTCCACGGAAGGTGTTCGACCAGACAGAACCTGGCAACGCCAACATGACTGAGTGTGAGTCCTACTTGAAAAGATACACGGCTGACTACATCAAGGACCTGTGCATTTGATGCTTTTACATCTAATATTGAACGCATTAATGCCTTGTGTTGGTTCTGTAGTGAGGCCAAGCTGTCAGGTCGTTTGGCCCGATCGGCCTTACGTATTCAGGACTTCCACATCACTTTCAGGTAGAAGCCTGAAAAGACTCATCAGGTTCCTGATGCTTTATCGCGTTTAAGTAAAGTCATGGTCTTCACTCGCTCAGTCGCCAAGGCAGTGACATCATCAACCTCTCTGCAGCCTGTGGCAATGGTTGTGATGTCTTCATTGCCGACATCACAGTTTATCCCAGTGGCTGTTTGGCAACGTCTGAAGCACAGTCAGTACCCAAGAATGAATTGTCATTATCAATAGGGATTGTACACCAGCCTGACACAGTCACCACCACAGCTTGCTGCAGTGACTAACAATCTGTGTGCTGCAGATCCCTGTTGCATTCTGGACTCTCCTTTCTCGCAAAAACTGGACTGGATTCAATGTAATGTGTGTGACGAATGGAATAACTTTTTCTGTGTAGATGCACCTCATTGCAAATTACCATGCATTCACGTCAGGTCAGGAATGGGAGAATGCGCCAGAGCAGCACGTCGCTGCGTCCAATCTCCGCCTCGACTCCAGGGACCTCCAACTGGCCTTCCCCAGGCAGATGCCTGGCCCATCCCCATCTCCTTGAGATGCTGATCAACATGCTACAACCAAGAGGGACGTTGTCAGCCCATTGGCCTCCTCCACTCAAGAGGCTCCATCACTGAATCAGGTGAGCAGGATCGATCAGCGTCAAGAAAATGAGCCACATTTCCACACAGCCGCAGCTGACAATCACGGACTATGCAGGTAACAAATCACATTTGAGTCTCTCTCAGCAACCTCCATTGGACACGAAGTTCGACTAGCAACAGCCAAGGATTCTACGAAGAAACCTGATACCAAAGGAATTAAGTCTCCTTCTCAGATCCTTGGTCAGAGTCCAAGTCTCACATCCATAGAGCAAGATTGGGAGCACCAAGGACAGGAAGACTCGGATTTTCGTCCTCCTGCACCGGTACCGACAGCGCCACACCCCACAATTCAGTGAATCCATCACTCCCCAGGCTCGACCCAGATGTCTATTGACCTCTGCTTTACAGTCAGCAGAAATATGAATATCACTGCCAAGGTAAGTACATCTCTACGTGACCTCAACATCTTCACCACAAACAGACACAGACAGGACAGCAGCATCCAAGATGTCGTTGAAAACCTGGATCTTTGTTTTGATCCAAGAAACCCATAATCCCAGCGGCTCTGACTCCTCATTTAGCACCTCGAGGCCCCCAAAAGGATATCCAGAGTCTCTGCAAAGATGACTGCATCATCTGCGAAATCAAGGTCAGAGATCTTGACATTCCCAAACGATGCACCGCAGCTTGATCTCTCTGACGTCCTCCCTAGAATTCAATCCATACAAGCGCTGAAAAGTGTGAGGCCAGTACAAACCCCTGATGAACTCCAGTAACAATTGGAAATGTGTCGGAGATGATATCACCACGTCTCACAGCACTCTCCGTACCAGAGTATAGTTCAGACAACAGATTGATCAGGCTTCATGGCACCCCCACGGACCAAGAATCCTTCAGAGGGCATCCTGATTCACTGAATCAAATGTTATGCAGAGATCAACATAGGCTGCAAGCAGCCCCTGCCGAAACTCTAGTCTGCTTTCGGGGAGGACCTGAAGAGCAAGAATACGGTCAATCGTTGACCTCTTTGGTGTAAAGCCTGACTGCTCTGGACGCTGGTGCTCAAGCAGATGGTGGTGAACC
This sequence comes from Eptatretus burgeri, assembly GCF_056783735.1. NCBI lineage: Eukaryota > Metazoa > Chordata > Myxini > Myxiniformes > Myxinidae > Eptatretus > Eptatretus burgeri. The sequence continues at coordinate 42,677,058 of NC_140976.1, forward strand.
CTATGAAGAATTATCCGAGCAAAGACCTTGCCCGGCACTGAGAGCAGCATCACCCCTCGGTAGTTGTTGCAGTCTTGGCGATTACCCTTGCCTTTCCAGAGAGGGACAACAAGGCCCCTCTTCCAGTCAGTTGGGATGATGCCTGTGTTCCAGGCAGAGCACAAAACTGCATGCAACAACACGAGTGCAGCATTTCCACCAGCCTTGAGAAGTTCAGCATGGATGCCACAGATCCCTGGAGCTTTACCCCATTTCAACCGGTTCACCGCAGCCTGTGTTTGCACAAACGAAGGTGGACCACAATTGATTGGAGGGTCAGCAACAGTGATTGTAACACTCCTGACGTCCAACTCGACAGCTGGTGGATGAGCCTGGTACAACCGCTCAACGTAACCGGCCCAGCGGGCCTTCACTTCTGGCTCCTCTGTCAAGAGCCTACCACCCTCTGCTATACGTGCAGTCCACCAAGGGATGGGCTTGGATGAACGCAATGCGCGAATTCCCCTGTAAACAGGACAAGAATCACTTGACCACAGGTGATGCTCTTCCCCCTCACAGATTCCTTGCACATCGGCCTCCTTGTCCACCCTTATTGCACGTGCAGTTTTACGCCTCAGCTCCCTGAAGAGCTCTGCTCTGCCATTCAGCCTGGCCCTACGACTCTGATCAATGGTATCCAGTGTCCGTTGATAGTCAAAATTCTTCTTCGTCCGATGGTGAGTTCCAAGACATCCCCCGCAACATCAAGGATGGTGGTCTTGAAGGCACTCCACAACTCTTCAGGATCTGCCAAAGCACCCAGACCCCCCAAATCTCCACTCAGCCTGTTCGCAAACTCCTCAGCTATCCTCTGATCCTTGAGCTTGCCAACATCCAGTCGAGGCTGGGATGGTACCATTCTCCTGGATTTAAGGTGAAACTTAAGAGTTGCTACAAGCTGGTGGTCACTATTGAGGAACTGAGCTCTCCGGTAGACCCTGCAGTTCTGGATCATCCTCCAGTGACCATCAACGAGGATATGGTCAATCTCCTTTGCCACACTGCCAGCGTTGGAATACCAAGTCCAGCGATGAGCTTGTGGGTGCTGAAAGCATGAACCGGCCACCCTAAGTCCATGACTTCTTGCAAAGTCAAGGAACTTGGGGCTATTCAGGTTCACAGTTCCAGACCCATGGGGACCAGCACACTTCTCATAACCATCCCTATCAGTTCCAGTCGATGCATTGAAATCCCCCAAGACTAGAAGTGTATCTCACCTGGGGTACTGATCAACCACAGACTCGAGCCTGGCGTAGAATGTGTCCTTCACGGTGAGATTACTCGCCTCAGTCAGAGCATAAACGGACACGAAGGAAATGACACCCAAGGAGTGATGAATCCTTATTCTCATACTACGCTCGTTGAACAGTGTTACCTCAATTATCATTGGATTAAGCTTATTGGACACAGCTACAGCAACTCCTTGGGCATGGTAACCATCAGAGCGACCAGACCAATAGGAGGTGTAACCACCCACCATGATCTCGCCGCAATCCGGAGTCTGAACCTAAAAGAGTGCTGCAATTCTGATGTAGAAACGCTTGAGCTCAGATGATAACAGAGACAGGTGATCATCCTCTCTTTGGGATAGGACATTTCAGGCACGCACCCGAAGGGTTCGTCTCATGTTAACCCATGGAAACCACCATCTGGTGGACGACACCTCAGTACCACTTCGACACACTCTCCCGCAATCTGACCCGGGAATGTTACCCCGTGGTTTCCCTCCTATCATCAAAGATTAGGGGTCCCGAAGGCTTTTCCCCAATCCCGTCATCCGGTGAACTGCCCTGTGAAGGGAAGCTGCACAGGAGGTATTCCGACAGAATGGTTTTCATTTTTTTATGCTTCGAGAATGTTTTGCGGAATAAAGGGTTTTACGGTGGCCGGAGTGCAAATCCTGCCACCAACCTCCGAATAAGAAGCAACCCAACTGCAGGAGGACGTCCACAGACACAGTTGAGCACTAGATATGGATGGCCATTGGCTCACAAGGAGCTCCTCCGCCCTCCTCCACCCATTTGAAAGCCACATCATAAAAGTGACGTCTTCACAAACAATGCCAGTCCTATGTCAAAACGTCTTTTTGCCAGCATTGTTCCAACGTTAGCTGCATGTCAAAGCAACATCTTTTTGCCAATCTTCTTTTAATGTCAGTCAGCCATCGATTACTAAAAGAAGAACCATGTTTCTGTTTTGATGGTGTTTGTTTTGTGCAGATAACTGTAATTGAGCTGAAGATCTTCTTCTTCTTTTTCTTCTTTCGGCTGCTCCCGTTCGGGGTCGCCACAGTGGATCATCCGTATGATCCGCATGGTGATTTGGCTTAGCATGCCCTTCCTGACGCAACCCTGGTCGCCTCTAACGACACACAGGGATATGGCACACCTATTCTACCCGGGGCATACACCAGGCCCAGTACACTGGTACTCACTTCGCCGACCTCGGAAGGATGACAGGCTGAGTCAACCTCCTGGTGTGTATTAATTCTAGCGGCCAACGGGGCTTGAACTCAGGACCTTTTGGATCCCAAGCCGCTACCCTAACCACTACGCCAACACCAGGCTTTAATTTAGCCGAAGATAATTGGTGCATATTCGATTTGAAGATAATGTGGTGGAAAAGAACTCAATTTCCACACAATCGATCGATAAGCAGACCAAAGGAGAATCTTTAATTTCGTATCAATGAAGGAAGAACATTCAATGATTCACTGAAACATGCAAATGAACTTCACTGAAACAGAAGCCCAAAGTAATCCCTCTTATACACAATTTGACATCCAAAAACCTGAGATGGTAAGACATTTGGCAATTCAACTGTGGGATGAGCTGATAAGCACTTGGCAAAAAAAAACTCAAAACTGCAATCCAAGGCCACTTTGGATGGGAGGGAGAGAATGATACACTCACAGCAAAAGTTTTCAGTGTTAACAACCAGGTCACCCTGTTTCTATGCAGCGAGTAAGACCTTTCTTCAGAGTAAGATATTCCTTTTATCAATATGTAGGTCAAAACACTGTCGGGAAAAGGGAAACATTGCTGACAGCCAATTAGACTATAGTACAAGAATTAAATTTATAAAGTACCAGCAACAATTACAAATGAGAATACATAAATATAATTATTTTTCTCCCACAATAGCATCAGTATATGAATGACTTTTATAATTTACATGTGGCCTATTCCATAGGGTTTTGACAGAGGAAGTGTACGGGCTTTCATCCTGCCTGTCCCTCGTTACCCTGGAAAACCTCAGTCCATCCAGCTCTGGCATGATAGTTCGGGCTGTGACACCAAGCGCAACTGGCTTCTCAATGAGGTGCAGATGCATGACCTGCAGACCAAAGAAACGTGGGTGTTTCATCGTTATCGGTCAGGGACGTGCAGTCAATTTTTTTAAATGCACATTACACTTTGATGACACTCCAAATGTTAATATTATTTCCATCCCAAAACGAGTCGAGCATGCCACACAATGTATTATCGTTTCATTAGTGAATAATAATATTAATAATAATAATAATAAAAGAGTAAGTTAAAAAGAGCATTACTTGATTGCTATGTTTCTTCCTGTTTAGCTTTTGCTTCATCTTCAACACATGGTTGGGATTTGAACACAACAGAGTCACAGTGAAAAGGAAAATCGCTGATTATACTGACTTGGTGTCTTTTAAAAGGTTACTTTCAGATATAACAAAGTCAAACTTTTCTGAAGGTCACATGTGGTAAGCTTCACAAAGTTTCTCCGGAATAAAAAAAATCACCTGATTGTGTTGATTTGATTTACACTTCTGAATCTGAATGGTTGAGTTGTCTTGTCTGCTATTGCAAAATAATCTTTGTGTTCACGTTTTATTGTGTCTGCAGTTTTATTTTGTGACGTAAACGTCAGCTAAATCGCATGCCTTTTCTAATAGACCTCATCTTGGTTCTCAATCCATAATCCATAATGACTAAAAAATAAATTCCTGGGAAGGAACATCAACCAGCTAGAATGCACACTAATGTGAGATATTGTTTTGTGTGTGTCATGGTTTTTGGGAAGATATTGAAGATGGTATGGTCTGGCAGGATTGTTTCGAGTTAACCTATTTTTTCTTTGCAGGGTCTCATCTCGGTTTGATTCTTGGCCCAACGATAAACTCTCGGATCAGAGCTTGGCAGGCAGGACGTCAAATCAAAAAGTGTACCTTGTTTCAGGTGGTTATGATAGGTGGGCTTGCAGAGCTGCTTATAATAGCATTTCAATTTAAAGAAAACAAACAGACAGATTACATAGGAAACTATTTTAAAACAAAACTAGAATGGCATTCGGTAGAACGTACACCTCCGCCAGGCTGATCAGTTTATGTTTTGTATCCCACTGATAGGCCAGATCTGGATTCGGACCTGAAATAAAATTTAATGAGCTTGTTCTTGTCACCAAATCAACTCATCCACCAATTTTGTCCGAATCCGTCTATAATTTTTTGAAATATTCTGCTATATATCGTTTTTGCCTAATTACTCAATGGTGAAATTACTTAAAAAAATTATCGGATCCGTATCCGGGTCTTCACCAAAACTCGAATCAATTTTTCCTTGTTGCATATCCAACCTGCCCACTAAGTTTCGTCTGAATCCGTCCACAACTTTTTGAGATATCGTGCTATATATCAAATTAGCCCTGTCTCTCAATGGTGAAGAATCACTCCAAAAATTCTAGGATCCGGACTCGGATCTTCAACAAAATCTAATCATTTCGTCCTTGTCATATACCGAAGCTCTCCACAAAATTTCGTCCAAATCCATCCACGACATTTTGAGATATTTTGTTCACAAACAAACAAACAAGCAGTCATAGACTGGTACTTACGAAATCGTCAACTTGACCTCTGACCTTGTCTAATAAAAGCTGTCTCTAGAGAAGGTAGCGACGCAAACCAGAAGTTTCAACGATGATTCTGTACCAAACCATCAAAAATCGTAACACCGACTGAAGCAAAAATCTCCATTTCTCCATGCAATTATTTAATATTATTTTATCAAAGTCACAAAACCGTAATATTCGGACATCCACCAACAATCTTTACATAATCCGACGGCTTAGTGAGTCAGGCATGCGACGATAACCTTTATTGGGATAAAAAAATGACTTTTAAACACCATCTTTATCGAAAACACCGTCAGCGCGCACACGGAAAACCTTTACGTGATCAACGACGCCTCTGCTCGAGCGCACTGCAGCACGTGATGAGCTGTGACGCGGCGAGTGAAATATTTTTTATACAATCTTAAAACATCTCCAAAACATCCGATTTTTACCAGAATTTTGACAACCGAGTTTTAAGCGTCCTAAGCGATCGCAAAACCCAAAGAAAAAAAAAAATTAAAATCGAAGTTAAAACGAAGTCGTAACGTCGAGCGAAGCAAAAATACTCCATTTCTTCACATGAATTTACGGAATTATGTTTGACCTCACTGTGACCTTGACCTTTGACCGATTTTGACCAAAATCAAATCAGCACTAGCCATCACCCTCCTGAATCACGTGGTGTAATTTGACATTGATAGCTTCTTCCGTTCTCGAGTTATCGTGCCTACAAACAAACACACAAACACACAAACACACACACACAAACAAACACACAAACAAACAGATGACGGAAGTCATCAATATACTTACAAAATCTTTAGATGACGGAATCTATAGATTTCGTAAGTAATAAACACACAAACAGCGGACGGAAGTCATCAATATAATTACGAAATCTTTAGATTTCGTAAGTAACAAGCAGTCATAGACTGGTACTTACGAAATCGTCAACTTGACCTCTGACCTTGTCTAATAAAAGCTGTCTCTCGAGAAGGTAGCGAAGCAAAGCAGAAGTTTCTATGATGATTCTGTACCAAACCATCAAAAATCGAATGTGTGACCTCACTGTGACCTTGACCTTTGACCGATTTTGACTAAAATCTAATCAGCGCTAGCCATCACCCTCCTGAATCACGTGGTGTAATTTGACATTGGTAGCTTCTTCGGTTCTCAAGTTATCGTGCCTACAAACAAACACACACACACACAAACAAACAAACACACAAACAGAGGACGGAAGTCATCAATATACTTACGAAATCTAGATTTCGTAAGTAACAAACAAACAGGGGTGAAAACATCACCTCCTTCCACCTTCGGTGGCGGAGGTAACAAGTGGAACGTCGGGGAGGTTTGCAAACACATTACGTTGGGGAGGAGTCACGATTATCATGTCCTTATCATCTAAACAAACTGCGACCATGCTCCATCCTTTTCACACAGAAACCGCACATGACAAACTCAGGATTTGGAGTTGAGGCAGGTCTCAGCAAAGTTCATCCTGCGGGTTCTCACTCCATAACAGAAGGAACATTGCCTCACATTGTTTCAGGAACTCATTGATTGTGCAGAGCATGATGAAAACTTCTTGCGAAGCATCATTACAGGTGATGAGACTTGGGTTTATCGCTATGACCCCGAGACTAAGCATCAGTCATCTCAGTGGAAAGACCCCGCCATAACCTCGACCAAAGAAAGCAAAACAGATGCGTTCAAACCTGAAGACGATGTTGATTGCGTTTTTTGACAGTGAAGGTGTTGTGCACCATGCGTTCATTCCACAAGGTCAGATGGTTCTGTTGTGTTCTTGCGTATGGCAGCATGGCCGCCAGGTCGTTATTTCTTGGAAGTGCAGCTGTGCTGCTGATGCTGTGCCCCTATACCAGTACAATGATACTCATTTCACCGACCTCAGAAGGATGACAGGCTGAGTCAATCCCACCTGGTGTTAATTCAGCAGCCAACAGGGCTCAAACTCAGGACCCTAAGATCTCAAGCCAGCCACCCGAACCACGAAGCCAACACCAGGCCAAGGTCAGATGGTGAATTGGTAGTTTTATGTAGACTTTCTGAAATGCCTAAGAGATGCAGTTCAACAGAAGCGGCCTGAGAAATTGGAGTCAGATTTGTGGATGTTACATCATGACAATGTGCTGGCACATTCAGCACTCTCCACAAAAGAATTTTTGGCCAAGCACAAAATTCCACTGGGTCCCCAACCACAGTCCCACTAGATTTGGCACCAAATTACTTTGTCTGTTCCACTGACTGAAAGGCAAGATAATTTCTGATGTACCAACCATCATTCAAAATCGAGCGGGAATTGAATGCCATCACAAAAGGATAGTACCAGAGATGCTTCAAAAAATGGCAGGACCGTTGGAATAATTGTGTTCAATCAGGAGGAGATGACTTTGAAGGGGATACATTTTATCAACTCTGCTGTCCTTTAGTTTTGTCAGAATAAATTTGGTCCCAGAACCTTTTGATCAGACCTCGCATATAGTAACGGACTTAGTCTCCCTAACGGGTGACACGAGACCATTGGAGATGTATCGCTCAAATGGAGGTGAATGCACATGCACAAGTAATCTGCCATGATGCCGATGATTTGATATTTCGGCATGGTGGGGGGCAGGGGGGTGGAGGGGAGAGGTTACTTGCAATGGAGGCCGGAACTACGACCCAAAATACACAGAAACTCGTTTAAAAGCAAACGGGTTTCATCGATAAATAATGGGGGTGGGGACACGGGAGGTAATATCCATAATAAAGGACAGACATAACCAGATGGTGAGCTTAACTGGCTGTAATAATTCTCAGTTATCTTAACACTTGGAAACATTAATCTTAACACAGCAGACTCAGTCTAGAAACACAAGACAAAGGGAGAATAGACAAGAGAGAGTGTGTGTGTGTGTGTGTGTGTGTGTGTGTGTGTGTGTGTGTGTGTGTGTGTCTTCCCTGAAGTGCCAAGGGCATGATGCAGCCAGGCTCGTGGGATTCTTTTCTGATCTGACCTCACACCGAGCTGTTCACAGTTGCACCGATGGCTGTGCGCTCTGGGGTGTGCGAGTCCCGGCTGTAAATCTCGAAAGAGAGGAGAGCTTAGATGGGCCCGGTTTCTCTGGTGTCGTTCTCATACTCAGTCGATCTGCTCTCCCTTCTTGTGTCGTTTTTGTACTGACTCTCATACTGACTGGTCTGAAGCCTGGCCATCCTCTTATATAACCAGTTTCCCCCTTGCACATCTGCTGTTTCTGTCCCAGCTGTGAGAGGTCGCAAATGTGAATTTGCCATTGTTGTCGAACCCTTGTTCGAGGCTCCTTAGTAATATAAGTTAATTCGCCATTGTTGGTGTGTTTGATGTATAAAAGTACAACAGGTATGATTTAAGGAGTAAACAGGAATGGGAAATTGGAGAAAGAGACAGACACAGGGATAAAGGGTGACAGGGAATGTAACTAGAGACATGATTCTAGTTGATGCTAATTGTGGTTTATGAATGCTTATGCTAACACTCATTAGGAAATAACTCTTGCATAATTAACCTCTCATTTACCCCAAAGCCATTTCCATAGTAATAAATATATACAGATAGTGGACAAAAAAGATGGAAACACCGATGTAAAGTCACTTAATTGAGCGTTGGACCACGATGTGCAGCCAGTATGTGCCATGGCATAGAGTCCACCAGCATTTGGAATTCTGCAGGAGGGATGCGGCAGCATTCTTCCATGAGAAAGTCAATCAACTCACACCTGTTTGATGGAGGTGAAAAATACTGTCTCAGGCATCATTCCAGAATATCCCATAAATGCTTGATTGGGTTCTGATCTGGTGACTGAGAAGGTCATGACATATGTATAACATAAGGGTCATGTTCATCAAACCATTGGGCAGCCATACATGCTCTGTGGATGGGGGCATTGTAATCCCTCCTAGCAGGAAAGAAATTCTGAAACATGGGGTGAAGATGATCATTCAGTACCATTAAGTAGCGATTGTCATTGGCCTTGCCTTCTAAAGGAATGACTGCACCCAAACCATGCCAGGAAAACGTGCCCCACAACACGAACCCTTCACTGGTCAACCCAAGCACTCAGAGTTGTAGAGTTATTTACGTTGGTGCCACACATGCACTCGTCCATTTGTCGAAAACATGGTGAAGGATGATTCATCTAACGATATCACATTTCTCCACCGCTCAGTAGTCCATTGCCTGCGTTGCTTGCACCACTAGACTTGCAAATGTGCATTGCCAGGTGTGATGAGCGGTTTGTGCACTGCAACTCAACTATGGTATTCTGCTCTGTGGAGTTCTCGGCAGACCGTTTTTGATGAAACTGGCTACTCACGCCCAAGGTTGAAATTTACAGTCAATTGATTTGCTGTTGCTCGCCTGCTTTGCCTTTCACTTCAAATTAATGAATGGATATCAAGATCTTGGATTATGCGCTTCTGCCCACTGTTGCTCTTTGCTGATGATGTCTTACCCTCAGAGTTCCATGCCAACATCACCTTAGACGCTGTTGCTCGTGAAACATCAGCAAGTTGAGCTGTCTGTCATTGAAGCTACTGCCAAACATGCCCCAACAATCACCCCTCTTTCAAAGTCACTGAGGTCTCCTCTTGCAGCCATGCTCACCATAATTATAGGCAACCAGGCCTGTGCAGCATTTTTATACATGACCCTAAGCATGCTGGGCTGTTATTCGCTGAATTAACATCCGAGCCACTCCTACTATATGTGGAAACCGTTGTTTTCACTATACTTGGTGTCCCTCATTTACCCAGGTGTTTACATTTTTTGTCCACTACCTGTATAATTATCACAATGTCAAATCAGTGCTTCTGTCTGCAATAGCAACAATTATTGTGAATGTTTCTGCATATTATCATTGCTTGCAGGTCATCTGTATTCTTTCAGTACAAAAAGAATAATTTCACAAGGTTGCAGCGCCTTGGATGCTGCACCACCCTCATTTTCCTAATGATGATCACCAACGCAATGTGGTTTGAATCTGATACGCATCGACCAGGGGTCATAAAGATCGGTCCATTCACTCCAGGAGAAATCTTCATCATGATTGCAAGTGCACTCTTGGAGATCCCCATCAGCCTGATACTGGTTCAGATCTTCCACAGGCAAAGGGGCAAGAACGTTCGACCACGACCTGGCGATGGCACGCTGCCCTACTGGACGATATACATTGCTTGGGCCATCATTGCTGTTGTTATACTTCTCTCAGGATTCTTTATCATCCTCTACAGCATGGAATGGGGAGGTCCAAAAGCAAACCGCTGGCTTCTACGCTTCTTCATTTCCTTCTGTCTATCATTGCTTCTTATTCAGCCTTTAAAGGTGGGAGAACAGTTTGTTGAAGATTCGTAACGATGGTTTGTATTTTGGCTGCGGAGAGTTTTCCTTTTGACGTTATCCTGTCCTCAATGTTTCTCTCCAATTCTGTGCAGGTTGTCATTTTTTCTCTGTTCAGTACATTGAAGGGAAAGGTAGAGAGAAATCACGATGATTATATGGAAACCTACATTGCCCATTATTATTCACAGGGTAATGCAACAATGACAAAATAATTTACCTTTGTTACTTTCACAGTTGTCTGCTGGTATTTTGTTGTGTTAATACTGTCTCTTTAGAAATACTGCATATACTTGCAGGAGTTGAAACAAAACTTGGTGAAAACATCTCAGCATCAGATAGGCAACTAGTGAACATCCCAGTGATAAACGTGGAACAAATGAAGAGAGTTACACGACAGGAGAAGAGGAGAAAACAGATGCGGCAAGACCTTTTTGTGTACATACTTTACATGGTCACACTGTTGCTTCTTGCATACAGGCAAATGGATGAAAATGCTTTTCATGTGCACATGGCAATGGAAAAAATATACGCTTTGGATTTTGAGGTGAGATTTTCACATTGTTCAATTGAATATTTTCCTTGATACACCTTTTGTTGAAAAGCGCATAGTTGAACCTTGAGCTTGGTTGGTTTGATTCCCAATTAATTATGTTCGGAGCTGAAAACTTCAGTCCTTTCGGACGAGATGCTGCAGAGGTTGTGCACTTAAATTTGAAGTACTTGTCTGGGTTTCATTCCCATCCAAACTACAAGCCGTCAGATTGGTGGCTTGTGGGGCAGGGTATATTGCATCACAACATGTGCCATCTCTCAGATGGATGTCAATCTGGATGTCCTGTCTGCTGGCATTACCTGGAGGACGTCAACTATCCCACGGCTTATTTCAATAAGATTAAGCGAGTTATTGCCTGTACCTTGAAAAAATTCCAAATTCTTGTCCAAATGAGCTCCGGTCAAATGCTCGGCAAAGCCACACAGCTTGTGAAAGACTTGAGCCAAACCTCCCCCGCATCTGATACCACGAGAAGGTGGAGTAATAGTAGCGGTAGTAGTTGTCGTAGTAGTATCATTAAATACTGGCTGGCTTAACATCTTTGAGTCTTGAGTTTGAGCCTCTTGTGCCATTAAAATAACACAAGGTGGGTCGGGTGATTCAGCCTGTCATCTTTCTGAGGTTGGCAAAATGAGTACCAGATTATTGGTAACAGTGGCATTGAATCAGTGGCACAGCAACGCTTCTAGAAAAATGACGTAACTATCAGCCATGAGCTGCATACGAAACGACAGCAACATTTAATCATATTTCTGACCTGATAAGGTCAGTAAAGTTTCAGGTTTCCAAAAGTCACCAAATTTTAAAACACACTTCATTTATTTGTCCTTTTTCACTCTTAATGAGAACAATAGACACTTTATCTTTTACTGCGGTAATACTTTTGAAGTTTGTAGTTGGTTATTTTGCAACATGATCTTCTTAAAGGTGGAATGTAACGATGTTGACATTTCATTTCATAAGCTAAAGGCCACACCTAATATAGAACCGAATGGGATTTAACATTGTGATTATCGCTATTTTTTTTTAAATAAAACTGTCATTTTTGTATTTCAGATATCAGATTTTAACGGATACTGGAGTTGGCTTCGCGACACGGTTGTGTCAAACATGTATCCAGAGGAACTTTATGCACGATACAAAGTAAAATCGTCGCAGAGAACCTTCATCAGCGACCTGCAGTCCCACAGGGTTGGATCAATAAGGATTCGACAATCAAGATCCAAAGGTAATTCCAACAAGGACTCATCGTCTTCACCGAATTCTGCGAATATATACATTAAATACAGTGGATTGTTTTGTTCTGTGGATAACTTCACTGAAATAAAGTCTCAGGTAAGCTAGAGAAAATAACAATCTATCTATAATTCCAGCAATCTGGGTGTGTGTGTGTGTGTGTGTGTGTGTGTGTGTGTGTGTGTGTGTGTGTGTGTGTGTGTGTGTGTGTGTGTGTGTGTGTCTGTGACCGCTGTTTCTCGACAACCACTGGTCCGATCTAATTGAAACTTGCCAAGTATATTGCTGGGGACCTGAGTATGTGTCTTTTCAAGGTTTGATATTAATCGGACAAGTGGTTCCCAAGTTATGGCCATTTATTTACCAAACCAATGACAGGACATGTTGCTGCGTAGGCGTGGCCGATGGGGAAAGGGTGCCTTAGTTACCAATGACAGGACACGTTGCTTGGCGTTTTGCACCCACAGTATCTATCTCTATTCTATCTATAATTCCATCAATCTCTGTTTGTTTGCCTTTCAAAAGGTTTGAAATTAATTGGACAAGTGGTTCCCAAGTTATGGCCAAGTTAGAGCGCGTTCCCCATTCCGGGTTACAACGTACGGACTTCCGGATAGTGATGACTTACTGTATTCTAATAATTTCTCGATTTCTTATGTACATTTATATATAAACACAATGCCCCAATCCAGTCGCCGTTTACGAGAGCGAAGGAACGGCCTGTGTGGTTGTTTGAAAGTTTTTTTTTTTTTTTGCACGTAGGGCCACGCATGTACGGCCACGCACGTATGGGCACGCGAGAGCGAAGGAACACCCTGTGTGGTTGTTTGTGGAACGAGGTTTTAAAGTTTTTTTTTGTACGTACGGCCACGCGAGAGTGAAGGAACAGCCTGTGTAGTTGTTTGTGGCACGAGGTTTTAAAGTTTTTTTGTACGTACGGCCACGCGAGAGTGAAGGAACAGCCTGTGTAGTTGTTTGTGGCACGAGGTTTTAAAGTTTTTTTTTGTACGTACGGCCACGCGAGAGTGAAGGAACAGCCTGTGTAGTTGTTTGTGGCACGAGGTTTTAAAGTTTTTTTTGTATGTACGGCCACGCGAGAGCGAAGAAACGGCCTGTGTGGTTGTTTGTGGCATGCGGTTTTAAAGTTTTTTTTTTGTACGTACGGCCACGCGAGAGCGAAAGAACGGCCTGTGTGGTTGTTTGTGGTACGCGGTTTTAAAGTTTTTTTTTGTACGTACGGCGACGCGAGGGCGAAGGAACGGCCTGTGTAGTTGTTTGTGGAACGAGGTTTTAAAGTTTTTTTTTTTGTACGTACGGCCATGCGAGAGCGAAGGAACGGCCTGTGTGGTTGTTTGTGGGACGCAGTTTGAAAGTTTTTTTTTGCACGTACGGCCACGCACGTATGGGGACGCGAGAGCGAAGGAACGGCCTGTGTAGTTGTTTGTGGCACGAGGTTTTAAAGTTTTTTTTTTGTACGTACGGCGACGCACGTATGGGGACGCGAGAGCGAAGGAACGGCCTGTGTGGTTGTTGTTTGTGGAACGCGGTTTTAAAGTATTTTTTTGTACGTACGGCCACGCGAGAGCGAAGGAACGGCCTGTGTGGTTGTTTGTGGCACGTGGTTTTAAAGTTCTTTTTGTACGTACGGCCACGCGAGAGCGAAGGAACGGCCTGTGTGGTTGTTGTTTGTGGAACGAGGTTTTAAAGTATTTTTTTGTACATACGGTCATGCGAGAGTGAAG
>NC_140976.1:42695867-42738367 GCF_056783735.1 Eptatretus burgeri
GCGAAAATTGACGAAAATTGAAGGCCCCCTAGCGACCAGGTGAGTGCATCGATACGAATGAAACTTTGCAGGTTCATGGTACTCAATGAGTACTACAACTTTGCCTCAGGACATATTGACCGATTTCGCTTAGGTCAGGGATCAAAGGTCAATTAGTGCAAAAATCTATAATATGCGAGAGCTGGAGGTGCCTTCGTGTCAAATGCTACTCCTCCTAGGGTTATGGTCGGATGGTCATGAAAATTCACACTAATCGTCTGGAATACATTGTGCACAAACGACCGAGCCGGATTTTCGATTTAGATCTTTGTTCACCCACAGCACCCCCTCAAACTTTGGGATTTCTGATTTCAAACCGCATTTTCGGTACTTTTCATTCAAATGGATACCGAGTAGTTATCAGTAGATGGAACTGGATGAGATTTGATATGCATAAATCTTAAGGTGATTCCCTATCTGCTATATGACATCCATTTTGCTCTATGTCTTATAGTTTCCATGCTCGGCAACCCATTGCCACCTACTGGCTGGTATATATATTTATATGTTGATATATATTATATATATGTATATATATATATATATATATATATATATATATATATATATATATATATATATATATATATATATATATATATATATAGTCCAGGTCACAGTACCGAGAAAAACGTGACGCGACCACTAGGAGGAGCACAAAATTGGTCCTTCAGTATTAATATATAGAAGATACAATGTTTCTTGTTACATTTTTTTGTGTCAAATTTACATTCTGAGGTAGTCAGCATGTGCAGAAGAGGGTTTTACATTGCAGACGCTATTTTCGAGGAGTGGAATTACACCTCTCAGCGGTAACGGTCTGTCGACGACAGACGTACTGACGTCAGCGAATGTCCGATGATGTCATGCCAACGACTGCCACCGGTACCGGTGGTCCGCAGGGTACCAGTGGAAATTGTGCTACTGCTGGGCGAAGGAGGAGATGGAGACGGGGAAGGCGAGTCCGGAGGCAGTGGGAGAGGGGGAAGAGTAGAAGTGTGGAGGTGAGAGTTGGAACTCCTGAATGTTGGGATGATGACTGGCAAAGGGCGAGAGTTGGCTGATATAATGGAGAGAAGAAAGGTGGACATACTGTGTGTACAAGAGACCAAGTGGATGGGGAGTAAGGCTAGGAGCATTGGAGGTGGTTTCAAACTGTTCTACCATGGTGTGGATGGGAGGAGAAATGGTGTCGGAGTAATCCTGAAGGAAGATCATGTCAAGAGGGTTTTGGAGGTGAGGAGAGTGTCTGACCGAGTGATGAGTGTGAAGTTGTAAATTGAAGGGGTGATGATGAATGTCATCAGTGCATATGCCCCACATATGGGGTGTGAGATGGAGTATAAAGAAGATTTCTGGAGTGAGTTAGATGAAGTGGTGGAGAGTGTATCCAAGGATGAAAGAGTGGTGATTGGAGCAGATTTGAATGGGCATGTTGGGGAAGGGAATAAAGAGGATGAGGAGGTGATGGGTAGGTACGGTCTCAACAAGAGAAATGTGGAAGGGCAAATGGTGGTAGAGTTTGCAAAAAGAATGGAAATGGCAGTGGTAAATACGTATTTCCAGAAGAAGGAGGAACACAGGGTGACATACAAGAGTGGAGGAAAGTGCACACAGGTGGATTACATCTTAAGCAGGAGATGCGACCTGAAAGAGATTAGAGACTGTAAGGTGGTGTCAGGGGAGAGTGTAGCTCGACAGCATCGATTGATGGTCTTTCGGATGATTTTGGAGGTGAGGTTGAGGAAGAGAGTGAGGGCTGAACCAAGGACCAGATGGTGGAAGCTGAAGGAGGAAGACTGTTGCGTGGAATTTAGGGAGGAGGCGAGACAGGTGTTGGATGGTGGTAAAGATGGGTGGGATGATTGGGCAACAACAGCAGAATTGGTGAGGGAGATAGCTAGGAAGGTACTTGGTGTGACATCTGGACAGAGGAAGGAAGATAAGGAGACTTGGTGGTGGAACGAGTAAGTACAGGAAAGTATAAGGAAGAAGGGGTTGGCGAAAAAGAAGTGGGATAGCCAGAGAGATGAAGAAAGTAGGCAGGAGTACAAGGAGTGGCGGCAAAAGGCAAAGAGAGAGGTGGCAAAGGCCAAGGAAAAGGCATATGACGAGCTGTTTGAGAAGTTGGATACAAAGGAAGGGGAAAAGGATTTATACCTATTGGCAAGACAGAGGGACCGAGCTGGGAAGGATGTGCTGCAGGTTCGGGTGATAAAGGACGCAAATGGGAATGTGCTGACGAGCGAGGAGAGTGTGTTGAGAAGGTGGATGGAGTACTTTGAGGAGCTGATGAATGAAGAAAATGAGAGAGAAGGTTGGAAGAGGTGGAGATAGTGAATCAGGAAGTGGAGTGGATCAGTAAGGATGAAGTGAGAACTGCTCTGAAGAGGATGAAAAATGGAAAGGCGGTTGGCCCAGATGACATACCAGTGGAGGCATGGAAGTGCTTCGGAGAGATTGCAGTGGGGTTGTTAACCAGATTGTTTAATAAAGTCTTGGAAAGTGAGAGAATGCCAGAGGAGTGGAGATTAAGTGTACTGGTTCCGATTTTCAAGAATAAGGGTGATGTGCAGAGCTGTGGAAATTTCAGAGGGATAAAGTTGTTAAGCCACACCATGAAGTTGTGGGAAAGAGTAGTGGAAGCTCGGTTGAGAAGAGAGGTGATGATCTGTGAGCAGCAATATGGGTTTATACCAGGAAAGAGCACCACTGATGTGATGTTTGCTTTGAGAATGTTGATGGAGAAGTATAGGGAAGGCCAGAAAGAGTTACATTGTGTGTTTGTGGATTTAGAGAAAGCTTATGATAGGGTGCCAAGAGAGGAGTTGTGGTATTGTATGAGGAAGTCGGGAGTGGTGGAGAAGTGTGTGAGGATCGTGTATGATATGTATGAGGACAGTGTGACAGCGGTGAGGTGTGCGGTAGGAATGACGGACCGGTTTAAGGTAAAAGTGTGATTGCACCAAGGATCAACTCTGAGCCCTTTCCTGTTTGCAATGGTGATGGACAGGTTGACGGACGGGATCAGGCTGGAGTCTCCATGGACCATGATGTTCGCGGATGACGTCATGATCTGTAGAGAGAGAGTAGGGAGCAGGCTGAGGCGAGCCTCGAGAGGTGGAGGTACGCACTGGAGAAAAGGGGAATGTTAGTCAGTAGGAGTAAGACCGAGTACATGTGCGTAAATGAGAGGGAGGGTGGTGGTATGGTGCGGTTGCAAGGAGTTGAGGTGGGGAAGGTGGATGGGTTTAAATACTTGGGATCAACTGTCCAAAGTAACGGAGAGTGTGGGAGAGAAGTGAAAAAGAGAGTGCAGGCAGGATGGAGTGGGTGGAGAAGAGTTGCAGGAGTGATTTGTGACAGAAGGGTAGCTGCAAGAGTGAAGGGAAAGTATATAAGACCGTAGTGAGACCAGCTATGTTGTATGGTTTGGAGGCGGCGGCGCTAACAAAAAGACAGGAAGCGGAGCTGCAGGTAGCAGAGTTAAAGATGCCACAATTCTCGTTGGGAGTGACGAGGATGGACAGGAAAAGGAATGAGTATATTAGAGGGACAGCGCAGGGAGGACAGTTTGGAGACAAAGTGAGAGAGGAGAGATTGAGATGGTTTGGACATGTGCACAGGAGGGAAGCGGAGTATATTGGGAGAAGGATGTTGAAGATGGAGCTGCCAGGCAGGAGGAGAAGAGGAAGGCCAAACAAGAGGTTCATGGATGTGGTGAGGGTGGACATGCGGGTGGTTGGAGGATCGAGCGAAATGGAGCCGGTTAATCCACTGTGGCGACTCCCAACGGGAGCAGCCGAAATAATAATAATAATGATAAGATATATTTATGTATGTATGTTCCGCAAATACAGCCAAAACGGTAAACGATAGCGCAAAAAATTTAGTACCACCTTACTCACCATTTGCCTGCGGTGTGCAGTATCAAGTTTTGTTCAAATCGTGCAACGAAAAAAAATTATTAAAAAATCAATTCCCGATTCATTCAAGTTTTGGTATGACTATCCATAAAGGGCAAGGACAAACCATGGAGAATGTGTTGATATACTTCGAGAAACCGGTATTTCAGCATAGACAACTGTATGTGGCTCTTAGCCGAGGAAACGTGAAGGAAAATTTCAAAGTTTTCCTGAAGGATGGGAGATCAACCAAGAATGTTGTCATTAAACGCGTGCTTCGTTGAACAATGACTCCTGAGCTAAATGCTCAAATTGTCGCCAACTTAATGTTTGACCACTAAATAATATTAAAATTTTGTCTTTTTTTTTTTTTTTTCATCAACCGCTGTCACGACGTGTTCACGGGTCATCTAGCATATTATAAAGCAGGAGGTCTGTCCCCAAACTACTCCCTCAGTTTTGGGGCTAGCCCCATCCGTTAAACCTTCTGTGGAACGTTTTGGGGTCCCAGCAGATGTCAAGGTGGCTGGGAGGTTTAATAAATACCTCAATACAATTGTGATTTTGGGTTTTGATCCATTTGAAGCTAAGCTGCTCCCAATCCGGATGGAACATCAGAATGGCGTTTATCTTTGTTTACCTCACGAGCGTTTGTAATATTGTATTTTGTTATCTCTGTATAATTACAGCAGTGTGTGTGTGTGTGTGTGTGTGTGTGTGTGTGTGTGTGTGTGTGTGTGTGTGTGTGTGTGTCTGCGACCGCCGTTTCTCGACAACCACTGGTCCGATCTGATTGAAACTTGACAGTAATATTGCTGGGGACCCGAGGATGTGCCTTTTGAAGGTTTGATATTCATCAGACGAGCGGTTCCCAAGTTACGGCCATTTATTAGCCAACCAATGACAGGACACGGTTCTATGACGTCACAATCGTTATTTTTTTTTTTTTTTTTTGCATGTATGGGCACGCACCTACGGGCCCGCACTAGTATGTATTAATTTGTGGTTGGAATTATTTTGTTTGGAATGAAAATATGGAGATTGAGTTTGAAGCAGAATGAGGAAATTATGTGAGGGGTTCCACCCGTGACATTCACCGATTCGGCATTTGTACTTTCGCCATTTTTTGCCCATGTTCTTCACGAACCGGCTGTCCAGCCCCCTCCCACACATAGTGTAACATAAGCAAAACCAAAAAAACAAACAAATAATTTATATTCGACATATGATTAAATTTTTTGGTGCCCCTCATCGTGAGTAACACTCGACCCAAACAAAGCCGATGGAAATCTGACGAAACAAACCCGGGCAGTATATAAACAGAAGTGGCCAACAGGCCTGATATCTTTGGCCCAAGATGGTGGCCATATCAGTTTGTCTGGATGCCACAGTGGGTGGATTCAAGCGACAAATGTGGGTGGGGTCCGGCAGCTGTCTGACCAATAGGTGCACATTTCAAAAATCGACCCCAAACAACAACAACCGTAACAACAGCAGCAACGCGGAGCTACATATTGTGGACCTGCAACATGTGCAGTATCTACAACAATAAATAAATTATTGTCCAACTTGTTCCAACGAGTTGTACACTAACAAGCTCATCACCATTTCCAACTCAGCCTGAATGGTTCCATCACAATGCACTTAAACATGGCAAACATGTATCTCTAAGGCAAAGCAACCATTCAACTGCTGTTCCATTTTCAGTGCTTATTGGCGAATTGTCATCCACGTAACGAAATTTAATGTAGGAGGAGGACATTCGATCCACCACCATGCCTGTGCTGCACCAACACCAGATTAAAAAGATCCGAAAAGTAAACGACAGTTTCATTGGGAAAATGTGAGGAGTAGAAATGAGAAAAGTGACAGGCTCAGGGACATCACCAGAGTTTTTGTTATGATTTTTCATTTGAGGTGGGGAAGCTGCATTTAGAGTGAAGAATATACAACATCGACCATTCCATAGGTCCTGAAACAACTTGTGTTTGCTTCATGGAAAGCAAACCCAACTGAGGGTTATCTCAGTTCCTTCCATAACGTTCGGAACAAGTGTGTATCTACCCTCAGGAGAGCCAGAAAACAACATCTTTCCTATTTCAAGTCTGAACTCTCAAACCTCTCTCCCTCCTCCCAATCCTGGTGGCATCTAATCAAATCTGTTTCTGGTGTATGTTCCTCCCTCATCCCTCCCTTACCTCAAATGGCCGCACTGCTGATTCCGCACGTGAAAAAGCTGAATGTTTAAACTCTGTGTTTGCAGCTAAATCTTGTGTCCAAAACCCATCACTATCTCGACCCACCTTACCCAGTCGCACCTAACTGTCCCTGGACTCTGTATCCTTTTCTCCTGACAAGGTGGAGAGCTTGCTTTCAAACCTCGAGTCAGATTCTGCAACCGGTCCACACGGCATCAGCCCACGTGTCCTCAAAACCTGCTCCTCTGCTTTTGGCCACCCTCTCTCTGTTCTATTCATCCTCTCATTTGCTCAAGGTCATCTGCCATCTGCTTGGAAATCAGCAAACATCACTGCCCTGCACAAGAAAGGTGCAAAAACAGATCCCTGCAACGACAGACCAATCAGCCTTCTCCCAATCATCAGCAAGGTTATGGAATCCATCATCGATTCAGACATGAAATCCTTCCTCTTCTCCAATGGCTTGATTTCCGATCATCAATTTGGTTTCAGACCAGGTCACTCTACCCTGGATATGCTGCTTCTGCTCTCCCACCAATGGGTGTAGGTACTCAATGCCAGACGTGAAATCAGAGCCGTATCCCCAATCATATCACGTGCTTTTGACATGGTTTGGCACCCTGCCCTGCTCACCAAACTCTCTTCCTTTGGTATCCAAGGCCATCTCCACTCATGGTTCACAGACTTCCTCTCCTGTCGCAGTCAACGTGTGGCCATAAATGGAGTTCTCTCATCCCCTCTTCCTACCCAGGCTGCATTTCCTCAAGGCAGCGTTCTGGGCCCTGTTATTTTTCTGGTTTTCATCAATGATCTCTCTGACTCTGGAAAATCCTCTTTATCTCTTTGCTGATGACTCCACCCTCTGTCGTACCATCTGTCATCCCTCAGACCTGCAAGCAGCAGCTTTTTCGCTTTCTCCAGATCTGGATAAAATCACAAACTGGTCCAACACGGGGAACATGTCTCTCAATCCTGACAAATCCACTTTCTCAACAATTCTCTGGAAGAAGTCCTTTCATTCAAGCTTCTGGGTCTCACTATCTGCCATGATCTTTCCTGGGAAAGCCACATTTCCAACCTGGCATCCAAAGCTAGTCACCGACTGGGAATACTTCATCGTGCAAAGTTCTTCCTCGGCCCACCTTAGCTCCTGACCACATGCAAAGCTTTCATCAACAGCCTGATGGAGGACTGGTCTCCCACCTGGGCTGGTGCTCCTGTCCCTCACCTTTCTCAGCTTCACGCTGTGGAAACCAAGGCATCTCGGATCATTGGTATCTTCCGCAATGAGGCTGAGTCTTTGGGCCTCTCACTCTCTCACCGCAGATAGGTTGCTGGTCTTTCTATCTTCTACCGTCTTCTCTCCGGTCTCACCCTCCCTGCTCTGTCTGCGATATGTTCCCCCCCCCCCTCCATATTTCCACAGGGCGCTCAAGTTCTGCCAGAAACCCTTTTCTGGTAAAACTACCAAAATCACGAATCACTGCTCACCTTCACACTTTCATTCCTCTTTTTCCTGCCTTTGGAATAAACTCCCACACTCTGTTCAATTACATTCTTCCCTCCAGGCCTTCAAAACAGTTGTTCACCACCACCTCTCATATTCCCCCTTCCAAAACCTCGATCTTTTATACCCCCGTTAATCCACCCCAAACCCACCGCCTTCAAATTCCCTGCTTTCCTTCCTGAAAGTCCCTGTAATGTCCATCTTGTATACCCCGTGTTCCCCGCCCCATCCCTCTTCCTTCCACAGATCTCCTAATGTCTCTGTTCCCCACTTTTTTGTGCTTCCTCCTCCCACCCGTCTTGTCTCATGCCCCCCTCCCCCCCTTGCTGTGCGTTCTGTGTGAGCCCTCATTTGAGCCTCGAAATTGTACACACAAAAAAAAAACCATATATATATATATATATATATATATATATATATATATATATATATATATATATATATATATATATATATATAGCTCATTCTCACCATTGACTAACTAACTGACTGACTGACTGACTGACTGACTGATATTAATGTTTGGGACCTTCTGGGTGACATGGAAAGCTGAAATATTGTGTGCCGACGGATAACATAATCGTCGGAAAGCTTCCGTAAATAAAAATAGGAACAAATGAAAAAAACAAATGCAGGTGAGCAACCTCAGACAATGGGGAAGCACCATTCATTGTGTATGCATACCCTCGAACATATATATATATATATATATATATATATATATATATATATATATTTTGTTGCGAATCTGGAAGCCATGAGCACACAACATACAGGTCCTTTCGATCAGTTATATCGGTAAGTACATGTTGCCAGTTAGGGTCCTGACCCGAGTCTAATGGGTAATCAAATGTTCCTGCACTGTGATTTATCTTTATCTTTATCGTTAGGATTCCCTTTTTTTTTGTAAAACCTCATCTTCTTCAACGTCAGCCACAAAATGCCCGTTGGATTGCGGACACGCTGCAGAACATCAAAAGCCCTCAGTTCCCGGCATCCCCCACGTGCTTACTTGGGAGAGGTCAACGCCCACCTCCCAAATTCCTGACCTAATATGGGCATAAAATCGACTCGCGGGGGGGGGGGGGGGGGATGGAATGCGGCAGCCACCACCAACGGCGGATGAGTCACGCCGGAAGTGAGGCGCACCCGCGAGGGATAAGAAGGGAAGAAGGAGACGGAAATAGCGCATTCGACTTCGTCTTGGTTCTTGGTCGGTGGTTCATCGGGAAGGATAGGCGCCTCGTCTCCCCAGCATGCATTCCGGAGCGCGAGAGGACCCGCCGGAGCTCGAAAAGTGATCGTGGCTCGCGGTGGTTGGATCCAGCTTGCCCTCGCTGGTGCCCGGTCCAGTTCTGCCCAGAGGACCTGGTCCTTGAAGACCCGCACAAGGCGGAAAGGTCCAAAATAGACCCTGGCCTCAGCTCCACTATCCTCCGAGCTGAAGGCCAAAATAAATGTGTCAGCCACCACTTTGTGTGTGTGTGTGTGTGTGTGTGTGTGTGTGTGTGTGTGTGTGTGTGTGTGTGTGTGTGTGTGTGTGTGTGTGTGTGTGTGTGTGTGTGTGTGTGTGCGTGCATGCGCGGCACCAGTCAATAAGTAGTGAATTGTATAATTGCCGTGCTGTACATACGTGCTTTGAATATTCGGTTTAAATCTGCTCTTCTGTGTTCCCGTTTGAATAAACTCCGTTTGTTCAATGTTTTCAGCTCGTTCATGTCCATTCTTGCATTGACTGAGCGTGTCTCATGTGAGGGATTAGCTGGCCATTGCCGTTGTCACTGGATAATCGGGACTGGCGGTTCTTGCTGATGAAACCTCTCGGAATCGCACACGGAACGAGCACTCTAAGCGGCTTGTTTCCGTCGAGGGTGAAATTCCCCGGTAGTGGACCACGTGGGTATTTAGGTAAATTGAAATTGGCAATCGATCCTACCCCACGTGGTCTATCCATTGGCGAATTTCGGTTCGATAGAGGACCCCTTCGACTCAGGACTTATCCGGGGCGACGATCTGAATTCCGGGCGATCGGTCGAGCTGACTTGCAGCTCCATCAAGCGGACGGACCACGGCCGACGTCCCGGTCCCGCAACAATATATATAAATATGGTCGCAGATCTGAGTTTCGAGATTTTCCATGAGGGGAAGCACTCAGGTCCCTGCCGTACACCCGGTCCTGAGGCTGCCGGGCACGATTTTTGGTAGTAGGTTGCAGACAGCAACCACTCAGGGTTCCAGTCTGACTTCAGAGCATTAAAGTGGTACCCAGAACCGTTTTACACTCTCCGTGTCAAGATTGCTGGTTTTATTTTCTGCTCACTCAAACTATAACTACCGGGCTAGCTTTAATCTCTCTTTCTTGCAAACAAACATCATACAATTTTCTTACCCACTCATTTTCACTCCTCACTTTACATTCTCTTTCATTTTCTCTTTCCTCATTTCCCTCAGACAGCCTCCAATTAAACATTATTAAGTCTGAAATGTTTAATGGCCCCTAGTTCCTGGCATGATGGGGCGCAAATAATCTCCGGTGACCTGCCTATCTCTGCTGCCAATGAGGGGGGGGGGGGGCTTAGGCAATAGTAGTATCAGTCCCTCCGAAGAGCCTTGCCTTTTGAACCAACGTGACTCTTTTTCAATTCATTTCACCAACATTAGTGGTCTTTCTTAGAATCTTCTCTCTGTTGAACATCATCTAGCAAGCTCCTCTCCTAATATCTTTCTTCTCTCAGAGACCCAATTCTCACATGACGTTCTTGTTAATTCTTACAACATTTCGAACTACAACCTTTCCTCACGACTCCACTTCAAAGAAGGAGTCTGTGTCGACTCCAACATCAACATACCTGCTGTACGCCTTGTGGATCTCGAATCTCCAAACTTTGATGTCATCTGGCTTAAGATTTGTCTCCTGACCATCACTATCTTTCTCTGTTTCACTTACTGCTCTCCCAATTCTACAAACTTTATATCTTTCTTTGACTATCTTAACTCTTGCCATGAGGCCATGAAATCTTAACACCCTCAAGCAGAATTTCTCCATCCAGGAGACTTCAATGTACACCACAGGTAGTGGCCGAAATCTTCCTACACGGATGTTGTGGGAGTTGAAGCTCTTACATTTTCCATTCTTAATGATTTGGAACAAATTATCACCCATCCTACCCATATCCAAGATTATCATGACCTCACTACCAACTCGAACGGGCACTCAGTAGAGCGCATACCTTTGCCAACGCTACATTTTGCCCCCCCCCCAGAAACCATTGATTGTGAGGGTATTTAATCCCATACCACATCTGCCATCTCATATGTGTTATGATGGCTTAAAAACATTAAATTTCCTGCTGTTTGACACTGATTCACGTACATTGTACAATTTCTGTATGAACTCCCTGACCTTTTTGGGTGTCGGTGTCAAGTCAATCTGATGACAACTGGTCACATTATAAGAAATTATTTTCTGGCATTTTAGGGGCATTGAGCACACACGAGTTTCTGTTTGTCTAAATAAGTTATTTATTGTGAACAAAAAAACATTCATTGAACAATTAAAACAGTTAATTGTTTTGTATTATTTGAGAACAACTGAGAAACTAACAATGCACGGTTCATACAAAAATTAATCCTGCAAAAGTACAATGCCCAAACTGGTAACCAAAGGGACATATTAGCCTGAAAAGGAAGTATAAGAGTTCGTCTGAACTAACTACGTACATTATTTGACAAAACACGAGACATGGAAGAATAAAGTCACTGTCAAATATTACACATCACAGGATAGGGAATTGAATTCTAAACATTTTGAATCTACTTACATGCAAATTGTATAAGAATTGACCGCGTTATGATAATAAAGGTCGTTGACCCCCCTGACCTTTGACCCAAACCGCTAACAAAGGTAATGACGTCATTGTGTCATATCATATATCACAAGATTGGACATTGAATTCACAACATTTTGGCATTGGTTGCATGCAAATTGGATAAAAATCGACCGCACTATGGCAAAATGACGATTTTGACCTTTTCATGACTTCGACCTTGACCTTTGTACTCTTAATTTTGTAATTGGTATTAGAGTGTGGGGAACAGAACAGTCAACATTTTGGTGTTGGTTTCATGCAAATTGAATAGGAACTGACCGTGCTATTACTAAAACAGCACATTTTGCAATGCCGTGACCTCCCCCCCTGACCTTTGACTCCAAACCGCTAATAAGGGTTATTACGTCATTGTGTCATGTCACATATCACAAGATGGGGCATTGAATTCTGAACATTTTGGCATTAGTTGCATGCAAATTGGATACAAATTGACCGCGTTATGGTAAAAAGACGATTTTGACCTTTTCATGACCTTGACCTTTGACCCGATCGCTCCCAAAATCTAATAAAATGGTCCTCGGATAATAACCAATCATCCCACCAAATTTGCTGCGATTCAGTTCAATACTTTTGGAGTTATGCGAATAACAAACAAACAAACAAACACACATATTCACAAAAAAAATAAAAAAATACACAGCGATCAAAACATAACCTTCGCAACAAAGTTTGCGAAGGTAATAATTTGGACTTGTTCTTCACTTCTAATCCGTTGCATTACAACTGCACAATTTCACCTCCAATTGGTTCTTCTGACCACAATCTTGTGAATATCACTTTACTTACCACCATTGCTTCTCATCCGACTACTCCAATGAAATGCCAGTATTGGCATTCCAATAATGCTGACTGGACTCGTTTACAAAACTTCTTTTCTCACTTTCCCTGGAAAGACGACTGCCTCTCCTTGGGCGATGCCTCTATCTCTGCTGAACGTATAGCTGAGGTTATTGTTGCAGGAATGGTGGCTTATATCCCCTTCTCTATCAAGTCTATCTCTCTGACCAATTCTTGGTTCAAAAATTCCTGCTCTGCGGCCATTCGTCCAAGGGATGCCGCATATCAGACATGGAAAAACTCTTCTTCCTCTGACTTGCATTCAGCTTTCATATCTGCCAGAAATCATTGCAAACATGTTATACGCAAGGCGAAGCATTCCTTTATTCAAAAGAAATATGACAAACTCTCATCTTCCACAAATCGATCTTTCTGGTCCTTAGCTAAAAGTATCTCCAACAACTTCTGTCGCTCTACCTTTCCTTCGCTTTTCCATTCTGATGATTCTATTGCTGTCTCTCCGACCGATGAAGCAACTCTTTTTGGTTTTCTTTTCTCCTCTAACTCCACACTGGATGACTCTAACATTCCACCTCCCACTGATGCTCCCTTCACCAATCCTATGTCCCTCCTCCCTCTCTTTTCATGCAGTCAAAAAAACATACTCCTCTCTCTGGACATAAGCAAAGCCAACAGACAAGATGGCATTCCTCCATCTTGCCCAATACAGATCAATGAGCGTATTATGAGTCCAAGGATTTGTCACTACTTCGTCATTCATACAGCCTGGCTGCACCAGGCTGATCCACCAGCTGTGTCATTTCCCTGGTCTGTATATGCTCTCACTGAGGGGAGTGATATCAGCATGAAGGACGCATTCTATGCCACACTCAAGTCTGTGGTTGATCAGTGCCCCAGGCGAGATACTCTTCTAGTCTTGGGGGATTTCAATGCATTGACTGGAACTGAAAGGGATGGTAATGAGACATGCGTTGGTCCCCATGGGTCTGGAACTGTGATCCAGAATCGTACGAAGTTCCTTGACTTTGCAAGAAGTCATGGACTTAAGGTGCCGGTTCATGGTTTCAGCACCCACAGGCTCATCGCTGGACCTGGTATTTCAACGCTAGTGGTGTGGCAAAGCAGATCGACTATGTGCTCGCTGATGGTTGCTGGAGGATGATCCAGAACTGCAGGGTCTACCAGAGTGCTTGGTGTAGCAACTCTGAAGTTGCAGCTTAAATCCAGAAGAATGGTACCATCCCAGACTAGGCTGAATGTTGGCAAGCTCAAGGATGAGAGAGTAGCTGAGGAGTTTGCGAATAGGCTGAGTGGGGATTTGGGGGGGGGGGTCTGGGTGCTCTGGAAAATCCTGAAGAGTTGTGGTGTGCCTTCAAGACCACCACCCTTGATGTTGCCGGTGGAAGTCTTGGAACTCACCATAGGGTGAAGAAGAATTTTGTGTCTCAAGGGACACTGGATGCTATTGACTAGAGTCACAGGGCCAGGCTTGATGGCAGAGCTGAGCTGTTCAGGGAGATGAGGCGTAAAACTGTACGTGCACTAAAGGTGGACAAGGAGGCCTATGTGTGAGGAATCTATGAAAGGTTGGAGCATCACCTGTGGTCAAGTGATTCTCGTCCTGCTTACAGGGGATTTTGCGCATTGCATTCCTCAAAGCCTGTCCCTCGGTGTACTGCAGTTAGAGCGGAGGGTGGTGGGCTCTTGACAGAGGAATCCAAAATGAAGGCCTGCTGGGTCAGTTACTTTGAGCAGCTGCACCAGGCTGATCCACCAGCGGTTGAGTTGGACATTAGGGGTGTCACTACCCCTATTGCTGACCCTCCAATCAACTATGGTCCATCTTTGTTTTTAGAAACACACTGCGATGAACCAGTTGAAATGGGGTAAATCTCCAGGGATCTGTGGCATCCATGCTGAACTTCTCAAGGCTGGTGGGAATGCTGGACTCGTGTCATTGCATGCAGTTTTGTGCTCTGCCTGGAACACAGGCATCATCCCAACTGACTGGAAAAGGGGCCTTGTTGTCCCTCTCTGGAAAGGGGAGGGTGATCGCCAAGACTGCAACAACTACCGAGGGGTGACGCTGCTCTCAGTGCCGGGCAAGGTCTTTGCTCGGATAATTCTTGATAGGGTTCACCACCATCTGCTTGAGCACCAGCGTCCAGAGCAGTCAGGCTTTACACCAAAGAGGTCAATGATTGACCGTATTCTTGCTCTTCAGGTCCTCCCCGAAAGCAGACCAGAGTATCGGCAGGGGCTGCTTGCAGCCTATGTTAATCTCTGTAAAGCGTTCGATTCATTGAATCGGGATGTCCTCTGGAGGATTCTAGGTCTTCGTTGGGTGCCAGCAAAGCTGATTGATCTGATGTCTGAACTCCACTCTGGTACTGAGAGTGCTGTGATATGTGTGACGCCATTTCTGACTTACTTCCATTTGTTGCTGGAGTTTGTCAAGTGTGTGTACTGGCCCCCACACTTTTCAGCACTTTTATGGACTGGATTCTGGGGAGGATGTCGGAGAGATCAAGCTCCTGTGCATCGTTTGGGAATATCAAGATCTCTGACCTCAATTTCGCAGATGATGCAGTCATCTTTACGGAGACTCTAGATATCCTTTTGGGGGCCCTCGAGGTGCTCAATGAGGAGTCAGAGCCACTGGGATTACGGGTTTCCTGGGTCAAAACTAAGATCCAGACTTTCAATGACATCTTGGATGCTGCTATCTTGTCTGTGCCTGTTTGTGGTGAGGATGTTGAGGTCACGGAGAGATTCACTTACCTTGACAGTGATATTCATGTCTCTGCTGGCTGTGAGCCAGAGGTCAACAGACATCTGGGTCGGGTCTTGGGAGGCATGGATTCACTGGATCATGGGGTATGGTGCTGCCGGTGCCTGTGCGGGACGACGAAAATCAGAGTCTTCAGGTCCTTGGTGCTTCCAGTCTTGCTCTATGGATGTGAGACTTGGACTATGACCAGGGATCTGAGGCGGAGCCTTAATTCCTTTGGTACCAGGTCTCTTTGGAGAATCCTTTGCTATCGCTGGTTCTACTTTGTGTCCAATGAACAGTTGCTGAGAGAGGCTCAAATGAGATTTGTTACCTGCATAGTCCGTGAGCATCAGCTGCGGCTGTATGGTCACGTGACTCGTTTTCCGAACGCTGCTCCTGCTCACCACATTCCCTGAGCGAGGGAGCCTCGTGAGTGGAGGAGGCCAATGGGCCGGCCATGTGCCTCATGGTTGCAGCAGGTTGATCAGCATCTCAAGGAGATGGGGGATTTGCCAGCCATCTGCCTGGGGGATGGTTAGACGGAGTCCCCTGGAGTACTGGCGGAAAGTGCTTTCTCTTTTCTTTCTTCTGTTGTTTTTAAAATATAAGGTGTTCTCTCAGAAAAGTTGTTCTTTTTTATTTGTTTTACCTGTGACATGTCACAGGTCTACAAGAGCTTTGCGATGCTGTTTTTGTTGAAGTTGTTGTTGGGGTCGATTTTTAAAATGTGCACCCATTGGTCGGACAGCTTCCTGACCACACCCACATCTGCTGCTTTATTTCACCCACAATATTACCCAGATGAAATGATATGGCCGCCATCTTGGGTTTGTGGTGGCCCGAACACATTAAGCCTGTCGGTCTCTTCTGATGATACACTCCGGTTTTGTTGCATCAGATATCCATTTGCTTTGTGTGGGTCGAGTTAATCACAACGCGGGAGCCCAAAAAGTCAAATAATTTGTTGAATAATAGTAAGGTTTAATCAAGCCTGTCAGAACACACCGTACGTCCGAACGCACAGTAATCAAGCGTTATTTTACGTTATGTAATCAAGCATTCCAGAATGTAAATTAATAAAAATATTTTTGAATGGCCCCATGTTGGGGTTAAACAATCTGTGACCTTGTGATAAATCAGCTCATTCTGATATAACCGTGGTGGAGGCTCACATGAATAAGAGGTGTCAAGTTAATATTTTAGTAGCGCATTAAATGTGTGTTTCCCAGTCACGCTGTTCATCTTTTAAGAGTGCTTTAAAGGCGCATTTCCCAATTGGCCCGTTACTGGATTTTGTCGCAGGTTGTGACCACAGTGCGCTCATTCTTGTACCTCATGGAGAATGTTATCTACACCATATATCCTCAGAAGTGAAAGGACAATAAGGCAGTTGACAAAGCAATCAAATAAATTCAATATGAAGCTCTGGTCTGTTTTTTATCATGATGCAAGCACATACAATTGCAATGCACAACAGGCATCAAACACTTTATTTGTGGATCTCTTTTCTTTCCAGCCTTGCAGGACTGCAATGGAAGCCCACTAACCAAGCTGTGTATTAAGACAGCTGTGTCATGGCAGAAGGATACAGACTCATATTCTGCACACTGGTCTTTTTACAACAGCTCAGACAAATCGAAGAACTATATGATCTGGGTCTATCAAGATCCAAAGCTACTGACTCTTCCATCTGCTACCTTGTTTGGTATAATGACATTTTGTTGTTGTGCGTAATTGTTTTTGCTATTTTTGCAAAAGATTCATTTAGTTTCCATGTGGGAAGACAATTTGCAACATAAGTTGGGAATTATTTTAATATTTGCCAAAGAGTTCTGATGCTGATAACTTATGAAAGTGAAACCTTTACCATCATCGTCCTTTTGGTCATGTTGAACTATTAGGAGTTACTTCACTGTCCAAGTTATTTATGCCAATTTTTGTTATTTTAGGCAGTGTGAACGACTATGGAACCGGAGGGTACATGGCGCATCTTGGAACAGACTTAACAGAAGTGAAAGCAATGGTTAATTTGTTAGCTGACAATCAATGGATGGACATGAGGACAGTCGCAGTCTTCACAGAATTTTTTATTTACAACCCGAACGTGAACCTCTTCTGCCATGTGAACACACTTGTCGAATCAGTCTCAGGTAAGGGTTATTTCTTATTGGATTGCATATTTAAAATTAAAAACAAAGAATATTGGAACAGTTGCACATTAACTTTTGCTTCTCAATTTTAAGGATGATGTACAAATTACTTCGGTATAAAAGAAGAAAGGGAAAGTGGCACGTGCATTTGCAGTGTGTTGGGAAGGAGAGAGTGAGGAAGGGGGGGGGGGGCAGGTGTAGAGAGGTAGCATGTGTTTATGATTTTTTTTCTTTTTCATGTCTCTACTGACGAAGTCACCGGAAGTCACCGGAACCCCCCCAAAAAAATTGTTACCCCCCCCCAAAATAGAGAATTTTTTTTTGCATTTATACATGTTTTAAGTGATTTCCAACCCCCCCAAAAAAACAGTTCCCCCCCCCAAAAAAAAAAATTGTTAGAGAAAAAAATATTTTTTTTTGCATTTCTACATATTTTAAGTGATTTCCAACCCCCCCAAAAAGAAGAAAAATTTTTTTTTTTGCATTTCTACATGTTTTAAGTGATTTCCACCCCCCCAAAAAAAAATGTCAGAGAAAAAAAATTTTTGCAACTTTTTTTTTCAACAAAATTTCGATTTTTTAAATTTTAATTTTTGCATTTTTACATGTTTTAAGTGATTTCCACCAACCCCCCTTCCCAAAAAAAAATGGAGAAAAGAACTATAACTGTCAGCACTGTTGACATCATATTTAATGAATAAGATATAAGGTTCACTTGAGTGACCCAGCAGTATTGGCGGCGGAGGTTTTGCACTCTCGCGAGTGCTCCCCCTCTAGTTTTCTCTGTATTCTCTGCAACTGCTTATCCGACTGACAGGGAATTTCACCTGAAGTGCGACTACCCATGTCGAATGTTTTAATCATAATTATGGCATCATAGGTCACATGGTGTGGCAGCCATGTTGGAAAAAAGAAAAACTTTGGACCTCCGTATCTCCAAAACCGCTCCTTGGAAAAAATTGAAACTTGGCACATATGAAGTACTCCTGATGGGAAGCAAGGATGATTTTTTTGCTGATGCCATAGGTGGTTTCATTATGACATTATAATTGCATACGTTGAATGCTTTATCCGATTAGTGTGAAAATTTTTGAGGGTCATCTAGGGCTAAATTGTATGGGGGAAAAAAAATTGATGACATCATTGGTCATGTAGTTTGGCACGCCATATTGTTTTTAACATAAAGAACCTTCAAAAATCTTCTCCAAAACGGCTGAACAGATCGAGGCGAAATTTTACATGTATGATCAACTGATCACCCATCCATGACGAACAAAAAGTTATCCTCTTATGATATTATAGGTCACATGGTTTAGCATTTGTGATTTTTTTTGAAGAATAAAATTTTAAAATCTTCTTCTCCAGAATGGCTTGACAGATCAAAGGGAAACTTCACCCACATGTTCCCCAAGCCTTGGGGACACCAGGGTGTTCACAAGGAATTAATAGGTCCCATGGTCTTGCAGCCATATTAGATTGAACAGAAATATTTAAAACTTTCTTATTCTTGAACCGCTTCATCAATCGAAGTAAGACATCACAGTTATGATTTAGTCGTGATGGAGAATATATGTTTTAAATTTCAATCTGATCGGACGCATGGTCTGGCAGCCAGAATTATTTAATATTTTGAATCTGGGTTCAGGGATTAAAATTAAACTTGGAACAAGTATGTATAATGATGTCATAATATGGGCAGAGGCATATCTGGCGACATTGCGACGTTGAAGAGTGCCCTTCTAGTTTCCTTTGGTTTAATGACAAAATCAGATATAAAACCTTCTTCAGGGTTCTAAACATGCCCACAAGATGCATTTTTCACAATCTGAAAAATTAGAAATCAAATGAACAACTGGATTGTTCATATACCACCTGGCTTAACTATGACCAAAATACCACATTTCCTCCATTAAATGTATATGCACGTGCCCCTCGGAGGGGGATGAAAAAAAAACTGCCCCCATACAATAAAGCACGACCTCCAAGAAACACCCTGAGGGTGATTATTGGTGACAAGCAAAAAATAACTGCCAACCAATGGATACCTTCATAATATGTGTATCTATTACTAAAAGTCGCAGCCCTTGTGTGTGTCCATCATGCTTTATTATAAAGGGTTCCTGCTGCCAAAGAATAATAAAAATGTGACCGTTGGAAAGCGAATAATCGATTTACTTAGAACAAAAAATTGTGTCCGTTTCATCATGAAGATGCCTGTTTTAAAAACCTGTCTTTCCATGATTTAAGAAGAAGAAGAAACGGGATTTGGACCTTAATGCAGCAGCTCCAACAGTCACATTTTTATTGTCCTACGACAGCTGGAACCCTTCAGAGTAAAGCATGGTGGACACGGAAGGAGAACACTAAATTATATATCGTAACACTTCTCGAAGCAATGGAATAATATGTAAATGTGAATGGAAGCAGCACACAAACATCAACAATCACAGCCACCAGGACAGCAGGAACAACAATTATGTGCGCAAGATGCTCTCCACAAATTGAGCTGAGTTGTGTTCTCTATCAGTTGAAGAAAGTGCCGTGAGTACTTTTAATTAAGGGAAAGTCCGTTGTAAGTGCCATGGCTCATGAGCCAATTTTCGATAGTGATGACTCCATGGAGTTCATGTAAATTGGTATGCATAAGTATGCGAATGCCATAAATAATTTTGTTGTTTGAAGAAAAATGAAAGTTTGCTAAAGATGCAAAAAATACAAACCAATACACATACATGATATGCTTGGTGTTGGCTCATTGGTTGAGGTGGTGGGCTTGGGATCCTAGGGTCCTGAGTTCAAATCCCACTCAGCTGTTTCATTAATACCAGGTGGGGTTGACTCAGCCTGTCATCCTTCTGAGGTTGGCAAAATGAGTACCAGCTTGCTGGAATGATTGAGCCATTTGAGTATCCTGTGTTGGAGGGGTGACCTCTCCAGGATTGTGCCCAATAGCCCAGGAGACTGCTTCAGCAGCTCTGACGTTCTGTACAGAGTATGGTCCCAATGGATGGGTACAGGATGTTCCATCCTCCATTATGTGCCCCCCCCCCCAAGAAGAGGTTAAAAAAATAAACACCCAGGGTGTTTATTGGAGAAAGTTTGGTTACAAAGAGGACCACTAAAATATGGTCACTACATCTGAGGAAGGACATATGCTGCCATAGAGAAGGTACAGTGTAGGGCTCGCTAAACTAAGGACTTTTTACATTAGAAAGGAGATGATGAAAATATTTTGGGAAAAACAAAGGAAAGGATGTGGGGGAGAGGAAAACGTTTAAGCTCACATTTTTCGGGCCCCTTTAGAGGAGCAACAATTCAGGTAAACCTCAACAGGCCTTCAGAGCCAAATTTACTGAGAGCTGAATGTCCACTCACCAATGACCACCACCAGGCCTTATAGGAACAAAAGCTTTGGACATCATCTCTCCAACCATCAGTGGACGGTGAGATGATCTCCCCTGAGCAGCACCACCGATCTTTCCAAAAGGATCATTTAAAGCTCCTCACCACACTCTCTGCTCTCGGGCACACAAACTCTTTAAACTGCACGCTCCTTTTTTAACGATCTTCTATTAACACTACTTTTAATTCCAAATTCACGAGAACAATTTCCCAGACAGGACCTGATTGGTGATGGTCAAAGGGACAGCACCACTTTCTTATAGTTTGAACAGCCCAGTACAGAATGTAGATTATAAAATTACATAAACCATTTTAAAACCAACTTGAGAGTTCATAGAACACCTTACCCTGCATTTGACCCATCGCCTTGAGAAAAAGGACACGGGAAGGGTCTTTTTAACTCTTGGTTGGCGTTTCCAAGCACAATCTATATTACCTTTGTTTGTGAAATTTGAATAGCATGCATAATGGCAACCATACAAAGCTCATGAGTCAAATGGAAGAGCCCAGAGCTGAACCTTCTGCCAACTCTTATCAGAGAAACTGACGATTGTGGAACAATCTTTGAGATAAAGATGCACAAAACAAACAGATATTTTGGACAACGTTAGCTCTGTGGTTGCATCACTAGTTGCCACCATTTTTGTCTGAAGCTCATTGTTACTCTGTCCTCAGACGGACAGAGTGAACCAATTGCTTAAGCCCACTTTGCACTTGGTGCGTGGGGGTAATAGACTGACTGATGTTGCAGGAGTAAGAAAACAAAATAAACTCTTACAAAGCTGCACCCAAAGGTCATGATATTTTAAAAGCTATATAGCCCTGAAGAGATTCCTGCATGTCGTTATTCCCCCAGTGACATTTTTGGAAAGGCTGTGTGTGCTGCAATGAGCCTGGTGTTGGCTTAGTGGTTAGGGTGGCTGGCTTGGGATCCTAAGGTCCTGAGTTCAGGCCCCGTTGGCTGCTGAATTAACACCAGGGGGTTGACTCAGCCTGCCATCCTTCTGAAGTCGGCGAAATGAGTACCAGTGTACTGGTCCCGGTGTATGCCCTGGTTAGAATAGGTGTACCATATCCCTGTGTGTCGCAAGAGGTGACCAGGGTTGGCGTTAGGAAGGGCATCTGGCCATAAAACATTGCCTCATGAAAAGCTAACCCCTGCACAGTAGGGAAAAATGGCTGTAAAAACGGCTGTTTTTTTTTTTGTGTGTGTGCTGGAAGCATGCAGTGTCTTGTAGAAAGATAAGCACGACAGTATGTTATATTTTTAGAAAATTGACAGTAATACATTTTTATATACACTGCAGTCTGCAGGTCAGCCGACATTTTTAGCAATATACCTATACATGTCGATCTGTCTGTGTGTTATATATATGTATATATATATATATATATATATATATATATATATATATATATATATATATATATATATATATATATATATATATATATATATATATATACACCCTTAAACCTCTGGTAAATTGTTAATTTGGTCCGGCGCGGCTTTGGTAAGTTACGCCGGATCCGAGTCAGTAACAGCGACTTGGTTCGGACAAAGTCGGCCGAGGGTGTGGTTTCCCCAGCAGCTAGACTGCGTGGTTATTTAGGTATATTGGAGATCGAGACAATGAAACCTACGCCACGCTGTCAAAATATTGGCATCCATGGTCTGCTAAGGGACCCGTGATCTTTGGAGTTATCCGAGGGTTACGACCGAAATTCCGGGTGTTCGGTGGGAGACGATTCTACTGCACCACCTAATGGTCGCTTATCGCCACCGAACACCAGCCCACAACAATACCACCCGTCAATGCTCCAGCCGCACTTAAACCAGCAAATAAAGGAATTAGAAATGGGAGAAATCCTCCACTCGTCTCTCTAATTGAATATTTCTTCAACATTGGGTTTTGACATTTTAATTTTAAGTGAGCCAGTTTCGTTCAAGATTTTCACCTGTTCTTTTGTGAGCAAAACATCAATTCTTACTGCTCCTTTTCACTGGATTGTATTTACGTTAATCATACAAGGCTTTTGATTTTGAATACAAGATGATAGTTTATGAAGATTGATTTGATTAACATATACCCCAGTTGGCACTTTACCACTCATTTATTTATCAAAAAAAATTATCTGAGACTAATCATAACACCATTATCTGTATTAATCTGTAATTCTCTTTCTTCCGAAAGCAAACAATATGAATCAACTTCTTCACTCTCTCCTCTTTCAATGTATAGGGAAGTATCCACTCGATTAGACTTTATAGTTTCCTTTTGAGCACTCAGGTCAATCGCATAGATTGTATACAGACTTTTAAATGCTGTCATATCCAAAATGGGTTCTTTATTTCCATTACTTTCACACACCTTTTGTTAAGACTTGTATGCTTCAGCATAATCATTTTTTCCCCAATTAATTTCCAATCTATCTCGTGGATAAAATGTTCCATCTAGAGAAACGTGAAGTTGTTTCACCTTAGCATTATCACTCAATGCATTATTCTTATCAGTAGCAATACCACCATCTGGTTTTTAAAAAAATGATCCACAGATATCGTGGCTTTCCTTCCAGAACACCCAAATTCCACGTGTAAGTGGTTTGGTTCAGTTTAACGTGTTGGCATCTTCTTTTAAGGTATGATACTGTTGCGAATTCGCACCCGCCGGCGTGCGATCGGCCGCGTACCTCTAATCGCAACCGCGTCGCCCACCGGACGGACAATTCAGTCGTGACTTTCCGGAGCTAACGCCGGAACCCTGTCACGCGTGGGTCTTCAACCCCACCACGGCCGTGCCAATTGTCTACCCGCGCAGGATAGGGTCACTCGCCGAATTCGATATACCTAAGTACCTGCGCGAGGAGTCGACCGGGCAGCCGTACCTCGACGCAGTTCGGCTTGGGACACGAACCACTTAAGCGGTCCATTCCGTTCTGCAGTCATAACCGAGCGGGTATTATCGCTGACCTCGCCGGATCCGATTCTATTTAACGGGTATTTGAAACCCCACTATTTATTCCACAATGCAAGATGGCATTTTCAAAAGGGGAAAGAGGACGCAACGAATGGGATACATTCAAACCAGGCATATTTATTTAGACAACACGTATGCAGGCAAATAGGGAACAAAAGGAAAACACGCATGCAGTTCATTTATGAAGATTGCAGGACGTACGCATGCAACTATACAGCTAAACACAATGCAAAGGAAAGATCTAATACCGTCTATCTATTATGTACAGTCACTTATACAGTTTTACTTGACAGACGGCACCATGACAACATTCATTCAAAAGCCCAAAAGAAAAGGACCCCCTCACAGACAATAAGGTCAGGCTGGACCACTTGGGTCTTTATGACACGGGACCTGGAAGACCGAACGGGTCTCGCGAGACCGTAGCAGGTTACCTGCACCCTCGAGGTGCCTCGGTGGTCGGCGAGCTCTCTCTGGCACTCTCCTCCTGACTGCGTGGCATAGCTGGTCCTCCACACACAACCCTCGTGACTTTGCGCCCAGAGGGAAAGGCAGCACCTCTACCTCGTCCACCCCAGAAGGCGAAACCACCAAAGCCACGAGCTTGGACCGCAAGAGCGACTGACCACACCAGCGACGGACCCGAACACCGACTTAAAAGACAAAGGACCAAGACCAAGTTCCAGCTCAAAAACCACCAAAGAAAGACAGACAAAGGCCACCCCGAAGACCAAGACACGAAGCTCGCGTGCTGTCTGCCTTATATCCCCTGGGGCTCAGCGCTTCGCCGCTCCCCGTTTTCAGCTCCGCCTCCCTTCAAGCCTTTTCGAGAAGCTTCTCAAAAAGGGGCGTTCCTCAGCTACTAGCGCCTCATTCCTCATATCCACCAATCGCGAACGAGCTGCCTTGCCCTTCCACTCACACCAAATACGGAGAAAAAAGGCGGGAAAACCCGTGCACCATTGGAGGTTTCTTTTCTCGGTCTTTTTACTCGCGTTCTCGGACGGTTTTCGACGCGGAAAGGGTTGTAGCGTGGTTTGTGGAGGATGGTGTTTGATAGCTGGCATAGTGGGGAAGATGGTTAGATGGTGGCGTACTTGTTGTGGCGATTGTAGCGTGGTTGGCGTTGTGGCGTGGTTGGTGGTGGTTGTTGTTGGCGTTGTGGTTGTTTGGGGGGGCGAAGTTGGTTGCTGTAATGGTGGTCGTGATATGGTCGGTCCAAAATAAAAATAGCAACAGAAAAACCTACCTCAAAGGGTCACAGCCTGGTGAACACGAAGAATTCCCTCTAAACAATGGTGGGGAAATCTATCTGAACACTCACTTACCGGGATAACTGATCTAAGGAACCTTTATGGTGTTCTACGAATTTCCACAGCCGTAACAATACATTGAATGGCTTCGTTGAGTGAAGTCTTCCATTCAACATCTCTTCTGTTTTAAGATCAAGAGTATATTCACTAATATACCAACTAATTTCATCAACAACAAATTTATTCTGAGCAGCAAAAGCATTAGCCACATCAAAAAGCAATCTATTTTCATTTTCATTCCTTTGCAGTTGAAATCTAATTTTAAGACCACACAGAACTTTATCATGATCACAAAATCCAAATATACCTTTAGGAGGAACTGCCACAGTAAAACTATTACCTGCTTTTGTATCATCATTATACATTCCTTTCCTTTGACTATATCCAGGGTCTGTGTTTGTTCCCGTTGCCATATCAGGAATAAAACCTTCGACAGCCCCCTTTCCCATTCTATCACTAAATGAATATCATGTAAATTTCATCATTTCAGATGTAGCAGAGACATAATCGACCGCTTCAACTTCTTGTGTTACAATGTACAAACGAACACTATCAAACATTTTCCAGAAGAAATCATTCACGAGTGTAGTGTTTGTGTTATTCCCAGCCTTAGTGAATGTAAATTTACACAAGAAACTTTCGGCTAGATTCAAATGTTTGTTGATTGTTTATTTCAAAACTTTTTGTACCATTTGCATTCCAGTCTGTTCCAGTTATTGCATTTACCTTGAAGTAGTCTTCTTTTTTAGTCGAGTTTGAGATAATAATAGTATCATCCAAATCATAGATACAATCAATTGCTTCCATACTTGTATTTATTTAGGAAAAAAGATGTTAAAACTTTTGAAATCCTGACCCAAGTATTTGAATTATTTTCTGTCGTTCTTGGGGAGACAACTGTGTTTTTCCTTTCTTAATTTCTTTTATTGCTTGTAATTTATGAGATTCCTTTTGGACATCTTTTATACTCCTTATAGCACCTGCTACATTTCCCACAGCAGAAGCAGTTGAACCAATTAGGTCTTTATGTTTAAGAATAATTGAACCTATACCCATTAGAGTATCAATTATCCCATCTCCTTTTTTTCTAAATTGATATCCGACACTCCTTTGTCTCTTCGGTTTATAGTATCCTCTACCAAGATACATACCTTCACCCTTGTAGTATATGGAAAGGAACTTCCCATCCCCTGTAATTATTTTATATTTTCCCAACTTGTGTTTCCTCACAATAACCATCGTATTTATTTATTGGAAAACTTCACGTAGGTGAATTCTGATGGATATAACTTCTCCATTAAAAGAAATCATGCGATTATCTTGGTCGGTTATCCTAAAATTTACTCTGTATATGGTTTTTCCTGACACAGGTAGATAAACCAGATTTTTGGGTTTCATATTGAATTTATAACCAATTGGGGTTGAGTATGCGCT
This sequence comes from Eptatretus burgeri, assembly GCF_056783735.1. Classification (NCBI taxonomy): domain Eukaryota; kingdom Metazoa; phylum Chordata; class Myxini; order Myxiniformes; family Myxinidae; genus Eptatretus; species Eptatretus burgeri. The sequence goes on from NC_140976.1 coordinate 42,722,255, forward strand.
GAATGAAAATATTGTATTTGTTCTTATTCCATCATTATAAGCGCCATCAATCAAATCACAGTGAATTAATACCGAATTTATGCCTGAGGATATTTGAATGACATTATCACTATAAAACGTCCCATTAGTTTCAATCTTTTTTGAGGAGAAACCCAATAACTCTCTAAATGAATTATCAATTGTGAAAGCAACCTTGTAGTTATTTTTAAGTTTCATCGTTTATTTTGAAGTCTGTTTTTGAATATCTTTAACAATATTTTTGGTTCATCACCCTGTTCTTTCATAAGACGAGCAATTTCGGAAGATATTTGAGAAATCTCATATACTCTGGGTGAAACTGTTATCGTTTTGTATCCACTTCCCGGATTGCAACTAAACTTGTCATTTTCTCGGTTATATTCAATAAGATATTATAAGTTTCCATGGACAATAAAGACACCTCATATTCTTTTGTTGCGTTAAGTTGTAGTGGATATGGGAATGAAGATGTGTGGTCGCTTGTTGTGAAATTAAAACGAAGGATTGTGCTTCTCATCTTATTTAATATGAGATAAAATGTCTTTGTATTGACATTTATTAATTATTTTCATGTTCATCAACTGGTCTAGAATGGCTGATGCTTCATTAAAACAATTATTTCTCGCCTTCTTACTACCGAACAGTCCATTAACTAATTGGGATGGGTCATTTGGAAGAAAACTAACACCTAAACCAAGGATACTTAAAGCCTGAATAATGTGTTTCTCCTTCTCATTCTCCTACTTTTACCAGATAGACTAACCCTATTATTAAGAGAATCCAGCAGATCAATATATACTCTATCATCATTATTTTTCATATCCAGTGGTTTATCAAAATACTTTGATTCATCCCTCACAGTTGAACCTTGTCTTCCATCTTTTGTGAGAAGAAACATTAATCTGGGAGTTAATTTAACAGGGGTTGAGCAGAATTCAAGAACCTTAATTCATCATTAAATATCAATACCTTTTCGTTAGCAAGATGGAATATTGCTGGTTGTTCTGTTGGAATGAGACCTGCTATTGTTTTTGAATCTGTTGAATATTTATTGTTTTGAAGAGCATTCAGAACATAATCAGGGGGTTGATTGATCTCTTTCAGTTGTTGAAATAATCCTTCATCATCATCTTCTAATTCTCCTATATGCTCAAATTCTTCCTCCATCAATTGACTGAAATCTTTTAACATTTGAAGTTTTTTTTAGGAGTATATTCTATTGTGGGAACTGTGGAAGCATCGATAATTTTTTCTTGGGAAGTTTTTAAAAGTGGTTTAAAAAATTTCTCTCGTTTTCTTTCAAATGCTTCTTCACCTGTTAGTTTCTGTCTGCGTTTCTTCTTTATGTCTTCCTGTTGTTTTACAACTTTTGAAACCAAATCTTGATGATCCTTAAATCTTCGTGCTCTTTCTTTCGCATCAATTTATTTATTGGAAAATATCATTTAATGAATTGCAAAGATCAACAGGGAAATTTTCCTTTTCTTCATCATTAAAGTTGATGTGTTCAAATAAATCCTTTTCTTTAAATATTTTATCAAATTCTTTATTAACCTTAATACGAGTTGTAATTTCTTTTTCACTAATACTTGTATCTCTGCTTTTTATACGTTTGCGTTGAGTTTCTTCATCAACATCAAAACGGAATGATAAAATCTTAACCCCATTACCACTCAGATGTTTAATAATTTGTCTCATTCCTTCTGGATTAGCTTCTGAGATCCCAAGACCACCAGAGTTTAGTTTCTTTAACTCACTCTTACAATGTGAATATTTTGTTGTACCAAGAGAAACCTCCTCAAATATTTTACCTTCATTCCTCAATCGCATATGTTCCTCTATTGAAATATAGTAATAATCTTCACCTTCTACTTCTCCAGGTCGTATTGCTCTTGTTGTTATAGATTCAATGCGTATCATGGAGTGTTTTTTAAGCAAATTTACAATATTCTCATTTGTACTATGCAAGAACCTTGATTTATGAAAGTTTTTTTCCAGAAGGAGATTTACCCCCAAGATTCATAATAATAGTTGTCATTTATATATGTAATTGTTTATAAAATAAAAAATATATCCCTTCATATCTCATCTTGTTTCACAACAATATATTTATATTTTTCAGTCATGTGCTTCATATAATCCCCAGATTCCTTTTTACTACATAATATAGAACAATTGTCTCTCCAAAAATTGATTATATCTATTGAATTTAACTAAAATAAAATAAAGTATTGGCATTGTTTCTTATTGAGCGACGAGGGAGTTGAAAGTATGATTGACTAAGATAAATACAATTACAAGAAGAATGTCTCCCTCTTGTGTCATAGCTATCCATTACTGTTTGGTTTATCTCATCAACACAATCATCAAAGATAACGAGGTTCTTTTTTGATTTTGTCCAAATCTTGGGGACAAGGCAGATCATCCGTATTATTACTACGAATACATGTTATCGGTTTTGATTTCTTTTTATATATCTGTGTATCACAAAATAGTTGTATTATTTCTTCAATGTTGTAATCATTTAGTTTGTTTTAAAGTTTAAATAAACCGATTATATCTTCTTTTTGAAGACCAGCATTAAAACCTTGTGAGAGTAGTTGATACTCAGGTTGAAAACTCGACTTTTTGAAAATTATTAAATTATCATAATCTAAAAAGTTGGGAGTAATGAGCATAAGTAAGTAGGTTTTTCCAAATCCGCTTGAACCAACTATGAGACATCTTAATGAATTTGGAAGATTTTTATGGTTGTTAAATTTTATCTTATTTTCCCAAATGGGTAAAAAAATCATTCATTTATATATTTGGAAAACAGGTTATTTAATTAACTATTGGCTTTTTTAGAAACTCTATATTTTATCCTTAGTTCGGGTTTAATTTCAAGATAATCCATTATTTTATTTATACAATATCTTGTGTTGATATTTCCCTGAAAATGGCAATCGTGAATAATATAAAACAACAATCCTTTGAACATTTCTCGCATATGTTCAGTTTCTTTCATTGAAAGGAAAGGTGTGTGTTATCATCCCCATACTTTACATTCATGTCTCTAATCAATCTTGTAAAGTAATTCATTTTTGGTGTAAATCTATCAGAATTATATTCCTTTTTATATTTTTCATTGTCATTAATTAGAAGACAATCACAGAATATACATTGATTATAGGTTTTTGACTCTGTGTTTAATCCCACTCTCTCACATGCAAGACATTCTCTATTTTGTCATATGGAGAATCAGGGAATTCAAGGGGCTCAAGATCGGGGATTCTATTCATATTTATAAAGTAAAACTTTGCTTAAATTAAAATTCATCTTCGGTATCATCTTCTGTACTTTCATTGGTGCTTTTACAATCATCTATAAAACTACTTTCATAACTATCGTTTGAACACAAACTCTCGGTATCATAACTGTCTTCTGTTCCAACAGAGATATTATCATCACTCTCATAACCTTCAAAATCTTCAGTTGAATAATGACTCGTATTTAATTTGTAGAAAAAAACATTACCATCTATATCGATATACTTTTTTTCCATTAACAGATTCATCTACTACATTTGTTATATTAAAGGTAATTTTAAAATTATCCTTAACTACTATTGAATGAAATGTCATTTCACCAGATATATTTACATCTTTAGGGTTGTTGAAAAAAATACAAATTTTTCCTTGCATATTACAGATGGTCTTAGCTTTTCTTTCTCAAGCTTCATCCATGAGATTTTTCTTTTTATCCCGCCCCCCGGAGGGAGGGAGTGGGATATTGTAATCGTCCAGTTTGTTACTTACGAAATCTAAAGATCTCGTAAGTATATTGATGACTTCTGTCATCTGTGTGTGTGTTTGTTTGTGTGTGTGTTTGTTTGTGTGTGTGTTTGTTTGTAGGCACGATAAATCGAGAATGGAAGAAGCTACCAATGTCAAATTACACCACGTGATTCAAGAGGGCGATGGCTAGCACTGATTAGATTTTGGTAAAAATCGGTCAAAGGCCAAGGTCACAGTGAGGTCAAACATCCAAAACATGATAACTCAAGAATGGAAGAAGCTACCAATGTCAAATTACACCACCTGATTCAGGAGGGTGATGGCTAGCGCTGATTAGATTTCGGTCAAAATCGGTAAAAGGTCAAGGTCACAGTGAGGTCAAACATAATTCCATAAATTCCTGTGGAGATATGGATTATTTTTGCTTTGGTCGACGTTACGAGTTCGTTTTAACTTCGATTTTAATTTTGTCTTTGGATTTTGCGATCGCTTAGGATGCTTAAAACTCGGTTGTTGAAATTCTGGTAAAAATCTGATGTTTTGGAGACGTTTTAAGATTGTATAAAAAATATTTCACTCGCCGCGTCACAGCGCGCTCAAGCAGAGGCGTCGTTGATCACGTAAAGGTTTTCTGTGTGCGCGCTGATGGTGTTTTCGATAAAGATGGTGTTTAAAAGTCATTTTTTATCCCAATAAAGGTTATCGTCACATGCCTGACTCGCTAAGCCGTCGGATTATGCAAAATTGTTGGTGGATGGCTGAATATTACGGTTTTGTGACTTTGATAAAATAATATTAAATAATTGCGTGGAGAAATGGAGATTTTTGCTTGCATCGACGTTACGATTTTTGATGATTTGGTACAGAATCATCGTAGAAACTTCTGGTTTGCGTCGCTACCTTCTCTCGAGACAGCTTTTATTAGACGTCAGAGGTCAAGTTGACGATTTCGTAAGTACCAGTCTATGACTGCTTGTGTGTTTGTGTATTTGTTTGTAGGCACGATAACTCGAGAAGGGAAGAAGCTACCAATGTGAAATTACACCACATGATTCAGGAGGCTGCTAGCTAGCGCCGCTTAGATTTTGGTCAAAATCGGTCAAAGGTCAAGGTCACAGTGAGGTCAAACATTCGATTTTTGATGGTTTGGTATAGAATCATCGTAGAAACTTCTGGTTTGCATCACTACCTTCTCTCGAGACAGCTTTTATTAGACAAGGTCAGAGGTCAAGTTGACCATTTCGTAAGTACCAATCTATGACTGCTTGTTTGTTTGTCTGTCTGTCTGTTAGCAACTTTACGGCAAAACGGCTTTAGCAAACAGTATCAAATTTAATCCACAGGTGGGCAATGAACCTTGGACGACCCCATTAACTTTTGGGTCCAATTGGATCAAAGGTCAAGGTCACAAAGATCAAAATCGTTTTTCGCTCATAACTTCATCAAAAATGATCTGATTTACTTCAAACTAAGCTTATAGTGAACCTTATTCTATTTGTCACTTATAATCCTACCCATTCCTGTAGTGAAAATGCATATTTGTGAAGATCGGTAGGGTCTGAAGTTTTGGGGGTCATGGTCATCGGTCAAAATTACAAATTTTCCATTAAAACTAAAACATGGTTATGAAAATACAACTTTACGGGAAAACAGCTGGCTCAAACACTGTCAAATTGTATCCACAGGTGGGTAATGAACCTCAGACGACCCCGTTAACTTTTGGTTCCAATTAGGTCAAAGGTCAAGGTCAGGTCACGAAAAGGTCAAAATCGTTTTTCACACATAACTTCGTCAATAAATGGGCAGGATTTGTTGTGCCTGGCACCACTTGTTTGATACTTTTTCTTGTTTCATTGCTTTTTCTAGTTGTGAATATATTGCCAGAAGGAGAGGAGAAACTTTTGTTGGAGCTACTTTCATTGATGTTCTTCCAGATGTACTAAAAGCCCTCCCACTGAAGGAAAATAATTCACCATAATTGCTTTTATCCAATATCTGTTATATTTATCTTTATTCAATTTTACATCCTCGACATATATCTCAGTATCTTTTACAAATGAAGAGATTGGTTGAAACTTGTCTTTTGTGTCTTGATACATTGTATTTATTAAGTGAAAAAAGTTGGAGAATAAAATGGTTTTAAGCACAGATTCACCTATATATTAAATGAAATTTTCAATAAGAAAATTTTATTTTAAGCCAAATTTTGTTTATAAATATGGTGAATACAACGTACTGCGATGTTTGTAATCATGAATATAAATGTTATAAAAAACACCTTCAAACCAACAAACACACATTCAATCTTTTCAAACAAATATCTCCACTTGACCAAGAAACAAAACATTGTGATAGATGTGATAATGATATTCTTAAAATTATTTTATAATAAACACGTTCAATCACACAAACACAAGAACAATGAAGAAAGGGAAGGTGCCACTAAATTCTCCATTGAAAATACTGATGGAGCATTTAAAGGACATATAAAAATAAGATTGTTTCGCTTTCAAGATCCTGGACCATCTTCAATCATTGAAGCTGTTGATATGGTTAAACAAGCATTGAAACGATAATTAAAAACACATTAAGTGCAATGAAAGCATTAAAGTTTTATATGGGAGTAAAATTGAATATGGTAAGAGAAGGTGATGAAACTACTCCCTATATGAGGACAAACCCTCACTTTATCTCATTATTTCAAGATTTTGTAAGATGTGATGTTTACGATGAACTCCAGAGACAAGAACAAGATGTTGATAACACTGTAGTCGGTGGTGGATTTGCTATTACAAAAATAATCTTTTTAGATATACACATCTTAAAATCAGATCCTCTTCAAGCTTCTTCTTGTATTGATTTACCAAAAGAGATAAAACTTAAGAAAGTGGTTGTTAATATTCAAACCAAAGATACTAAATGTTTTCTATGGTCTGTTCTTGCTGACTTACATCCCCCACAGTGGAATCCTGAAAGGGTTGAAGAAATACGAGAATACATTAAATGTTAAAGATTTAAAGTTTCCAATGTCATTGAGAGATATTCCAAAATTTGAGAAAATGAATAATCTATCTGTTAATGTGTATGGATTAATGGATACAAACAAAGTTCAGACATAAAAAAATTCAAACAACTATAAAAATGATGAAACACACATTGGCCTTCTCTACTTTACTTCAAAGGAAAAATGACATTATGCTTTTATCAAGATTAACCAAATCACAACTATATAAGAGAAAATGTAAAACGTATTCTTATAAGGGATTGTCTCAACTCCTTTCACACAAAAGAACGATTAAATCAACATTCAAAATATTGTCGTAATCATAAATCAACCTTAATCAATTTACCAAAAGCAGGTTCAAACATATCATTCAAAGATTTTAACAAATCTATAAAACATCCGTTTGCGATATATGCTGATTTTGAAAGTATCCTTGAAAAGATAGATACTGTTTCTCCAAATCCAAATAAATCATACACAGATAAATATCAAAAACATACTCCTTGTGGTTTCTGCTATTATATCAAATCATCTGTTGGTGATGAATACAAGTTAGAACTTTATAGAGGAGAAGATGTCTCAGATAAGAGGAGTTTGTAAGACGATTGGAAAAAGGCTGTATAAGACTAAGAGAAATAATGGTTAAAACCTGTAAACCAGTGTAAACAAAGAGAGAGAAAAAGGAATTTAGAAAGAACAGTTTCTGTCATATTTGTGAGGAGAAAATTGAGGGAGAGGTCAAGGTTAGGGATCACTGTCATCTTCTTTTTCTTCTTCTTCTTTCGGCTGCTCCTGTTAGGGGTCGCCACAGCGGATCATCCGTATGATCCGCATAGTGATTTGGCACATGTTTTACGCCGGATGCCCTTCCTGACGCAACGCTGGTCGCCTCTTACGACACAGGGATATGGTACACCTATTTTAACCCGGGTATACACCGGCCCAGTACACTGGTACTCATTTCGCCGACCTCGGAAGGATGACAGGCTGAGTCAACCCCCTGGTGTATTAATTCAGTGGCCCAACGGGGTTTGAACTCACGACCTATTGGATCCCAAGCCGCTGCCCTAACCACTGCGCCAACACCAGGCTTAAAACTCTCGTAACCTTAAGAACGGATAGGGATCACTGTCATCTGACTGGTAAATATAAAGGACCAGCTCATTCCTGTTGTAATCTTAATTACAAGCCCCCAAACTTTATTCCTGTCTTTCTTCACAACAACGCTCACTATGACGCACATCTATTTATAAATGAACTTTCAAAGACATCTGGAGATATTTCTGCCATTCCCAACACAGATCAAAAATACATCGCTTTCACAAAAACAATTCATACATCCCCCATAACCCATATCAGATTTCTTGACACGTACACGTTTATGGCAAGTCCATTATCTAACTTAGCATCAAATATTAAAAACTTACCGAATCTTAAATCACATTTCTCAAATCAAGAAGAGATTGATCTCTTATCACAGAAGGGAATATTGTTGTGGGGCCGGGTATCGGTGGCGTGCACGACCGCTAGCGGGAGCAGTAGAGTTGGCTCCACCAAACACACCGGAATTTAGGTCATGACCCTCGGATAAGTCTGAAAGGTTAAACTTGAATCCCCAGATTCCTTTGGTCCCTTACAGGACCATGAATCGCCAATAATTCGACCACGTGGGGTAGAGTTAATTGCCAAACTTCAATATACCTAATTACCCACGTGGCAAAGCTACCGGGGAATTCACACCCTCGACAGACCTCGAGCGGGACGAGCCATTACCGTGCCCGAACCATGTGTAACCCGAGCGGAGGTTACTGAGACCTGTCGGTCCAAAGGAACAATTTACTGCCTCGCTATTTCTCAACACGCACCGTGCTAAGCCAATAAAAGAAATGACAGGGAACGAGCTGGGACATTCAAAAATGGGGAAATTTATTACAATAATAATCGGAGCGGGAAGCACATAAGGGCAGAGTTATCCGAATATCAGACAGGCAATATACAGTTTGCAAAAGCACTTAACCATTCTACTTAAGAGATGGGGCCCACACACAGACACACACCCAAAAGAAACGGACCTCGTCGGGTCTTTATTGAAGGCTTTCAGCTTGAGGAAAGGTGAGCTGGAGACCAGAGCCTGTGCTTGGACCTGTTCGCCTTGTGCGGCCTTCGACTATCTGGCTCAGTGGCAGGACTCAAACGCGCAGCTTTCACATAGCGTCAAGGACGAAGGCACCAGGAGTGGAGCGGCAGACGACAGCATGATCCAGACCGCAAAAACAAGCGAGGAGGCAGCAAGGCAGGCGAAGCAAGTGATTCTCCTCAGTCTCCGACACACAACCAGGCTCTGATGCCAACACGAACATGAACACAAACACACGCTCCAAAGGGAGCCTGGTCTTTTTATTCGCTCCCTGAGCGGGGCGGAGCCTCGGTGTCGGACGCTCTGTGCGCGCTTGGTTGGACAGGGATCAGGTGTATTGACACGCTGTTCGCTCCTGATTGGACAGGGATCAGGTGTGTTGACACGCTGTGAAAACTCCAACTGAACAGCAAGGGGGAGCCTGGTAAAGCACTAGTTCAGTGGAGGACTTCTGAATGGGAACGTGCTGTTCACTCCAACAGAACAGCAAGGGGGAGCCTGGAATAGCGCTAGTTCAGTGGAGGAGTTGTGAATGGGAATGGCAGGGTGGTTGGTTTGTCAGATCTAAGCATTTAAAGACCTGACTATAAAATAACTTCACAGCGCACGTACACTTAATTACCCATTAAACAAGGGATGGGACCCTAACGAGAAACACATATAACTACAAGGACTCTCGCTGTTGTGTGCGATGGGTTCCAGATTCGTAACAATATATCCGTATGACTATATGAATTCATTTGAGAAGTTTAAAGAAACACAACTTCCTTCAAGGGAAAGTTTCTATGGCAAGTCGAATAAAACTCAATTTCCGATAGAGATTATACAGAAGCTAAAAAGGTTTCGGAGAAGTTTTTAATATAAAGAATCTTGGAGAATATTATGATTTGTATCTTAAAACTGATGTATTGTTATTGGCTGATGTGTTTGAAACTTTTAGAACAGTCTGTCATAATAAAAATTCTTATGGATTAGACCCCGCTCACTATTACACGGCCCCGCATTTGGCTTTGAGTGCTATGTTAAAAATGACAAAACAAAATTTGGAATGAACCAGTGATATAGATATGCTTTTAAGGATAGAGAAGGCTAAAAGAGGAGGAATATCTCAAGTGTGTTCCAAGAGATATGCTAAAGCAAATATCAAATATCTTCCTGATTATAATAAGAATGAGGACAACTCTTATCTGATGTATTATGATGCTAACAATTTGTATGGGTGGGCTGTCTCAAGCTTTACCTAATGGAAAACTTAAATGGGTTAAAGAAAAACATTATGAAAAGTTTTACAAGACATTGTTGTCTCCTCTCAAAAATAATTGGATGAAGCTGAAGTTGGATATTATTTTGAGGTTGATTTAAAATATCCAGAAGAACTTCATCACAAACATAAAGACCTACCTTATGCCCCTGATAAAGAAAGTCCAAGAAAAGAATGGTTAAGTGATTACCAACAGTCATTCAATATAAAAGGTTAATCTCCAGAAAAACTACTTATGACATTAAATGATAAAGAAAGTTATGTTTTGCATTAAAGGAACTTGAGACAATATTTATCTGCTGGGTTGAGAGTGAGGAAAATTCATAGGATTTTGAAATTTATACAAAGTCATTAGTTAAAGAAGTATATTGATTTTAATACAAAAAGGAGAACAGAAGCAAAGGCAGATTTTGAGAAGGACTTTTATAAATTAATGAATAATGCTGTATTTGGAAAGACTGGAAACTGTTAAGAATCGACAAAACATAAGACTTGCTACATCTTGGAAACAGGCTTCAAAGTTAATTAATCGACCAAGTTTTGAATGAGCGGAGGTGATTTCAGAGAACTTTTTTGCTATCCATTTGAAAAAAGAGAGTATTGAAATGGATAAACCTATTTATATAAGAACATCAATTCTTGACTTGTCAAAGTCGTTAATGTATGACCATTACTATAATAATTTAAAATCAAAGTATAAGGTTAATGTGTCATTGTTATGTATGGATACAGATAGTTTTATATTAGAAATTAAGACAAGTGATGTATATGAGGATATGATTGATAATATTGATATATATGATGCAAGTAATTAAAAGTCAGGTGATGTGTTGTTTTCATCAAAGAATAGAAAGGTTATTGGTAAGTTTAAAGATGAATTGGGTGGGAAGGTCATGAGTGAATTTATAGGATTGAGATCAAAGTCTTATACTTTTATGAATACTGATAATAATAACATTGAAAGGTGTGATAAGAAGCAAAAGGGAATAAAGAAAAATATAATCAAGGAAACAAACTTTAAACATTATTACAACTGTTTAACCTTAAAGAAGGAAGAGTGCAGAAAAATGAATACAATAACAGTTATAAACATTAATTATATACAGAAGAGATAAATACGAAAGCATTAGGAGCTTTTGATGATAAAAGATATATTTTAGAGAGTGGGATCAATAGTCTCCCTTATGGTTATAAGTACAAGTGTTAAGATATTGGGTTGGGAATTTTAACAGGCTACCGCCATCTTTTTACTGATTTATAAATGATAGAATCAAGCAATAACCAAACCAAAGAGTGGAGATGTAATCAGCCTTGGTATTTAAATGGGAAACATAAAGAATGTGAGAAATATCAAATCGGTCTTATTGTAGAAATAACCGGGGTAAAAGTAGATAAAATAAATAAGCGGATAAATTTAATTACAAATAAGTTGGAGGATGTAAAGAAAAAAAATATCCTTGAATGGACTGAAAACTTTGATGGTTATCAATTGAACAATGGAAAAACAATTTACGACAATCTCAATGTTATGTGGCTCAGGAAGTGGTCAAACAAGAGCATAAAGATAAGTTTATCATTTCATCTCTGCTCAACAAAAACACATAAACCAAGAACCAAGTTCCAAAGTAATCTTTGTGAATATACTCGATGGTGATGAATGTAATAGGAAAATTAAGTTATTCCCTAAAGTAAAACATGGACAAATATTCATTGGTTCGCTCTTTGAATGGAATGAAAATATGAAAGGAAAGAAGTGTTTTAATCAGTAAGTCTCAATTTTACATTTGCTTATATGTGAGGGAAGGGGATAGGTGGGGGGAAAATCAGTCTCCTATGTTGGGCTTTTGGGGCTTGAGTCGGTCTCAATTTTAAATTTGCTTGTATGGGAGGGGGAGAAAATCAGTCCCCTATCTTGGACTTTTGGGCTTAAGTTAGAAAGTTTTACCCTTTTTCCCCATTCATTTGAATGGCTGCCTCAGAAGCCCCATTTATCCTCTACTGCCGTTCTTCCAGTTTAAATATTGAATTATTCCTGGAAATGTTTTCACTGAACCATAATTGATTCCATCTGTAGCAACTTTGCAGTTGGCTATCCCATTTTCTTCAAACCCTTTCAGAGCAGAGTCAACAGAATGCAGTGCAAGTATAGAGTTTACAATCGCCTTTGTCTCGGCTTCTTCAGTGTTAACAAATGCTTCTCCTGTTCCTCTCAGGCCCTCAAAATATTCTACCCCACCCCCAGCCTTCCAACTCTCCTATACCCTCCCCCACCCCAACCAGTCCTCCAACTCTCCTCCCCCTCCGGCCCAGGGTTGGGGTGGTCTCAGTCGGAGTGACTTTTTGATACCAGTCCAGGGAACATATCTGATCGTAATCCTGATATACTACTTCTAATTATGTCGTTGTTGTAATGGTTTTAGTTTACTGTTTGATTCATATATTTTATTTCACAAATACCTTTTCTGTATTACCATTCTGGTCATTATTGTTTTAGATAATTAGGATTTTTTTTTACAGTAACACAGAATTAATTTAATATTTCCGTGATTTTTTTTGAGAACTTTTCTCATTGTTTTCCAGGTGTGCTCATCACTTCGCACAAGATATCAGTGTTCAGACTCAAAGAATTGGATGCGACATTGACACACATATGTTATGCAGCCTTCATTATCCTCACACTTTACTTAGCCTTCACTACGGTGTCAAAGGCTTTCCAATTGAAATGGAGATCGCTACAAAATTTTCCATTTTGGGTCAACATTTTTGCACTTTCTGTGGGTTTCTGCCTGCTGGTGGTGTTCTACCACCGTAAAGTAGTCGAAACAAAGACAAATGTCAGATTACACAATACACCCTGTGAGTTACCCTTTACTAGAGCTTTTGCATTTCACTATTAGATCAAGGCTGAATAAGGGTTTGAGGTGTGACAGTAATGTATTAATTTCTAAATCAATTGGGAGGATAAAATACAAGTATATGTATAAAAAATTGCTGAGTTCAATATCAACCGATTATAACATGGTCCTCTTCTTTTTCTACAGGGACAACAGAGATGTTACAGTGCCTTTCCCTTAGTTTTCTCTCAATGCACCTTATAGGCATCCTTGCATTCCTCACCTCCATTAGGATTTTTGGAATCCTGGGCTCATCGGGCTGGCTGAGGCCAATGGTGGAAACCATGGTCTTCTGCAGCCATTTTTTGTGTCCCTTCACCATGATCTTCTTAGTTGCCATGGTTGCCTTTGGCCTTCTTTTCTGGGCAGTGTTTGGTGGCTGGTTGGAACGCTACAGCACTCTTGGGAAGAGCATGACCTCAGCGGTTGCTGCCCTTCTTGGAAAGTCTGACTTTCATGATTTCCAACAGCATGGGGGAAGCTTGGCAGCTTTCCTCTTCCTTGTTTACATGTTTTCCTTTGCCATCCTCCTTTTAGATCTTGGAATCCTTATTGTCTCAGAAGCAACCTCTTTGGCTTTCAGGGTACAGCATGAAGGGGAATCTCTTGGTATTCTTGGTAATCCCCTACAAAAGATTAAACTCATTTATAACAATGCTAAAAGACAGATAAAAAAAATATTCCCCTGAAACTACAAATGATAATGCTTCTTAGAACTTTTTCATTCATCTACAGGCTGCATTAACTGAACAGGCAAAATAGTATGCCAAGAATTGTAAGATAAATGGATTCACTTTACTTCTGCAACTGATTGCATGTAATGTTTTTCCTATTATTCTTGTTTGAATAAATTTAAATTATGGGTGGGCAATGATGTCAAATATCCAACGTTGTCTCTTAATTTTGGTGTTCACTTTTCTCGTGTTCTGGTATAAGTGTTTCAAGCATGAAGCAGACAGGGAAACCTTTATAAAATAGGATTCTTACAGTTTAAATTAATGATCTGAACGTTTATAGCCTCATATAAAAGTACAATAACAAATATCGTATATAAATATATATATATATATATATATAAATATATATATATATATATATATATATATATATATATATAGATGTATATATATATATATATAGATATGTATATGTGTGTATATATATATATATATATATATATATATATATATGTATATGTGTATATATATATATATATATATATATATATATATATATATATATATATATATATATATATATATATATATGTATATGTGTATATATATATATATATATATATATATATATATATATATATATATATATATATGTATATGTGTATATATATATATGTATATGTGTATATATATATATGTATATGTGTATATATATGTATATGTGTATATACATATATATATATATATATGTATATGTATATATATATATATATATATATATATATATATATATATATATATATATATATATATATAGATATGTATATGTGTATATATATATCTATATATAGATATGTATATGTATATGTGTATATATATAGATATGTATATGTATATGTGTATATATATAGATATGTATATGTGTATATATATATATATATATATATATATGTATATATATAGATATGTATATATATCTATATATAGATATGTATATGTATATATATATATAGATATGTATATATACAGTGGTACCTCTACTTACGAATGTTTCAGGTTACGAAGCGCCTGAACGGGAAAATATTGCCTCTAGTTACGAAGGCGTTTCAGGATACGAAGTCAAAAATACAGTACAGTACGCGCTGCTTTTCGCTGCTCCCAGAGTTTCCCGAACGTAAACAAACTTGTAGCTGCTCTGCCATTGGCTATCACCTAAAATCTGCCTGGCAACCCTTTGCGTATGTGTGTATCCCAGCATGCTCTTCGTGTCCCCGTCCCGCTCTGTAAATATAGTTATACTGTATACAGTCTATGGTCCCGCTACGAAGTGCTCGGACAGTGTTACAGTACAGTACGCGTGTGGATTACAGTAACTTTTATTCACAATGGACCCCAAGAAAGCAATGAAGAAAAGTGGACAAGGAGAAAAGAAGAAGAGTTTTTCTGGCCATACAAACAAAGCAAGAGATAATAGAAAGGTATGAAAAGGGGATGCGTTTGATTGATCTCGCAAAAGAATATGGACGTAATATATCTACGATCGGCACGATAATAAAACAAAAGGAAGCCCTAAAAGCTACGGCTCCTTCCAAAGGCCTCTCTGTCATTTCCAAGAGGAGGTCGGCAGTGAACAATGAGATGGAGAGGTTGTTACTCGTGTGGATAAAGGAGAAAGAGATCGCTGGTGACACAGTGACAGAGGCCTAATTTGCGCAAAGGCAACCGCCATCTTCACTGACCTCGTGAAGGAGGATACAGGCGAGGGAAATTCGGCGCAGTTCGTAACGAGAATAGCAGTTAAAAGGTAAATGAATATTTTTATTATTTCCTTTATTCTTTGTTTTTTACATTATGTGCCTCTCGTTTTATGTTTATTGTGCGGTAATCTAATTTTAACATGTATTTGTTTCATGTTCTGATGCATTTTTATGATTTATTAAAAAAAAATGTCCGAATTTTGCGGGGCTTGGAACGGATTAGCGCATTTACATTCAAAAGGCGTCTCTACTTACGAAGGTTTCAGGTTACGAAACTACTCCCAGAACGAATTAAATTCGTAAGTAGAGGTGTTGCATAGCCTGGTGTTGGCGTAGTGGTTAGGGTAGCGGCTTGGGATCCAAAAGGTCCTGAGTTCAAGCCCCATTGGCCGCTTGAATTAATACACACCAGGAGGTTGACTGCCTGTCATCCTTTCGAAGTTGGCGAAGTGACTACCAGTGTACTGGGCCCGGTGTATGCCCCGGTTAGAATAGGGGTACCATATCCCTGTGTCGTAAGAGGCGACCAGGATTGCGTTAGGAAGGGCATCTGGCGTAAAACCTAAGCCAAATCATTATGCGGATCATA
>NC_140976.1:42743367-42798367 GCF_056783735.1 Eptatretus burgeri
ATTTTTTTGTTTAACAAAGTTACATGATGATTGGATGGATTTTTTTGTTTAACAAAGTTACATGATGATTGGATGGATATTTTTGTTTAACAAAATTACAGGATGATTGGATGGATATTTTTGTTTAACAAAGTTGCATGATGATTAGATGGATATTTTTGTTTAACAAAGTTACATAATGATTGGTTGGATATTTTTGTTTGATAAAGTTACATGATGATTAGATGGATATTTTTGTTTAACAAAGTTGCATGATGATTGGATGGATATTTTTGTTTCACAAAGTTACATGATGATTGGATGGATGTTTTTGTTTAACAAAGTTACATGATTGGATGGATATTTTTGTTTAACAAAGTTGCATGATGATTGGTTGGATATTTTTGTTTAACAAAGTTACATGATGATTGGATGGATATTTTTGTTTCACAAAGTTACATGATGATTGGATGGATATTTTTGTTTAACAAAGTTACATGATGATTGGATGGATGTTTTTGTTTTACAAAGTTGCATGATGATTGGTTGGATATTTTTGTTTAACAAAGTTACATGATGATTGGATGGATATTTTTGTTTCACAAAGTTACATGATTGAATGGATATTTTTGTTTAACAAAGTTGCATGATGTTTGGATGGATATTTTTGTTTAACAAAGTTGCATGATGATTGGATGGATATTTTTGTTTCACAAAGTTACATGATGATTGGATGGATGTTTATGTTTAACAAAGTTACATGATTGGATGGATGTTTTTGTTTAACAAAGTTACATGATGAATGGATGGATATTTTTGTTTTACAGTTACATGTTGTTTGAATGGATATTTTTGTTTTACAAAGTTGCATGATGATTCGATGGATATTTTTGTTTAACAAAGTTACATCATGATTCGATGGATATTTTTGTTTAACAAAGTTGCATGATGATTGGTTGGATATTTTTGTTTAACAAAGTTGCATGATGATTGGATGGATATTTTTGTTTAAGCCTGGTGTTGGCGCAGTGGTTAGGGCAGCGGCTTGGGATCCTAAAGGTCCTGAGTTCAAGCCCCGTTGAGCCACTGAATGAATACACCAGGGGGTTGACTCAGCCTGTCATCCTTCCGAGGTCGGCGAAATGAGTACCAGTATTCTGGGCCGGTGTATACCCCGGTTAAAATAGGTGTACCATATCCCTGTGTTGTAAGAGGCGACCAGGATTGCGTCAGGAAGGGCATCCGGCATAAAACATGTGCCAAATCACTATGCGGATCATACGGATGATCCGCTGTGGCGACCCCGAACGGGAGCAGCCGAAAGAAGAAGAAGAAGATTATGATTGGTTGGATATTTTTGTTTAACAAAGTTACATGATGATTGGTTGGATATTTTTGTTTAACAAAGTTACATGATGATTGGATGGATATTTTTGTTTAACAAAGTTACATGATGATTGGTTGGATATTTTTGTTTAACAAAGTTACATGATGATTGGTTGGATATTTTTGTTTAACAAAGTTACATGATGATTGGTTGGATATTTTTGTTTAACAAAGTTACATGATGATTGGATGGATATTTTTGTTTAACAAAGTTACATGATGATTGGATGGATATTTTTGTTTAACAAAGTTGCATGATGATTGGTTGGATATTTTTGTTTAACAAAGTTACATGATGATTGGATGGATATTTTTGTTTCACAGAGTTACATGATGATTGGATGGATATTTTTGTTTAACAAAATTATATGATGATTGGTTGGATATTTTTCTTTAACAAAGTTACATGATGATTGGATGGATGTTTTTGTTTAACAAAGTTACATGATTGGATGGAAAATTCGGCTGGCGTTCCAAAAAGTTCGTTTTCTGTACTCGTGTGTTCGTTGCAGGGTTTTCTTAAGAAAGAATAAATGGTCTCGACCTCGCTTTGCTCGGCTTCGGCTGAATGATGTGACTTCCCTTCCAAGGAACTTCAAAGCAGGAGGGGAAGGCCATTCGCCCCATCAAGCCTGTGCTATAGTTGCTAACCGATAATTGTTTTTCCTTATTAAGCCTGCTGTGGCTTAGTGGTTAGGGTGGTGGCTTAGGATCCTCAGGGTCCTGAGTTTGAGCCCTGCTGGCCAATGAATTAACATCAGTGGGGTTGACTCAGCCTGTCATCCTTCCGAGGTCGGCAAAATGGGCACCAGTATACTGCTAATTATGCCTGGTGTTGGCTTAATGGTTAGAGTGGTGGGCTTGGGATCCGAGGGTTCTGAGTTCAAATCCCGCTCGGCTGTTGAATTAATACCAGGTGAGGTTGACTCTACCTGTCATCCTTCCGAGGAAGGCAAAATGAGTGCCAGCTTGCTGGTATCCTGTGTCGGAGTGGTGACCCGTCCAGGATTGTGCCCAATAGCCAAGGAAACTGCTTCATCAGCACCAGCGCTCTGCACAGAGTATGGTACCAATGGATGGAATAGATACTGGTAATTATCCCTGCATGTTGAAGGCAACCAAAGGGTTGGCGTCAGGAAGGGCATCCGACCGTAAAAACATTGCCACAAGAAAGGGTACCATGATTGGAGCTCGCAAAAAGCTGACCTCTGCTCAGGGAAAAAGGCTTTAATATGGTGTGATGATGATTGTTTGTCCTTATTAAATTCTGAGCATCAAGCAAAGAAGCAACACGTGCCGTTTGTAAAGGTTTTTGTATCACTCGGATGGGATTGAAACCACCATCCTCCCAGATTCAGAGCAGATGCTCCAACCTTGACAGCAGAGTGTGGTTGAAAAAAAAAAGGCATCACTGGGAGTTAAACCCAGGATCTCCTGTTTACCTGACAAGCACTTTCACCAACTTAGCCACAGAACCATTTACACTTTTGTATTAAAGTTACATCTCCTCAAAAGAGACAAAACACTTTCATGACTCGTTTCCATGGTTGATTGGTTTTGGAGCACTCATGAACAGTTTTCTTTACTTTTGACAGAGTGTGCTTTGGGGGCCATCTATATTTATGATGATACTCGACACTCATGGAGAAGGTTTAAATGAGAAAAGCAAATGAAGGAAGGATTGTCGGAAAGAGAAAATACAGGAGGTTGTTCCAAAAAGACCTGGACAACTTCAGTTGTTAATATGTTGAGAACCACAAATGATACAACGATACCCTTTGGTTTATATGAAACATAAACTCAGAAAGTTTTGTGCACACCAGCAATACACTTCAATGTGAGCTCTGCTTGTCGTGCAGGACATCAGGGCAGTACACGAGTTCTTGCCATGTTCAGCTCAGCATGCTTTCATCCACCAGTGCACATGCAGCTGTGATCCGAGAATGAAGATCCTACAGGTTTGCCACCTTGGTGTTGCAGACACTATCTTTGACAACCCCCCACAGAAAAACATCAAGGGAGGATATGACTGGTGATCGTAGGTGTAAGATTCCTCGTCTTTCTCAATAGAAGACTGGACACGTCTCGGCTCACATGCACGGAGCAATCTTTATTCGCCGGTTCACACCGCTCTGCCCGATGGAGACCACACCGACCTCAAAAAACACACACACACACACACACACACACACACTCTCACTCTCTCACTCACGCTTTCTCACTCTCTCACTCACGCTTTCTCACTCTCTCACTCTCTCACTCACGCTTTCTCACTCTCTCACACTCTCACTCTCACTCTCACTCTCACTCTCTCACACTTTCTCACTCTCTCACTCTCACTCTCTCACTTTCTCACTCTCTCACACTTTCTCACTCACGCTTTCTCACTCTCTCACTCACGCTTTCTCACTCTCTCACACTCACGCTCTCTCACTCTCTCACTCTCTCACTAACATCCCCTGGCGCTATCTATCTTGCAGTTGAGGCCAGGCTGTTGGTGCATCTCAGCGAATCTAGCGACCTGGAAAATTTTCATTCAGTACAGCTCAAACGACAAAGGCCCAATGAGGGGCTGCACCGTCCTGTTGAAAAATGACGTCGGGTTGCAGGTCGTCAATCTGTGGAAAGGCGAATCCTTCCAACATGTTCACTGGATCCTTCCAACATGTAAATTGTTGGTCACTGGATCCTCTGCAAAGAAAAACAGACCCACCAAGCGGTCATAGAAAAGACCTAACCACACATTGACATTTGGATTGTTGCGTAGGTGTTCAATGACAACATGGGGGGTTTTCAGAGCCCCAGATCCTCACATTGTGTCGGTTGACCTTCCCCGATACATGAAAGCAAGCTTAGTCTGTGAACATGACCTTTTTCAGGTAATTTTCATTTTCCTTGATGTGACTGAGCATTTCCAAGCCAAACGCCATGCATTTGGGTCCATCGTTTGGTTTGAGTTCCTGCAGAATCTGCACCTTAAAGCTTCGGTCTTTTATGCAACAGTGGTGGTGGGTAGTCCCAGAACTCTGGATGGATGCCAACTTGATTTTCTGGGACTTTGTTGAAATGATTCACACACTCATTCAACGTCTGCTGCACTTGTCGACCAGTGCTTTTCTGTTTGTGACAACTTACAGTCTCCTTAAACCTCTTGCACCACTCTCTGACACTCGTCCTCGATTGCAAATTCCTTCCATACCTTGTATGGAAATTACGCTAAACTTGCGTGTCAGATCTCGTCTCGATGAACCATTCAACACACTGAGCCAATCCTGTGGAGTCGCCATTTTCTTTTACATTGAACTACCAGACCTGAAAATATAGAAAGCTTTATTAGTTTCTTTATCATATAAAAACAAAGCGTATTGTTGTATCATTTGTGGTATTAAGTATATTAACAAACAAAGTTGTTCAGGTCTTTTTGGAACACACTGTAAAGTAAGTTAGGGAAGTGATGGCCAAGTGGGTAAAGAAGGGAAAGAGATTTGGGAGAAGGTAGTAGAGTAAGTCGAAAGAAGAGGGAATTGAAGGAGCGTGTATGGGGCAATGGGGTGTTGGTAATCAAAATGTCACCGCTTATGCATAGGCCTATGTAAGAAATCTTGCCAGACCTGATCAAACCTGATCAAACAATGACATGGTTGGGGTTTACGAGCAGCAAATTTGATTAGTCATGATGACATAAAATGCCAAAATATTTTGTCCAAGGAGGCTACTGCTACACGGAAGGGTTTTGAAAGTGCAGAAAGGCGATTTGTGTTCTCCGAGTGTTGAAATATAATAAAGATTTTAAAGGTCTTAAAAAAAAATTCAGAAGGTTACCACCATTGATGCAGCATCGTATAGACCACCTTATTTCACACGTTAGATTAGTTCTTCGTGCCTGTTGTATGTGTCCTTTTATTTATAATGTCTTTACAAACAGTAAGTTTCCTGTTTGGAATGATTTTCAATCGTGATGGCCAGACGGGCAGACGAGAAAAATTATCATACTCCTCTGCACATTTGCAGTCAGGACAAATTCAGAGCCAACGTACTGCTAAACCCAGGGCCATCTTAACAGCATTGTAGGCCATGGGCTAAGCGGTTCACTGGGACCCCTACCCACCCACCCATGGGAATAAGAATGTAAACGGTCAATAACATTAAGCCTATAGATTTATTGGTACTTTCAACAAAATCAGAATCATTTATTGGTGCTGGTATATTTTCAAATATTTATAGTATCGTAAAGTATAGTATTTATTTATTGACAGCACACATAGATTAAAAAAATATTGACTGGTTAACTATTATTTACATGATAAATCTGGATTAGCACTTATTTCAAAACTGTTTTGAATAAACACCAAAAATCAATCTCGTAAAAACAAAATCAAAATATCTCGCAGCACATTTACTTGCCAAATATTAAAGTCATACCTACTTGATTAGTGTAAGTAACACAAATTGTTAGTTGAAAATCACTAGACGTCAGTCACACTCTTTCTTCTTCGAAGTGTTGTCATTAAACGTCAAAACAAAAGTGAACACCAACACACAAGCTCGCACCAATTGGGCAATTAAAATCCACAGCTGCAAGTCAGATTAACAACATTATAACAATACAATATTATTGCAGATTAACAACATGATAAGAAATAACATTCGTCAGATAGTTATGCACAAATTATTTATATTATAAATATGATTTGAAAAGGGATTTGAATCCCAGGCCTTTCCAGCAAGAGGTCGAGTAATTATCCACTCTGCCAAGAGATCTCTCATGAACATGGCAGCATGGGGCCCCGAGAATCGTGGGGCCCCTGGGCAACTGCCTAGTGTGCCCATGCCTTAAGACGGCCCAGGTGAAACTACAGGTTCGTTTTAAGATTCATTCTCCGATTCGTGTTCAAAATTCAACATTCAATTGAAGTCAAGTTGTTCCTCCACCATAAACTGATGATTGTAGACAGGGCAAACAGACAGTTGTTAACTAATTGCTTAACCCCACGTTTTGCTTTGTGTGCGTGGGGTAATAAATACGAGGGTCGTACCAAAAGGCATGGTGACATGTTTGTGCCGAATATAGCAGAACACAAGTTATTAGTGACATATCACTCTAATATAAAGACAGGTGTGGTGCATGCACACCACTGGTATTCCCACAATCCATTGTGACAAACGGTTGTTAAGGACATTTCGTTTCGCTATCGAGCAGTGATTGAATTGTGAAGGAGAACAACTCAGCTGCAGATATGTTCGGCCAATTGAGTCAGGTGTACGGAGATGCCTGCATGGGCGTGTGGTGGAATTACTCGAATCTCTAGTGAAATTGAACATCACTCAAGTAACCCCAGTCCCAATGAGAGTTGAATCATTTATTCGTGTACACAGGCAGAGGCAAGTGTACAGAGAAACACCAAGATGAGTCCCCGTACACCTCCCTCCCTCAGAGTGCTGTTCACAAGCCCAGGTTTTTATAGCAAAATTATTCGCATAGATGTTGGGAAAAGGGGGCATGGGTCAGACAAAAACCAGTACATGTTATCTCAGCAAAACTACAGATCACTCAATGTTCCTCAATCTCTCAATTAGCAGAACACCATATATGGTTTGTGTGCAAGTATGGAACACCGGTCACGATGTGCGAACATGGGAATTAATCTCCCATGCACTCACAGGACAAAGGCTCCCTTATATATGTTGCAATCAGGCTAAGACAAATGTGTGGGCTGATTCCTTTTTTCAAGGATGTGATAATACAAAAAACACTTTCATTTGTCTCAACTCTGGGTCAGATGATCTTTTACCATGATCCTTCTTGGTGAACAACTCCATATATGGTGACAAAACGACTTTGGTTAATTACAACGCTTTGCAATAGACTTTATACCTTCACAAGCATTTAAAAGCATAAGTGCAGTATGTTGTTGAAGTCGCAAGGAGAATTCAGAGCTGTATCAATTATGTCCCCATGGACCTTTATATGCATGTCCATGGGGCTCATGTTTGTCATCACACAAGCTTCAATCAAGTCGGCTAACATTCATACATGGGTATTAATTAATACCGAACACAGATACATACTCATAACATGAATGTAGTAATCACATTTATAATGAGCTTTTAAATCAATTATTGTTTGTCATCTAGGTTTTCGCTAATACATATTATATGGACGAGAACCCTATATTTGTGAAGTTAAATCGATCATTAGGCTTAATTGGGCCACAGGCAAACATGAAGCTAATATTTTAAAATGAATTTTGGACCACAGGCACTAGCCGCTCATAGTATCAGAAGGTGGGTGAAACGCGTCAAAGATGGAAACACGGACATCACCGATCAGCCACACTGTGGTCTGCCGAGAAGCACCACGACTGAATGCAATGAGCAAAAAGTTGGTGCGCGCATCGGTAAGAATCAAAGGGTGATGGTTCAGGAGATTACAGCGCAGGTTGGCATAGGACAATATGGAAGACAGGAGATGATAGTGACCTTGGGATGTTGGAAAGTATGTTCCCGTTTACAGAGGAACACAAAAACACAGCATGAATGTGTCGTCACAATTGCTTCAACAACATGACTTCCTGTTCCGGCAAGAGGCCGATGACTTCATGGTTCTGTATTGTGACCCGGTGATAAAATCTGGTGTGTAATGGTCCTCAGAATGATTTTATTAACATGATTCCAAACCTCCCTTGGAGACCGGCCATTTTGCACCGCTGATTTGCTCGGCTGTTTTGCACTGGATGCCTTTCGTAATTAAAGTGTGAAGATGGATGGAGCTGAGGTTTAAAATTACCCATTTGGGTTTCATCCGGAGCTCAGCATCTGGAGCTCTGGTTTTCATCTTCCACAGTGTGGGATGTGCTGCCAAATGTGTGGGATGTGCTGGTCGCTGACAACAACATACAGATGATGTAAAGAAAACTTAATCACCAATGAAGGAAAATGAAGCAAGCTCTCAATGGTCTGCAAGATAACACGAACAACAAAAACCTAATCCAAATGGACCCAATCGATGCCCGTTCGGCGCTCTTAGCATACTCAGACACCTGGTCCAAATGAAAAGACGTGTATACTCAAGTGCAGACCAACAAAGATTAGAAAGATGCTTTTCACACTGAGAAGACCTATCATGGCAACAGTGACTGTGCCAATTAAGTTAGAGCTGAGACAATTGATAAGATGTACTACATGGCTCTAGAAACCAAATCATTTGCCTCTAGATGATCAGGGCTCTCTGCATGGAGCCATCACCTTCATATTTCAGTGCCTGGGCCCAGGCTCAAGCCTCCACTGCTGCTCAGAGTGCAGTCTGTGAAGAGATTGTCACCAAATGCGAGGCCAAGGTGAAAGTGGACCAAGCAAGAGTCGAGGCAACCTGAGCAAGAGTTGTGGCTGAGCCGAAAGTGGACCAAGCAAGATTCGAGGCTTATCTGAAAGTGGAACAAGTAAAGGCAGAAGCTGACTTGCGGACACACCGAGCCCGAAAAACAGAAGTTGTGGAGAAAGCATGCTCCGACGTATTTCTGCAGGCTGAACAAGAACAAAGGAGGCAAGTCCTCCAGTCCTCACCGCAACAGTCAGCGAATGATCATGCCGAACAGTTTTGTCATATGACCGATACTGCTGTTCAACCTTCGAAGATGGACCAACCTGCCAACTCCGAATTTCCACCCCACCGCTTAAGGAACAGCTGACAGGCCACATATGGGACAGGCCATTCCCAGAATCATGCCTCCCCAGATGGACGTGTTGGTGCAACTCACGACACCATTTTGAGAACATTCACGTTCACTGATGTTACCAGCTACTAAACTTTGGCGCAGTCAGGCGAAGGGAGGTCCATGTCTTCTCTGATGCCAGTAACTTGGCTAGTGGAGCTGTTGCTGACCTTTGACGAATCGACAAGAACGAACAGCCCATGTGTCCCTTCTACGAGACAAAGCAAGAGTTAGACCTTGACATGCCATCTCAATACCTCGTCTAGAATTGTGTAATGCAGTGCCAACTACAGTGTTGGTGCAAACAGTGGAGCACAAGCTGAAAGATCGAGTGACCTTAGAAAGCACCACCTATAACACAAATAGCAAGGTAGTCCCAGGCTACATTTCGAATGAGTCAAAATGCTTCCATGTATTTGTAACAAATGAAGTTCACAAGATACGCAATGTGTCGACTCCCAGTCAGTGGCTTCACATCCCCACAGATGATAATCATGCTTACACTCAATACCAGCCAGCCAGTTCAGAAGAACATTCTGGCTCACAGGGCCAGATTTCTTCAGCAGCCAGCACCCTCTCCAATGCAGGTCAGGTCAAATATGGGAGCATGCGCCAGAGCAGCGCGTCGCTGCGTCCACTTTCCACCGGTACTCCAGGGGCCTCCGTCTGGCCTTCCCCCAGGCAGATGCCAGGCCCATCCCCATCTGCTTGAGATGATGGTCAACCTGCTGCAACCACGAGGCACATGGTCGGCCCATTGGCCTCCTCCACTCACGAGACTCCCTCGCTGAGAGAATCTGATGAGCAGGACCAGCGTCAGGAAAATGAGCCACATATCCATACAGCCGCAACTGACGCTCACGGACTATGCAGGTAACAAATCTCAACCGAGTCTCTCTCAGCAACCGCTCGTTGGACACAAAATCTGACCAGCGATAGCCAAGGATTCTCCGAAGAGACCTGGTCCCAAAGGAATTAAGTCTCCATCTCAGATCCTTGGTCAGAGTCCAAGTCTCGCATCCATAGAGCAAGACTGGAAGCACCAAGGACCTGAAGACTCGGACTTTCGTCGTCCCGCACAGGTACCGGCAGCGCCACACCCCATGATCCAGTGAATCCATGACTTCCCAGGCCCGACCCAGACGTCTATTGACCTTTGACTCACAGCCAGCAGAGACATGAATATCACTACCAAGGTAAGTGAATCTCTTCACAACCTCAACATCCTCAACACAAACAGGCACAGACAGGACAGCAGCATCCAAGATGTCATTGAAAACCTGGATCTTAGTTTTGACCCAAGAAACCCGTAATCCCAGCGGCTCCGACTCCTCATTCAGCACCTCGAGGGCCCCCAAAAGGATATCTAAAGTCTCCGCAAAGATGACTGCATCTTCTGCGAAATCAAGGTCAGAGCTCTTGACATTCCCAAACGATGCACCGCAGCTTGATCTCTCAAACATCCTCCCAAGAATCCAGTCCATACAAGTGCTGCAAAGTGTGGGGGCCAGTACACACCCCTGATGAACTCCAGTAACAACTGAAAATAAGTCAGAGATGGTACCACCACATCTCACAGCACTCTCAGTACCAGAGTGGAGTTCAGACATCAGATCAATCAGCTTTGCTGGCACCCAACGAAGACCTAGAATCCTCCAGAGGGCATCCCGATTCACTGAATCGAACGCTTCACAGAGATCAACATAGGCTGCAAGCAGCCCCTGCCGAAACTCTCGTCTGCGTTCGGTGAGGATACGAAGAGCAAGGATACGGTCAATCGTTGACCTCTTTGGTGTAAAGCCTGAATGCTCTGGACGCTGGTGCTCAAGCAGATGGTGGCGAACCTATCAAGAATTATCCGAGCAAAGACCTTGCCCGGCACTGAGAGCAGCGTCACCCCTCGGTAGTTGTTGTAGTCTTGGCGATCACCCTTCCCTTTCCAGAGAGGGACAACAAGATCCCTCTTCCAGTCAGTTGGGATGATGCCTGTGTTCCAAGCAGAGCACAAAACTGCATGCAACGACACGAGTGCAGCATTTCCACCAGCCTTGAGAAGTTCAGCATGGATGCCACAGATCCCTGGAGCTTTACCCCATTTCAACCGGTTCACTGCAGCCCGTGTTTCCACAAGCGAAGGTGGACCACAGTTGATTGGAGGGTCAGCAATAGGGACAGTAACACCCCTGACATCCAACTCGACAGCTGGTGGATCAGCCTTGTACAGCCCCTCAAAGTAACCGGCCCAGCGGGCCTTCACTTCAGACTCCTCTGTCAAGAGCCCACCACCCTCCACTCTAACTGCAGTACACCGAGGGATGGCCTTGGATGAACACAATGCACAAATTCCCCTGAAAGCGGGACGAGAATCACTTGACCACAGGTGATGCTCTACCCCCTCACAGATTCCTCGCACATAGGCCTCCTTGTCCACCCTCAGTGCATGTACAGTTTTACGCCTCAGCTCCCTGAACAGCTCAGCTCTGCCATTCAGCCTGGCCCTGCGACTCTGGTCAATGGTATCCAGTGTCCCTTGAGAGACAAAATTCTTCTTTGCCCTGCGGTGAGTTCCACGACATCCACCAGCAACATCAAAGACGGTGGTCTTGAAGGCACTCCACAACTCTTCAGGACCTCCCAAAGCACCCAGACCCCCCAAATCTCCACTCAGCCTGTTCGCAAACTCCTCAGCTGCCCTCTCATCCTTGAGCTTGCCAACATCCAGCCTCGGCTGGGATGGTACCATTCTCCTGGATTTAAGGTGCAGCTTCAGAGTTGCTACAACAAGCCGGTGGTCAGTATTGAGGAACTGAGCACTCTGGTGGACCCTGCAGTTCTGGATCATCCTCCAGCGACCATCAACGAGGGCATAGTCAATCTCCTTTGCCACACCGCCAGCGTTGGAATACCAAGTCCAGCGATAAGCTTGTGGGCGCTGAAACCATGAACCAGCCACCCTAAGTCCATGACTTCTTGCAAAGTCAAGGAACTTAGTGCTATTCGGGTTCACAGTTCCAGACCCATGGGGACAAACACATGTCTCATAACCGTCCCTATCAGTTCCAGTCAATGCTTTGAAATCCACCAAGAGGAGAAGTGTATCTCGTCTGGGACACTGATCAACCACAGACTCGAGTGTGGCGTAGATTGCATCCTTCACGGTGAGATCACTCGCCTCAGTCGGAGCATAAACAGAGACCAGGGAAATGACACCTAAGGAGTGACGAATCCTTAATCTCATAATACGCTCGTTGACCTGTGTTACCTCAATTATCATTGGAGTCAGCTTATTGGACACAGCTACAGCAACTCCTTGGGTATGGTAACCATCAGAGCGACCAGACCCATATTAGGTGTAACTACCCACCATTATCTCGACGCAATCCGGTCTCCGAACCTCAGAGAGAGCTGCAATACCGATGTCTAAATGCTTGAGCTCAGATGATAACAGAGACAGGTGATCATCCTCTCTTAGGGATAGGACATTCCAGGCACCCACCCGAAGGGACCGCCTCAGATTAACCCAAGGAGACCGCCATCTGGTGGGCGACACCTCAGCACCACTCCGACACACTCTCCCGCAATCTGACCCAGGGATGTTACCCCGTGGTTTCCCTCCTATCATCAAACATTGAGGGTCCCGAAGGCTTTGCCCCAATCCCGTCATCCGGTGAGCTGCCCTGCGAAGGGTAAAGATCTTCAAGTCTGTAAGGGAGGATACTACTGATCCCAGTCGATCAGATAACCAGAATGAGGGAAAACCTTTCAAGCAGGCAATAGTAGAAGAACTATGGAATGCAGTGAAAGTCCTTCTCCTCCAAAATAGGTATTTGCTATCTTCTCAGGAACTCCACACACAATTTCGATGAAACTTGACCACAACCTTCAGCACCCCTGATGTACCAAAGTTTGGTCACAGCATTAAAAAAAATATCAGCCGTTTCCCCCCCAAAATAGGTATTTACTTTCTTCTCCATTTCATATTTTGTGGGTCATCCACGCCTACCAGTGATTCCTTGGTTATCTTATCCAGCTGCTACCAGGTGAGTGCCCAGAGGTATTGCCCACAATTTTTCTTCTCTTTTTCTGTTCCATCTTCTGTTTTCCTCTTCCTATTATTTTCAATTTTTCTTCTGTTCCATCCCCTGTTTTCCTCTTCCTCTTATTGCTGTGTTTGAACTTGCATCAAGCTTCTTCACCACCAGAGTTCTCATTTCCACCCCTCACCCAATTTGCCCTCTAATTGTTCACGTCCCTTGCTGTCAGTGTGTCTTCTCCATTTTCCAGTGTTGTTTCTTTTCTGTGTTCTCTTTCGATGAGCCGTGACTTTCTTTAAAAATATATTTATTTGGATTAAAATTAATCGGAGAGAAAGTTATTTGGATTAACTTTGAAAATGTACACATCTCATCATGCTTCAAAACAATGTATTTATTTGTTTTTTTCCATGATCTGTTACATGGAGTCTCAAAATTCATTTTTATTCCATAATGTTGAACAATTCTCTCTGTAAAAGTTTGATCGAGTTGTAAAATTTATCTCGAATAAGATAGATAAATGTACTGTTACGGACATCACCTCCAGACAGCTCCGCAAGGACAAAATGTCTCGAGAGACCATGGATGCTGTCTACAACCCTTAACTCGGGTCCGATATATTCGCACCCAGAGTTGGTTTACTGTGTCGGTGAGTTGAGCATGGCAGACAGGGAACCATGCCAGTGACTATGAGGCAAATAATTAATTGGCCGAGTGAACCAACACTGAGTGCTGCATTATATAGGCTACCATTGAAACTAGTCTCGGATCAATTGTCCTTGGGAACGCTATTTCAGATATTTTATGAAAGGGGGGTTGGGGGTGGGGAGGTGTGATGGGTTAATGGAAGGAATGTTCTTGCATCTCGTCTTACTGATACCTTCCATCTTCACCATTACTTCCCGGTGTGAACGTGGTTATCGCTCCGGTGCTGCTGACATCAAGCAAGACAATGCTTTGCGAGTGTTTCGGTGCAGGGAATTGGTTCACACGTTGGCTTTGTCTATAGCATCTAATGAAGCGGACGTGAGAGAATGGTGTGACATGTAAGAGAATGTTAGAAATAAGGAGATAGAGAAATAAAGAAACAGAGCGATAGAGAAATATAAATAAAAGGAAAATATAGAGATTGGGAAAAGGGAACGAAACCCTTTCTGCTCACATGCGCAATGCATATTTGTCACATAAATATGATTTACTTAACTTCTAAACAGAATTTTAAAGAAACTAGGACACTCGGTGGAGTGCATACCTCCATCTTGTAATGCCTGATCCACAAGAACATATCGGGCCCATTACATTTATGAAATATCATGCGATACAGTACTATATCGTTTACGGTCCTATCTCTCAATGAAGAATCACCTAAAAAATTAAATAATTCTCTTATCCAGATCCGGATCTTCACCAAAATCAAAGCAATTCGTCCTTGTCACACACCCAACCTGTCCAACTTTTTGAGATATGCATTATATCGTTTTTGGCCCTCTCTCTCAATGGTGAAGAATCACTTTAAAAATTCTAGTAGTCGGATCCGGATCTTCACCAAAATCCAATCGCTTCATCCTTGTCAAACACTCAACCAGTCCACAAAATTTCATCCGAATCTGTCGCCAACTTTTTGAGATATCCTGTACACAGACAGAAAGGGGTGAAAATGTTACCTCCGCCACCCAAGGTGAAGGAGGTTATAAATGACTCATATTTATGTGTGTGCTTGTATCTGCACGGGAGAGGGGGGTAGTGCACGAAGTCTACGCACACTCACAACCGTATTCATGATCTGAAAGATCGTTGGAAGTCTGATTGAAACACAGTGGCAACTTGAGGTAGTGCACACACCTTTGAGCAGTCTTATCGCAGAGTAATTCCCAGCACAACTACAAACTCACTCCAGCACTTCTGAGGCATTGTTGCATCTTTGAGTGTGCCATCCTTTGGAGTGATGCTAAGACGGGTGTCCCATCTCGTGGTGTCTGCTGGATGTCAAACACCCTGCAGTATCTTTTTTCACGAACATGCCATTATTGCCAGATTCCTTCCCTGAATAATACTGGTTAAGGCAATGGAAAACCACCCAATGTATTCTCTGATGAGACAACACATCAGTGGCGTTGAAAAATTATAAACATTGAATTGGATGTTTATTTACCTGATAAGTGTTATACACAGAGGTAAAACAAAAGGTATGGTCAATCGATTTTGGGACAATAAATATTGTGACGTCCACGGGACTTGAACAGTCCTGCCAACGTAGAATGAGCCGAAACGATGGAGGCGGTTTATTTTCTTATAACCCAAAGATGGTGGTTTTAATCGCTCTACAGCAAACGGGACGAGGAAGGTGGCACGAGTCGCTTTTCACTGAGTTAATAATGTTTATTTCTCTAACCAGAAATAATAGGACTCGGCAAGAGGAGGGATCCGGGGCGATTCGAAGGGATGGTGGTGTGGGTTCGGGCGTGGGGAAAACACAAACAATTCCAATGGATATACAAATCTCAAACCCTCTAAGGCGCCAGGTACACACACACACACACACACACACACACACACACACACACACACACACACACACACACACACACACACACACACACACACACACACACACAACGTAGCTGGTGGTCAGGCTTGCCCGTGGTGTCGACGCAACAGTCCCTGGATTGGCGCCGGACGAGCTGGCGTTGCGCTCGTCAGGGGCAGGAGACACCGTGGTGCTGTTCAGGGTGGTGTCGACCTCCTGGTGTAGGCCCAAGACCGCTCACAGCCGCCAGGGAGCCAGTTCTGGCGCCAAGATGCGAGCAGGAGAGGGAGGCAGGTCCGCCCGCCGTTCGGTCCAGTACTCCGAGCAAGCAGAACTCCAGAGCCAACCGAGGTGAGGCATGAGGCACAGCAAGGCCACGAGACACGACGAATCGAGGAATGAACCAGCGCAACAAGAGAGCACGCTCCGAGACCAACAGCCTCGACAAGACGCTTTCTTTTTATGACTCTCTTCCTCTTCTTTTCCCGAACAGAACCTTTTTATACTCGAGTCCTCGTCACTTCCAATCGAGCCGTTTTATTGGCCCTCCGCCAATCGTGATCAAGGGGCGGAGCCATCCGCAGCACTGTCCTGTTACGTCACGGCAAGCCTCCAGGGAATACTAAAAGGGTTTACGCAGACACACTTACCCTAACCCGTCTCCCTATCTAATTACGTGACAATTATCATTTCCTCCTTGAAGAAATGGACATTTACTAGACAACTTATCACCACTGAATTGCTACTTATTACATCGAGATCCTGGTAAACTCGAACAGCATGGCATACCAAATTAAACATCCTAATTACCCTTTGAATGCATACCCCCCCCCCCCAGACGTAACAATATTGAATAACTGACCGGTAACTGTGTCCTTTTCAGCAACAAAGAGATTTATTTTTAACAGTGCAAGACATTCATGTTTCCAATCACAATTTCAATTTTTTTTTTTTTTTACACTTTTCATATTGTCACTGTAACGAAATACACTCACAAAGGAATCTTTGAGCATGAGGATCATAGATCCACGAGTCAGGCAGTTGTTGTGCGAAGCCAAAGGCAAACAGATTGCACAATGAATCTTCCCGAAGATAAATGACAAATTAGATAATGACTACTCTCAATTAAACTTAGACCAACAGGATGGCATGGAAGTCATGCAATTTCCTTTGAGCTGTCTAATGTGGGTTCGAATCTGGGATTGATGATAAATTGGTGGATTGGTGATTTGCATTAAAGAATGTTTCATCACAAAGAGGGAATTCCTTGGGTGGATATTGTGCTGGGTGCAAGCATTAGTTGGTGAAATAAAATATTCCATGGTGTCTTTTATTTTAGACACTGAACAAATTGCAAGTTCCTGCCCAAATCACCTTAAGTTGTGTCAGGCCTGGCAAGACAGCTCATGAAAGATTTTAACCTCTCAGCCGACCCACAAGATGGGAATCATTGGGACGGTTGAAGAAGCAGGAGTTAAGATGACTGAGTTTAACTTTGTATTGTTTTTTTTTTTTTTCTGCCAAACAATACCGTGTTATTCAGCCATTATCTATTACAACCAAAGGTGTGACACAGAGATAGATAGAGCACTTCTTAGGAGTCTGTGGTTGGCACTTTAAAGAAAAGAAAAACATTTAAATCAGAAACATTCACTTTTGCTGCAGAAGGTCGAACTGTATTAATATTGGTGTGTGTGTGTGAGACAGAGACAGAGACAGAGACAGAGACAGAGACAGAGACAGAGACAGAGACAGAGACAGAGACAGAGACAGAGAGAGAGAGAGAGAGAGAGAGAGAGAGAGAGAGAGAGAGAGAGAGAGAGAGAGAGAGAGAGAGAGAGAGAGAGAGAGAGAGAGAGAGAGAGAGAGAGAGAGACATCACCCATGTGGCTGCAGCCTCACGTGGGGGTGTGGGTTGCAGGAGGGGGACGTAAATTCTCAATTCAAATGTGTATCACCTGATGGTGGTGGCAGAAGGTATTACAATTTTAAAATTTCCTTTGGCTATAAAGTGCGACTTATTCACGTTTCTCTTCCCACGCAACACCAGGTAAATCTGCTGGTCAAAAATAAATTTAACATTTCTATCACGACGACTAAAAAGCAAATTTAATTTACTTGATTTTGTGGAACATGCACAAAAACATAATATGTTGTCAGAAATGAAAGAATCAATTTTTTAAAAGAATAACTTAAAGGGAAAATGAAAATGAGAAGTACAGCAGAGATTGCTAGAAAGCCATGGTGAAGATTTGCATGGTCGACAATAGGTGACTGAACCACAATGACCTGGTAATCACTTTTTTTCACTGCTATGTTTTTTCTTCTTCTTGCGTTTTAATTCAGACAAAGCCTTGTATGTTTTGAGCAGAGGGCTGGTAAAGATGGAGAATGGTAGGGCAGACTCATCATCTTCGCTAAATGCAGCAGATGTTGCTTCGCTGACCAGCAGAATTCCAACGTCAAACAACAGGATAGCAAAAGAGAACATGAAAACTAAATATAGAAATGCTGCAAGATCTCCACCCAGCGTGAACAATTGCTTGAAATCGCTCTTTCCTAACAATGCAGAAATTACAGATGTCATGCTTAAAATCAAGCTATCATAGAGTCGCAAGTACGAACCAAAAACAGCCCAAAAGAGGAGAGCATATGCCAAAAGAATCACACAAAAAATGATTGAGAAGGGTTTCAAAAGCTCCGCAGTCAGCTGCATTGATCTGAACATTGGTCGAAGCCATTGTGATGCACCAAAAATCTCATAGATTTTTAAAAAGATGAGGAAGACGAGAGCAGCAAGGATGTGGGAAGACAACAGGTTGAGGCCGATAAAATTCAACGTCTTGGCTTTCCCTGTTGAAATAGAAAAGCATTCAAAATGTTTCAATATCAATATTTATTTTATCATTATGTAAACTTATCACTGTTTTGGGAGGAAACTAAAAGTAAGAGAGAATAATTTTGAACCTTAAGTACAGTATTATTAACGAAACGAATTTTGAATGCGCTCCTCCGATTTATTTACAACAATCCACTTAATTTTAACTTCATGAGGGTAACCAGTAAATATGTCAGCTAAGTCACAACTCACTGCCCTGGATGAACAAGTGAAAGGACGACAGCACTTCATGAGGTATTTTGTAAAAAATAAACAAAAATAAGTTGCACAATTTTTATGTTGTTAAAAAAACAACTCACATGGTCCAGCCATCTTCAAAGCAGAAAGCTCATATCCAGCATTGTTTTTAAGGTAAAAGACAACGATCGCACTCAACCCCAAAGACAACGAGAGAAATTCACTCCAAGATGCAAGGCGAAAGAAAATTTTGGTGCCCAGCTGTCTGGCCTGAATGACCATGAGGATGATGAGGCAGGCGATGACGATGATGTATCCAACATATGCCACATGCAGGACAGTGTTCATAATTTGATTGTTCTGTTGAACTCGATATACAAAAATTTCATGTGAAGGCATAAAAACACCTAGAAAGAAGATGAAATATAAACAAAAACAACACGTTCTCAGATTTTTGCTCCTGTTTGGATCCCTTCCATTTATGCATTGCAGGAACAAAAAGAGTACTGTTAAAATGTCCACTACAAATCAAACAATTAGCTGTTGTTTTTCAACCGATTCACAAATCTCACAAATTTTGGGAACAACTTTTGGATACAATAAGCAAGGGAATGAAGTGACAGGACACGATTAGGGGTGGAACCACTGCAAGTAAGAGGGTTGGGAAGGAAGGGATAATAAAGATTGTGTGTGAGGTTAAAGGAGTTAGATTAGATTATTTAAAGGGGTTAGTGTCCCTTGAGAGACAAAATTCTTTTTTGCCCTACGGTGAGTTCCAAGATATCCACTGGCAACATCAAGGACGGTGGTCTTGAAGGCACTCCACAACTCCTCAGGACCTCCCAAAGCACCCAGACCCCCCAAATCTCCACTCAGCTTGTTTGCAAACTCCTCTGTTACCCTCTCACCCTTGAGCTTGCCAACTTCCAGCCTCGGCTGAGATGGTACCATTCTCCTGGATTCAAGGTACAACTTAAGAGTTGCTACAACAAGCCTGTGGTCAGTATTGAGGAACTGAGCACTCTGGTGGACCCTGCAGTTCTGGATCATCCTCCAGCGACCATCAACGAGGACATAGTCAATCTCCTTTGCCACACCACCAGTGTTGGAACACCAAGTCCAGCGATGAGCTTGTGGGTGCTGAAACCATGAACTGGCCACCCTAAGTCCATGACTTCTTGCAAAGTCAAGGAACTTAGTGTTGTTCAGGTTCACAGTTCCTGACCCATGAGGACCAACACACGTCTCATAACCATCCCTATCAGTTCCATTCGATGCATTGAAATCCCCCAATACTAGAAGTGTATCTCGTCTGGGGCACTGATCAACCACAGACTCGAGCGTGGCGTAGAATGCATCCTTCACGGTGAGATCACTCGCCTCAGTTGGAGCATAAACAGAGACCAAGGAAATGACACCCAAGGAGTGACAGTCTCACAATATGCTCGTTGACTGGTGTTACCTCAATTATCATTGGAGTCAGCTTATTGGACACAGCTACAGCAACTCCTTGGGCATGGTATCCATCATAGCGACTCGACCAATAGTAGGTGTAACCACCCGCCATGATCTCGCCGCAATCCGGTCTCCGATCCTCAGAGAGAGCTGCAATACCGATGTCCAAACGCTTGAGCTCAGATGATAACAGAGACAGGTGATCATCCTCTCTTTGGGAAAGGACATTCCAGGCACCCACCCGAAGGGACCGCCTCAGGTTAACCCAAGGAGACCGCCGTCTGGTGGACGACACCTCAGCACCACTCTGACACACTCTCCAGCAATCTGACCCGGGAATGTTACCCCGTGGTTTTTCTCCCATCATCAAAGATTGGGGGTCCTGAAGGCTTTGCCCCAATCCCGTCATCTGGTAAGCTGCCCTACGAAGGGATGCTGCATGGGAGGTACTCCCACGGAGTGGGTTTTCAGATTTCTTTGTGTTGTTGTGTTTTGTGGAATGAAGGGTTTTACGGTGGCCGGATTGCAAATCCTGCTACCAACCTCCTAATAAGAAGTAACCCAACTGCAGGAGGACGTCTGCAGACACAGTTGGGCACTAGATATGGATGTTCGTTGGCTCACAAGGAGCTCCTCCGCCCTTTGACAGGTTTTGTTTTTAATCCTGCTGGGTGTCCATATCCAAACACCTTCCTCACCAAAAAACCTGGAGGGGGAGATGGTTTATTCACCGACAACCTGACCATGGAACAGGTTAGTACAAGTTTAAATGATCCCTGTAGTATGTCACAGATCTGATCTTGCCTGAGCTGACATAGCAAGAGAATGAGGGAGAGCAAGTTTCTTTGTAAGAAGAAACTTGCTCTCTGCCTTGATATTTACAAGACAATGTTTTCTGGTTTGCCTCAGGATAGACATATACATGGTGAGATCCTTATGGAGTGAGCCAAAGTTACCCTCAGTCAAGGCCCTGTCACACCTTGACATTTTAGCCAGCGTATGCCGACGTATGAAAAATTTGGCAAATATGCTGGCACACGTCGAATACGTTATGGGTAAGTTTTGTATACGTTAAGAGCACGCTGAAACGTGCTGGTATACATCGTAGTTCGCCGAGCTCGTCGACAAATTTTAAGCATGCTCAAAATTTTTCGACGTATGCCAGCGTATGACTCACACGTTCCGCATACACTGGCCATAAGTTGTAGGCACGTTATGCGATCGTTGACACACGCTACTCGTAAGTTACTCATAAGTCGAAACATGTCGAGGTAATGTTTTGCGTTCCCGAAACTTATTTCTAACCTATGAGTAACGTGCTTTGAACCTATGTGTAACGTATCTCCAACGCATATTGACATATGTAGATGTATTTGACGTCTTCCGGACGACCACAGAACTTACTGAACGTGTTTCTAACTTATAGCTACCATGCAATGGCGTATTGGCAGCGTTTAGGGGAATTGGTATATAAAAATGGGCTTCACACAGGAGGAACCCCGTCAGTGTTCCAGACTCCATGGTTTTTATTTTTATTTTTTTTCTTCAGCATGACGGTGATGTTGACACTTCGCTGTCTAGTGCGGTTATGTTTGAATCGTTGAGTGGCAGCCTATTAATAGGCTATGCCACGTGATCGTCGGCAATAAGCAAACGTGCACTATGCATAAGTTAGACTATCGTTGGGCATAGGTTGCGAACGCCGACAACACGCTAAGCATTCGTTGGTATAAGTTATCTTTAAGTTATCGAAACGTTCTGTGTACGTTACTAATACGTTATGCATATGTCCAACTCGTTATGAACACGCCCAAAACTGAAAAAAACATCAATAGTTCAGCGTACGCCAGCATTTTACATACATTTTGATACGTTGCCATACGCTGGCTAAAACGCCAAGGTGTGACAGGGCCCTCAGGTTTGCTTTCCACGTTGAAAAAGGAAGCTGCATGATTACAGATGCCTCCCCACAGAATTCAATGCATCAGCTTTGAGAGGATGGATATGATAGTTGCAATCAGGATGGGAGGAACTGGTGCGTGAGCAAAATTTGGCTTTTGTGAAAGTATTCCAGCATGTCAGACCCTGTGGAGATGGTAGCCCAACCATTTTTGTGAGAGAGCTGTATTTCTTCATGACTGGATCACTAAACAAATTTAAACATCTGATGTTGGGATACATGATCCCCTTTTCTTGTTGTTGGAATCACTTCCCAAGTTTGCTAACGATGCCGGACTGACTCTGGCTCAACACCTTGTGAGGTGTCCCAACAATTAGCTACCACTGTCTATCAAAACCCCTCCACCCACTCCTTCCTGCTAACAGCAGTGCTGCCAACAACTCCACAACAACAACTCTGCTGCCAACAACTTACTGTGTTGGTACAAAATTGGGTCAATACCTGAGCCCGTGGCTTTAATGGGATTTGTTGTGCTATCTGGGTTGCATCTGCTCTCATGAGTCATTCTGCCTTTTTGTTCTGGGTCGAGTGCACTGGCTAACGACCCACTATACCTTTCTGGATCAATAGCTTGCTTTGGCCGTATATCCTTTCTCAGTCTCCATTACCATTTTTATATCTCCTTTGTTTTTCATGCATTGTATTGTTCGTATTTTGTGCATTGTGCCATTTGTGTTTCATGAAGAGATGGAGGGAGACTATGACAAGAGAGAGTGTGTGTGTGTTGGAGAGAGAGACAGAGAGACAGAGAGACAGAGAGACAGAGAGAGAGAAGGATTTGTATTGTATTTACATATGGAGTGTCCATGCCATCCTCACATAGGAAGTCCTGACTTCCCGATGGTTATTTTCCACATTCATTCCTTTTGTTTGAAATATCAAAGAAACAAGATTTCCAACCACAAAAATAAACTTAAGAGTTTATGCCCTGGATATTTCCTTACTTTCTCAATAATTTTTAACAAAGAAGTTAAGATATAAATTGGCAATAAACGTGTAACAGATAAAATGCTTCTGGTTATAAATCACAGATAAATATCACAAGAAAGCTATAATTGGATCTTTGTTCATTATATCAAGTGAATGAAGTTATAGATGTACAAGGTTGTTACATTCTCTGCAAGATAGAAGCTCACAGAAGAGCAAGGTGACCGAGGGGAAGACCTGATGATGGGGCAGTGGGGTAACAGTTTGACAATAAAATAAAGGGAAGGAATGAACAGGAAAAGAGGAGAGAGAGAGTTTTTGAAGATGCCTTTCAGACAACAAAGTAATGATGGCAGACAAACCTGAAAACCTTTCAACCAGCATTGTGGTGTAGCAAAAGAGGTTTACGTTTGGATTGTAGACAACAAACTCTGTAAAAATTGCTGACGTTTTGGCATCACACCAGGAGTTCTTGATGAGGTAATTGACCATGTCATTTGCCCTGGAAAGGTTTCCTTCCAGGTGTGCAATGTAACCACCACTACCAAATGATGTTGTTTGTCCTAAAACAAAACAAAACATTTTTTTTCAATCATATGCAGAATAAAGAAATGTAAAAAACTTCAATATAACCTAAAATGTAGGATGTTCAACTGGAGGTGGCAGAAACTCGGAAATTCCTCCAAGGTGCCGGCGATAACTCTCCTACTCATCACAAAAGACACCCTGGGATCTTTGATGCCGACCGCCCTGTATGCATAACACCAGGATAACAGTTTATAGCTTGTTAAAATTCAAACCCAGGCAAGGTAGCTCAGAGGTGAGCATGCATACCTCCGAGTGTGGGCTGAAGATGTGTCGTAAAAAACAGTTATTTCCTTATGTGTATCTCAGTTTTAGTATAAAGTAATCAAATGTGGTATTAGATATACGTTGTTTATATGATGATGATATCTCCCTTTCCTAATGTCTGTTCGAAAATTATCAACCCGTTTGACCCTATTTATTACCCTTTGAAACCGGCACGTTTTTGGAGGGAAAATGGGACCTCCCAGGCCCGAATTAACTCAGAGAGCTTGGGGTAAGAGGTCGCGTTGCAGTCATCCTGCCCACCAGGCTGAGTGGTGCCCAATGGTGAGAGAGAGTGGAGGGCCGTGACGTGTCATTGATGATGTACGAGCCGAGGGCAATAGAAAGTGTGGGTGAGTCGGGAAAGGGGAGGAGGTCACCCTGACCATGGCAAAAACAGCTGTGCCAGACTGCTCGTGTGAAGTACCAAGTCACGGGCTCATCTCTCCTCTCCTTGACCATGGGACATTCAGGAGAGACAGAACGTGTGAGAAGACAGCTTAAAGTGGCGCGTGAGAAATTCTGTTTGTGTGTTTATTGAGTCTATTATCAGTCTGACGTCCCACACACTCAGCACTTGTCCTTTCCCCTTGCGCCGCTGTCCAGGTCTGAACCCACCTCGCTCAGAAGTAATCGCCACACACCCGGGAGAAGACCCTCCGACCTCTCGTGGACGACTGCAGCAGGGAGGCTGACTGGCTGGAGGACCGACCGATAATCTAAAACGTGCCCTCGAACGATCCTGTCGCAGCTATTTTTGAAGGCTGTGCGAATGAGGAGCCAATAATCCGATAAAAATGCTCTGTAGGTATTCACGGATGGTCCCATTGGTGTGCAGACTCCTCCTTAAGTAGTCCTGTACAGCGAGGCGAGGACGCCGAAAATGACCTCCTTCATCCCCAAACTCAGTCACACGATGGAGCTCCGAGATTAACATGGGGTGCGGGTTTTTGGGGAGAGCTCTCCGGCCATGAACGTGGAGCTGGGCACCAAATGAGGGTCGCTATTTAGGGGAGCGCCAGGACTACTCAGATGACGCTGAACGGACCCCAGCGCATAGTTGTGCTTTTATCTACGTGCCAATCTGTTCCGACCTCAAGCATCCATCATGGTGGGTCATGCCCATTGTTCTTCGACATCCTCAATGGACAGCGGTGAGCGTCCAGGGTGCCGACCGTGGTCATGGTGCTTCACCGCGGCCGTGGAGAGGTGGGCGAAGTGCTGTGGTGTTTGTGATGAGAAGGTTGAAGCGTTTAGAGCAGTTTTGGTGAAGAGGTTGAGTGTAGGTTATTGTGGGGATTTTTATAAATGCGTTGTGGTGGTTGTATGAAGGTTGTAGTATTGTGGTTCGAATCCGGAGAAGGTTAAAATAAAATGTCTGTTGGGAAATGGCATGCAGTTTGAACAGGGTTCTGGCGTTAAATGCGAATGAGGCTGTCACTGTTACTATACTGACTGTTGCTTGCTTGCATGAGTGAAGGAGAGGTCATGTGTGTAAAGTAAAGTAAATCTAACAAAGGAATAGTAAATGGAATTAAAAACCTAACGAAAAGCCCTCGCAACGCATTTTGTCCCATCAACCCACCAAATATCATGGAAGGGCTATTTAAAATGGATACCATTGAAATAACTGTCTCAGGACCACTTTATGTTGTGTGCATTTGCTTTGAAGAGTGGAAATTTCACATAACCGCAACAGTATTTTATATATATCATTAATTTATTTTATTTTCATTGAAATACCTCCATTATTTAATAATAATAATAATAATAATAATGACAATAATAATATATATATATATATATACACATACACATATATGTTTAATTAATATTATTTACAGAATTTATCTCAATAAATTAATTATTCCAATTTTATATCAAATGCAATGCATTGAATGCAATCGGAACTTGCTTCCATGAAAACCAACTAAACTTAAATAAAAAGTGACGATGGAGTCTAAACACATTCTCACAAGACCTGATCAAACACTCAGTCAAATAACCCATTTAACATGATGAAAAAAAACCTCAGCACATTACACAAAATCATCCTTTACTGAACAAATTCTTGCAAGTATAAGTAGCTGTGAAGAAAAGTCATTTTAACCCATTTAAATTGGTACATTGCTACCTGGAAAGGTGTACATGACTCCAGGGAAACTGAAATCATCAACTTTATGATATACACTCGTGCTGAAACCATTCTGTCCAACTTGAACCAGATATGCAGCAACTATAACGTCAAGTATGATGCAACACATCCAGATATGGAGCAACTGTACAATCATTACCACTCCTGTTTGCAATCAGGCTATCTGGATAAATCTTGTAAAGCTGTCTATCAAAAAAATTATAGTTAACCACACTAATATTATCTATATAATGACATGTATGAGATAATATTTTAGCTAATCCTAATTTTTCTCCTTTATCACTTTCTGCATAAATCAAAATTCACAGAAAATAAGAAAAATATCCGTTAGTCGGGGCTGCATTTCCCACCCATGGGAATACCCTTAACCTGTTGAAACATTATCCCACAAAAAGACACAAAGTATTAAATAAAATTATCAGCATCCTTAAACTTCTGCTTATCAAAACAATGAAAACTTGAGTATTTCTTTTTTAGATAAGAATGCTCTATCAAACCTGGCAGATGAAAACTTATTAAAAGAGTTAAAAACCTTGTCAATCACTTTGAAGAGTGAATCCCTCACGAGTACTATATCCAAATTTGTATATAAAGTTGAAAAATCAAAAACTTGTGAGATTCGAACCCAGGCGAGACAGCTGAGAGTGAGCATGTGTACCTCTCGGTTATCCTGCCGTGATCTGGCGATTCATTGCTGTTCGGGGAGGAGGAGCACAGGGGGAGGGGTAGGCAGCACCTGGGGAGGGGAAGGCAGTGCAAGAGGAGGAGTAGGCAGTGCAAGCAGTGCTGGATTAACCATTAGGCAGACAAAGCATGTGCCTTGGGGCCAGCCAAAAATTCAGGCCAAAAATTATTTTCACATTAAATATTTGTCTTTTTTTGTATTAAATATTTTGTTCTTGAATCAGTTCATCTTTTGTCTGGGGTTCCATTTCCATGAGCCCGAGATCTAATTTAAAATTTTCAGGCCAATTTCTAAAATTTCAAAATGTGCCTTAGGGCCAGCCGAGGCTTAATCCGGCACTGAGTGCAAGGGGATGAAGGCAGCAGGAGGAGAGGAGTACGCAACGTGAGGGGAGGCAAAGGCAGTGCGAGGG
Organism: Eptatretus burgeri; assembly: GCF_056783735.1. Lineage (NCBI taxonomy): Eukaryota > Metazoa > Chordata > Myxini > Myxiniformes > Myxinidae > Eptatretus > Eptatretus burgeri. Next base: position 42,770,525 of record NC_140976.1, read on the forward strand.
GAAGAGAAGGCAGCATGAGGAGGAGGAAGCATGAGGGAAAGGAGAGGGGAGGGAGAGGCAGTGTGAAGGGAGGGAGAGGCAGCATGAGGGGAGGGGAAGGCAGAGCGAGGGGAGGGGAAGATAGAGCGAGGGGAGAGGAAGGCAGTGTGAGGGGAGGGAAAGGCAGAGTGAGGGGAGGGGAAGGCAGAGCGAGGGGAGAGGAGGGCAGTGTGAGGGGAGGGGAAGGCAGAGCGAGGGGAGAGGAAGGCAGTGTGAGGGGAGGAGAAGGCAGCATGAGGAGGAGGAGGAAGCATGAGGGAAAGGAGAGGGGAGGGAGAGGCAGTGTGAAGGGAGGGAGAGGCAGTGTAAGGGGAGGGAGAGGCAGCGTGAGGGGAGGGGAAGGCAGCGTGAGGGGAGGGAGAGGCAGCGTGAGGGGAGGGGAAGGCAGAGCAAGGGGAGGGGAAGATAGAGCGAGGGGAGAGGAAGGCAGTGTGAGGGGAGGGGAAGGCGGAGCGAGGGGAGAGGAAGGCAGTGTGAGGGGAGGGGAAGGCAGAGTGAGGGGAAGGGAAGGCAGAGCAAGGGGAGAGGAAGGCAGTATGAGGGGTGGGGAAGGCAGTGCGAGGGGAGGGGGAGGGAAGGCAACATAAGGGGAGGGTAGGCAGCGTACCAGGGCATGACTTGGGCGATAAAACGCGCCCAAACAGCAACATTTTATTTTTAACCACCGTGTTCTCTGCAAAACCAGGCAGGAGAATTTAACAATTAAAACCCATACTGTCTACCTGGCAAAGGGCTCCCTGTATGCATGCTCCCAACACATACATATTTCTCCAATCTACTCGCACGAAGGCACGCACAAACTCCACCACGTCCAACATCCATGTTTGCTGTGTATGTATGTATCTTTGTTTTCAGTCAAATGCCAGCTTAATTTATTAAATGATACATTGTAGAAACTATGAGTGCATTCACATTAATATTTTGTCATGAAAGCAAATCGCAAAGAACAGGAAAAAGCAAACTGCGTATGCATTTGCCAAAAAAAAGAAGAACCCCTGTCGACTCGATTGTCATTGATTGTAAATGCAGGTTAGAGAGCACAGCGTTGCACCAAATGAAGTTCCACTTTCTGCACATTCCCTAATCTTTTTAACCACAACAGAATTGTCTGAAGAGTAGAAAAAGTTAAGTTTAATGCGTTTGCTTAAATAAATACACGTAGTTTTAAAAATTGCTAATTTGTTAAAATTTTCAGATTTCACTCCAGATTTCGACACTTATTTAGTCCTTCAGAGCCGATTTTCAAATCAGATATAATATTTTGATTATACACTTTAACTAGAAGGGCACTCGGTAGAGTGCATACCTCAACCATGCAATGCCTGATCCATGAGAACATATTGGGCCCAATACATTTTTGAAATATCATGCTCCAGTATATATCGTTTTTGGCCCTATCTTTCAATGGTGAAGAATCACTCAAAAAATTATCGGATCCAGATCCCAATCTTCACCAAAATGGAATCACTTCTTCCTTGTCACACACTCAATATGTCCACCAATTTTCATCTGAATCGTCCCCAACTTTTTGAGACATCGTGCTATATATCATTTTTGTCCTCATCTCTCAATGGTGAAGAAGTGCTTAAAAAATTTGAGTAGTCGGATCCGGATCCGGATCTTCACCAAAATCTAATCAGTTCGTCCTTGTCACACACGCAACCTGTCCACCAAATTTCATTTGAATCGTCCACAACTTTTTGAGATATCCTGCACACAATCAGAGAAACAAACAGACAGGGGTGAAAACAACCTCCTTCCACCTTCGGTGGCATGTAGGCCATCAGCCGTAAGCTGTATCGTTCCACTCATCGGGGGGGGGGGGGGGTAGACAAAACCTTGATAATATGATAGTTTATATCCAAATACATACGTATCCAAAAGTTCTCCACTCAAATAGCTGCAGTTATTGTGTATTTTCATCTCGAAAATCGATGCATTCCCCGCGCTCTCTCATTTGAATTTTCTTCACTCGGATCACATGTGGGTCACGTGATGCCTCGACAGCCAATAGATCGGCTGACATTGTATGCAAATTACGTCAGACTGTCATGTGACCAGCTAAGTTGTCCAAGATGGCAGCTTCCTGCAGGGAGGAAATCACCGGCAGCTGATCGGCGATTTATCGGTAATTTTTGATGAATATGACCAGTGAAGACGCTCCCCAGTGTATTATTCACCAGGACAATGTAGCGAACGAAGAAGTCAAACGTTTTACGTCTGTAAGATGGGATAAATGGAGAGAAAGTGTCAACAAATGGCTCGTCTTAGACTGTCACGAACGACGTTTAGCCGAGAGTGCCGGCGCGGGAGGACCAACTTCGATCATGGGCCGATTGTACCCGGAGTGCTGGTGTAAAGATTTCGAGCTTCATGGGGAGGGCAGACACACCTACCCTGAACGAGGAAAAGATTCCACAATGAACTGGGGAAAACGAAGCAGAATGTGTCATCCCCTCCTGAAAAAGATGAATTGTAACAATTCTGGAAACTAATTTATGAAGATTGAAAAGAACAGAATAAGGAGGTGGAATGGATCTGAAACCTATGAGAGAAGAAGCAACATCTCAAGGAAATGCTCCCAGTAATAATTGATGCAGAAAAGATAAGACAACAACTTGCAAAGATGGCAAACTTCAAAAGCCCTGGCCCAGACGGGATCCAGAACTTCTGGCTAAGGTAATTTGATGCCCTCCACGTTCACTATGCTCGAACATTCAATGAACTTATCCAAGTGGATAAGGAAATGGATAATTGAATGGCTCACAGAAGGCAACACTTCCCTCATTCCAAAATCGAAATAAATCAAACCACCTCACAAATACCGGCCAATAACTTGACGATGAACAACATAAAACTTTGAACAGGAACCATCACAGAAATGATGTACCACCACCGGATACAACAAGGAGGCTGAGAGGCGGAACAGGAGGGCTGCAATAGAGAATGTTATGGAACAAGAGACCACTTACTACTAAACAAGACAATACTCAAAAATTGCAACACAAGAAGAACCAAACTGGCTACAGACTGGATAGCGATAGACTATAAATATACCATCAGAGATGGGGAATCCCCCGCCATTGAATGAAAAAGGTCATACATATTCCAGATAATGAGGGAGGTGAATTGGAAACAAGACACCATTTGGTCATCATCTCGAAAAAGTTCCCCAGGGGTGAGGAACGTCGTCACCAAAAATAATTGAAATCAGATAAGCGGTTTTCCATTGATTACAAAAAACATTTTTTTTAAGATCGCTGCCCCAGTCGGCCATCTTGGATCCGGCCACGCCCAAAATCAATAGGTTGTTCCTTTTCAGGTGGTACATGTGTGACCCAAATTTCAAATCGATATGGCGAACAGTTTATGAGTTATCGCACTCACAGCTATAAATGTTGACGCCCGGACGGACGGACGGACAGCCGGGACGACCTGGGTGACAACAATATCCCCCTTCCGCCACGCAGCGGGGGATAAAAAATCTTTTGACAGTGTCCCACATTCATCTATATCTATAAAACTGAGGATGTGTGTGGGTATGGTCGTTATGCATTTCCACAAACTACAACTGATTCCATTCAAATTTGGTACGATTATGGCTTTTGGTCCAACTTAGGTCATGGGCTATAAATTTCTTTTCCATAACACTTCCGATATTCGAAAAAATCGATAAATTGATATCCCTTATGGGATTTTCCATTCAAATCCACTCAAGTTTAAGGCCTACGGGGGACGCAGATTTCCACTTTGCCCCGGGTGCCTTTACCTCCGCTACGCCACTGGCGAAAAATCCCTGATTGCAGAACAAATCGATAATTAATTTCACTCTTGCACTTCCCACTCGACTCCCCAAATAAGCTTAAATGCAATTTATTTTTAATTACTCGCCCTCCCTACCTTTTCTGCTGCATTCACTGCATTTGTGTATTATGCTTGTGGTGCACGCAAGAAATTTAAGGTGTTAATTAACGTTAAGATGACAAAATCGATCCCGTGCATGCAGTTAATTAACACTAATTAACGTTAAGATGACGAAATCGATCCAGTGATGCAGTTCACGCCGTGCACGCGTGCAAGCTTTTTGTGCATGACCTCATTACGCGTGTCCTATTGGTTGCTCAAGGTCATTGCCCTTAGCTTTACTTTTGCACCGACCACTCACGTGTGGTTTGGGATGCAACTCATTTGTCATTGGTCGGGCTATGCCGAGGAAAAACGTGTCACATTTTCTCCTGTTCCGCTATTGTCCGGTCACATCTTTAGTGCTGTCGACTACCGATTATCCTTTTTTCCTGTGATTGTGCTTCTGCTGTTTCCCGTTCTGACGTCGTTTCTTAAACGTTCGGAAGAACAATCCTGAGCTCGGATGATTTTCAAAATCCCTCTAATCGTGTAGTGCACCGCTATTTCTTGCCACTACCTGTCCTCGATCCTGCTCTCTTCCCGCCGTCTGATACCTTACTTCCCATTTTCCAGCTTTCTGTGGATCGGTTAAAAGTTGCCTCACTACCTTTAAAACTTTTCTGCCTTTCTGGCAAGCCAGGCGAATACAACATAGTTCGCCTGCGACAAACGTTGCTTAGGGTCTTGCATCCGGATTGTTGTGTGGTCCAGCCAGACTGTTCTTCCTCTGTCAGACAGCTTAACACTTCCCCTTGGCGATGGACGTGCAGATCACGTTAAGAACCCTTTAAATAATGCTGCTACGTTAGGCATTTTCACCGGCTAAACCACAGAAAGCGGGTTCGACACTGCATGGTCCTTATAGCTCAAGTCGTTTGTCCTTGACCTCCAACACCATGTGCGTATGTACGGGGTCCTCTTTGTTGTCGCATCAGTCGAGCGCGTCCACGCAAATCAGACCTCCGGGAGGCGTGAGAGAGGAGGGCATGAGCGATTTAATTGTGGGGTTGTTGCACAAATCTCTTACGATAACTACTCAGAACGAATACCCACGCGGTCTGCTGCTATCATCATTTTGGGCGTTCTGCCTTACTGCAACCCGGTTTGGCAGAGCTCTCAGTTGGGACGATGACTGCGATTGGTAAAAAAAAAACAGTCCCAGTTGTGGCCTACATTGCCCATCCAGTCAGGGGACTTTCTGTGTTCATAATGAGACAGAGCTGCACCTGTGCAATAATTAGTTAACATGCGCCCCCTATACCCACTCGATGCTCCTGCTCTCACGTCTTCTGAGGCTGTTTGTGGTAGCGGTCTTTTCTTTTCGTCTTTTCAAGCGCCGTCTTTTCGGCACAAGAAGTTGTTCCTTCTGCATAACTCTGTTGGCTGATTGGGAAAGAAGGGTGGGCTTAACAGTAACAGTAACAGTAACTAACCATAACTCCGTCGTCTCTGTGGTTTTCCTGGTGCAAAATGGTTATCCTTTAGAAACAACCTGTCAGACACAAGCCTCCACCACTTTCCTAAAGTAGCTTTTCCTGCGTGCACTTTCACCACATCGCTATTTCGCATTGCAAGGGAGATGTCTTGAGCCCTCAATTACCATCTAACGTAGGCAAAAATGGCCTTTTGAGTTTTTGTTTCAGTAGCTGCCTTTTAATGACTCCCCACGGCTTTCCAAAGTGCAGCGCTACTTCGTCTTGTGTGAAAGGACTCACTGCGACTTCTCGCCAACTCCCGTTTTGCCCGGAAGTACTCACCTAAACGCTCCTTCCATTTACGGCCCTCGGTGGACCCATACAGGTATGAATTTAACCATAGAAGAATCATAGTACAGTAGAATTTATTTCACCTTCAAATCTTTCGCTATTTCAGGTGCCCATCAAACAGCCGTCCACAATCAGAATGCCCTCTCAGTTGCAAGTTCGCCAAGAGAACAATTCCGCCATTCTGAAAACCTAACTCATCTTTTGCGTGTTATTTCCCCCTTTTATCCGCCTGTCAATACATCATTTCACCCTACGTTTTCTACGGTACCATACAGGTCCGGATCGAAGAGTCTTTACGCGGTTTAGGGCCGTCAATTATGAGGTAGTAAGCGTTTAACTGTTTAGTGGTGGAGCTACGCTTATTGTGGCTTTCAGCAGCTATTCAGGAAATTTGCAAGAAATCCCGAGCAACGCTGGGCTTTACTGCTAGTGGATGATAAATTGCATGCAAAAGTATAAAATAAATCCCCAAATAATCAAGCTGATTGAGAAAGCTTTCGATCTTTAGAATACCACACTAATCCTGGAAGGTTTTTTTTTTAATCTACAATATCGACAATTTTATCCACATCAAATGTTCTACAAAAAAAGATCGATATACCAGGAGTGAACAAATTAATGACGTGGGATCTTCCAAGGAGACAGCCTTCCCCCCTCCCGTTTTGCCTTGATCTGGATCCACTAAGTAACCTCGTGAATGAGCAAGGACATGAATATACTCTAACATCCAATAAAAGAACATCCAAAGAAACAAGAAAGGTGACACATTTACTGTACATGGATGATTTAAAACTCTTTGCACTGAATGACAAAACATGAGCATTAACAACTCAAATTAGTGAAACGGTACTCTGATGACATCCAAATGGAATTTGGCCTAGATAAGTGTGCCAAGTGCATATTCGTGCAAGGTCAACTAACAAAAATGAGCAACATCAAAATCCACCTTGACACCACAAGACATTAACTGGACAACACAGAATCTTACAAATATCTTGGAGTAGAAGAGGGCCACCAAATTTGTCATTAAAAATGGACAAAACAATTACCAATGAAATATCTGCATAGAACAAGGCTGATCTTGAAATCATACCTCTCCTCAAGGAACAAAACTAAAGCCATAGTATCAGTGTTCCAATACAGCTGCGGAATAGCAAACTGGCCACAAGCATAAATCAAAAAACGACACATCAAAACAAGAAAATTCCTTACTATCCACAAAACTCATTGCATCCCAAGAATATACATGCCGAGGAAAGAAGGAGGTGGCTGCCTCATGGAACTCAAACAAGTGTACAGAGCGGCAACTGTAGGACTAGCAGAGTGCTGTACACAAAAAGTTCAGCAGATCACCATATAAAAGCATGAATACAACAAACCAGAAAAGGTATCTCTCACTCACCTTGCAAAAAAAACTCTGAAAAGCAGATGCGAATAGAAGATGTCATACACCAAACCGAAACAGCAACAAATACAGTCCCAACAATTGCAAAAAAGACAAAATAAATATTCAAGATGGTATCAACAGACATATAGTGACAACCGGGAGAAAGACCAAAGAGCAGGGAAATATATAAAAACCTAGAACAACAATATTCAATGTCATGATGTCGTCAGATATGCCTCTGCCCACATTATTTCATCATTATACATAGTCCGTGAGCCAGACAAGATATCGGTACCATCTGGGGGCACCAAACGAAACTTATTTTTTATTGACGGTGGAACCCATATACTTCACAAAAATGCATGATGGACATTTCAAACTAACAGCTTAAGTTTTTTATAGCATAATTAATGTTTTTGCACAAAATACGCAAAATGTACAATTTTGTCATCCATGTTTTAATGCTTAAATGGCTGGACAGGCCAAATAAAAATAAATTTTCATCATGAAGTTGTGTTGTGTGTGTCTGAAAGTGATTATACTTAAGGAATATATCAAATATATTGCAATAACATAAAAATGTGATTGTAATTTCTCTTTGCGTCCTAATCTCTGCGACATCGATAATTGCGCAATATTGATCAATAGCATAAATATTTACTGCTAATGGACATGATAACATTTATTGAGAATTTCTTCATATTTGATTAAGTTATTAAGATGAAATAACCTCTAGTTTATTATACTAACATCCATAGTCAAGTTTGTTTTGCAGTCGACAGCTTTTCTTCATCTCACCGATCTTCAATATCAAGTAAGACTATTTTATTCCTAAGTTATTTTATACCTTGTTGATCTTAAATTTGATAACCTTACTTAAGTCATAGTTAATGTGTATTTCAGCTGTAGCAAAATTGGAAATTATTCAAGGATCCAGAGAATAAAATGATAATAGAGTGGATACATTTATATGACAATAGTGTACTTAACCAGTTTTTATATCTTTTCAGGTGACTCTGTGACTGTATGGAGGTAACACTCTACAATGATACATGATGGACTCACCAAAGAAAAAACAGAAAATGCAATCATTGAAAGAAATCATTATTTGTTCCAAGCAGACTTCAGAATCTGAACTGACCAAACCCAGAGACGATAAATCTGTTGGTGTATTACTCCATGCAGCCAACTTACAGAATTTTGGGCCCATCCTGAAACTTAAAGAAGATGAATACGGCGAAAGGTTGTTCTACCACAGAGACTGTAGATCTGATTTTAGACACAAGAAAATTCTTCAGAAGTTCCAAGAACCTGACTCTGAGCCGGAATGTTCCACCAAAAGGAGAAAATCTTCTCGTGCTCCTTCAACGACATCTCGTGTCTTAGACCCTGTATGCATCTTCTGTGAGAAGGAAAGCAAATATGTGGCTGGTTCGAACACCAGGGAAACACTCCTACAGTCCAGAGAACTCAGGTCAGATGAAACAGTGAGAAGTGTTGCTCAGGCCAAATTGGATCAGAGAATACTTGCCATCACATCCAGAGAGTTGGTTGCTGCCGAGGCTCATTACCATAAATCATGTTACTGCAAATACACCCGTGGAGCAATGGAGAAAACATCAAAAGTCACTGAAGATGATGACGCTTATCTGGCAGCAGAGCGGGAGGCCTACCTTCTTCTGTTCAAGCATGTGCGCAAGACATTATTTGTTCAACTTGAAGTTGTCAGAATGATGGAACTGACTGAAAAGTTGTTGAATTTCCTGTACGAACTTGGCATCAATGATGTGAAACCCTCTACGAAGAAACATATTCGCCAGAAGCCAGAATGTGAATTCAAGAAGTCACTTCATTTCGTCTCTGATGATAAAGGAAAACTTCTTGTATATCCAGATGGCCTTTCCTTGGAGCAGGTAGTGGTCAAAATGATGAAGGCCGAAGAACAACTCCAGGATGCAAAGTACTCAGATGATATTGAGAACATTGTTAAACTTTCTGCGAACCACTTGAGTGGACAAATTAAAAACATGAAAGAAAAGCCTTGGCCTCCACACCTTGCTGAACTGAAATCTGGCTATACTGAATTGCCAGAATCTTTAAAGATGTTTCTGAAACTGCTACTTCATGGAACAGAACAAGATGGAACGCAGAAGGTGGAACGAGTTGTCCAATCGGTAGGTCAGGATTGTATCTATGCTGTCAGTAGAGGAAAAGTCATCCCTGCTAAACACATATTGCTACCATGGGGTGTTAAGTCACTGACGAAATGTTGAGCTCATCAAAATGCTCAATCGCCTTGGCCATGGTGTTTCCTACTCCAAGCTGGAAGAAATAGACACTGCATTGTGCCTTCAAAAGCAGATGAAAGAAGCAGACTGAGGTATAGTTCTACCATCATCTTCCCATCCTTGCATTCCCTCCTCACTTGCCTATGACAACATAGTAAGGCTTGAAGAAACTTTAAGTGGTGGAGGCACATCACATAGAGTGAATGGGATCATGATACAGCCACAGGTTCACACAGCCCAACCTCAAGAAACTGAGGCTCAGTTTCTCACCAGGAAAGAGCATAGTGTAACTGCTGTTCCACTAGATATTCCAGAGTACAATGCTGGAAATAGACTGGGTCCACCAGTCTTGAAACCCCAGGTAATAGATCTGCAATCTGTGAGGGATATTGCGATGCGAAGAAACCTGTTATGGTCTCTGACTCGTCTCTCAGATACCAAGGATCAGTCAGTCAGTTCCTGGACAGGTTTCAATATGCAGATAAGTGGCAACACAATTGTCCACAAAGACACTGTAGGCTATCTTCCAATGATAAATGCCCCAGCTACACAGTTGTCAACAGTTCACCATGTGTTGATTCAGGTCATGAAGATAAAGATAGAGCTTGACTTGGATGAGATTGTCTGTGTATTTGATCAAGCTCTGTATGCGAAAGCTATGGAAATCAAATGGAAGAATGGTGAAATCTTCCAGAGTGTCATAATACGCATGGGGACTTTCCATACCTTGTGTAATCTCATGTCCATCATTGGGAAAAGGTTTGCCTCTGCTGGCCTGAGAGATCTTGCTGTGGAATCAGGGGTCATAGCAGAAGGTTCTATCACCTCCGTACTTGAAGGAAGGCACTACAATCGAGGAGTCCATCTCTACAAACTTCTGTATGAAGCGCTGCTTAGATTAGCGTGGAAAGGATTCTATCTCTGGCTTGCAGAACACCACAGTGAGGACGGAAGACACATAGAAGAGACTATTACAGCCATGAGAACCTTATGTGCTGATGTGAGCCAAGACACACTGGAATCAGTTCTACCAAATGATTCTGTGTCAGTCATCCTCACCCGCTTCTTGGAATATCTTGACCACCTACACCACAACCAAGGCCAACTAGCGTCCTTCTGGGCCTCCTTTCTTGATCTGTTGGACATCATGCGAGATCTGATTAGAGCATCACGTGAAGGAAACTGGCTTCTTCATCTCTCTGGCATCAACAGGATGATACCATGGTGCTTTGCATACGACAAACAAAATTACGCCAGGTGCATGTTTATCATTATTTGTATTATTGGGCGGCTGTCTAACTCCCTGAAATGTTGAATAAAGTTTAATATCAAGTATCAATCACTCCAGTATAATTGGAGTGTTAAATAATGGCTTTGGAGTGAATAAGTTTGAACTACTTTTCTGTTTTCAGGTACCTCTCTGTGTACTATTGTGATATGACTATGCTGCCAGAGACACATCCACAGGTTCACAAACACATGCTAGATGGAGGGTTTTCGGTGCAGTTGAGCCACACCAACACATTCGGACGGATCCCAGTTGATCAGACGAACGAGGAAACTGTCAACAAGGACACCCAGACCACTGGTAAAATCTATCAAATGTCTCAGGAATGAACAACATCTCAACATTACACAGATGTTCAACAAACTGACATAAAATATGTGAAATACTCCTTTGATATCCAATCCATACTAAACGGAATCCTTTTCAAATTTTACAGGTGGTATCAAAGGGTTCTCACTCAATCCTGGCGCAGTAACCCGCTACTATCTGACGGCAGAATACCGCAGCTCTTGCCTTTAGCATCTCCGCAAGATGACCGATGTCTCCGATGGTGCTGCTACTCACCATGATCTGACACCCTCTCGCAGAAAGAAAGATGAGGATGCTGTACAGGCTCTTGAAGACCTTCTGGAAGCCAATTGGACGAATCCGTTTCAAGAAGGAGAAACAGACCACATGAATATCTCCATCGGTGCTACTGCATCTCCGGACGTGTCATTTCATCTCCTGTCAGCCCAAAAGAAAGGTGAAGAAGCTCGTCAGAAGTTCCAGGAGAGTCGTTTGGAAACAGGAGAAAACTTTCATGAGAGACTTCCTAGGCTGAATCTCAAGACGTTTGACACTACCAAAAGTCGTAAAATGAAATCATCAAGTAAAGAAGTCATCCTGAAAAGTGACAACAAGTTATTTCATCATATGATACTTGGTGCTTCGTCGAGAAAACTTAGCATGAAGGATGTTCTAAAACATCCTCTGGGTCCCATCCCCTGGTCCTTAGCCAACACAGATGGGACACCAAAGGAAACGAACAAGGCAGCACTGGCAAGAAAATTAGAGGCTAAAGCAGCACCTGCTGAAGATATAGAAAGACCATCTGCCTGTATCATTGATGGCATGAGTGTTGTACAAAAGCTGAAGGGTGACAAGCTCACCTTTGAAGAACGAGCAGACCATATGCTTGCCTCTGTACTGAGGATTGGCGTTGGGAGCGAACGCATTGATGTGGTCTTTGATGTGTATCAACAGCTGTCCATCAAGGGAGCCGAGAGGACCTCGAGGGGTGTGGAAACTGGGATACGCTTCACCAATATTATTCCTGGTCACAAGATTCAGCAATGGCGACGTCTCTTGTCATGTGGTGCCATGTGGTGGTCATGTGGTGCCAGTAAGACGAAACTGATCAGTTTCATTGCCAGCCAGTGGAAAAAACCGAATATGAGAGTAAAACTGGGAGGAAAAACTCTGTATGTCACAGGTGATAACCTTTGCTTCAGGCTCACACGGGACAATGTGATTGAAGAAGATGAACTGAAAACATCCCAGGAAGAAGCAGACACCAGAGGCATCTTCCGCGCCAAATATGCAGCTCCACTGGTATTTTCTGGTAACTGAGGATACTGACATCCTTCTTCTCTGTCTGGCCTTCCACAAATAAATTAACTGCAGCGTGTATGTGAAATGTGGTACAGCTACTCGAACAAGGTACATCAGCATCTCAAAAGTGTCAGCTGCCCTCGGACATGGCGTGTGTGCTTCTCTGCTCGGCTTACATTCATTCACAGGATGTGACACAGTCAGTGCTTTTAGTGGTCGCGGTAAGCTCACTGCACTTAAACTGTTGATGCCACATGATCACTTCAGAGATGTATTAGCAAAACTGGGAAAAGAATGGCAGCTCATTGATGAAATTATTAAGGTCTTGGAAGAATTCACATGTCGTCTCTACGTAAGCCAGTCAGAAATCTGTGATGTGAATGAGATGCGATATGAACTGTTCCGTGTAAAAGATGGAAACGTAGAATCTGGACAGTTGCCCCCTTGCCAAAACTGTCTGCATCTACATGCAACGAGGGCCAACTATCAGGCTGCCATCTGGCACAGAGCATTGCAGGCAGACCCAGAAGTCCCAAGTCCGCTGGAGAACAAAGTCTGGTCCTTGGGTGATGACGGAGAACTTGTTATCAACTGGATGACAGCTGCACCAGCACCAGACACAGTCTTGGAGTTCCTGTCTTGCAAATGCAAGAAGTCATGCAAGTTGCCCACCTGCCAGTATATGGTGAATGGACTGCACTGTACTCAGGCCTGCTTACCGCAGGAATGTGAGAACATGAAAGACGAGGAGGTCCATGCTGAGTAGAAAGAGGGATCTGATGGTTCGGACAGTGACAGCGATAGTGACACAATATAAATAATCAATATCATTTGGTGTGATTCAATTCATGTAATTCTCTCCAGTGGTACATCCCATGGAAATGGAATTGTGTTTTTCATATTGTTGGTGTCAATAAATACTTGCGAGTACACAATGTGTTTGTTCTTATGTCAGAAAAGATGACGTTTTTCTGAGTAGACCCCACCTATGTTTAAAAGGCTCTACTGAGCTTTAGCTGTGAGTCGCAGATGTCCATCATGGTGCATTGAGTCACAGATACATTTCGCTATCAGAAAATCACAATAAAGTTTGGTGCCCCCAGGTGGTACTAATTGGTCAAAATCAGGCGACTGGCTCACGGACTAACATACTTGTACCAAGTTTGATTTACGAGGTGTGTTCAAAAAGTATCCAACCTTAATTTTTCGTGCGTAAACAAATGAAGCTAGGGAGGCGTGGTTTGGTGCACGCATGTAGGCGATCCTAATCCGTATGCGTGAATATTTTCCCGCCTGCAGAAGCTGTCAGTCGCCGACAGACCGCCGATGAGTGAGGAAGTGTAAGCGAGCGCCGTCGGATTTTCGTTTTTGACAAAATGACGGAAAAACTTGAACAACGCTACTGCATCAAATTTTGTGTAAATCTTGGCGATTCCCAAGTGGAAACGATCCGCAAGATTCAACAGGTCTTCGGGAACGAAGCAATGGGCACCACACAGATAAAAGAGTGGTACAACCGCTTCAAAGATGGTCGCACATCAGTGGAAAGTGAAGCACGTTCTGGTAGGCCCTCAACATCCCGAAATGAGATCGTCATTGACCAGGTGAGGACCCTGCTGATGCAGGATCGTCGAATCACGATCAGAGAACTTGCAGACGAGGCGGGCATCAGCATTGGATCCGTTCATTCCATTGTGACTGAGGATTTGGGCTTAAGGAGAATCTCAGCGAAGTTCGTGCCAAAGCTGCTAACAATCGAGGAGAAGCAACTCCATTTGGAGATGGCACAGGACATGCTGGAGACTGTGAACAGCGATCCCAACTTCTTCAGCACAGTGATCACTGGCGATGAGACCACAGTGATCCGTCATTTTGTCAAAAACTAAAATCCGACGGCGTTCACTTACACTTCCTCACTCATCGGCGGTCTGTCGGCGACTAACAGCTTCTGCAGGCGGGAAAATATTAACGCATACGGATTAGGATCGCCCACATACGTGCACCAAACCACACCTCCCTAGCTTCATTTGTTTATGCACGAAAAATTAAGGTTGGATACTATTTGAACACACCTCGTATAGCCTTGAACCCAGATTAAAAAATTGAAATAATTCTGGCTGCCAGACCATGCATCCGATCTGGTTGAAATCTAAAAAAATATATTCCACATGTCTACTATATCATAACTGTGGTGTTTCACATCGATTTATAAAGCGGTTCAAGAGAAAGATTTTTTGAAAGAATTTCATTCAAACCAATATGGCTACCAGACCATGTGACCTATTAATTATTTGTGAACACCCTGGTATTCCCAAGGCTTGGGGAACATGTAAGTTAAGTTTCCCCTCGATCTGTCAAGCCATTCTTGAGAAGATTTTAAAATGTTTATTCTTCCAAAAATCATAGCTGCAAAACCATATAACCTTTGGTGTCATAGATGGAGATCTTTTTGTTCCTCATGCCTGTAAAGTTTCCAATTTTTCATACCTGTAAAGTTTCACCTCAATCTGTTCAGCCATGACAGAGAAGAAGATTTTTTGAAGGTTTTATGTTCAAAACAATATGGTTGCCGAATGACGTGGCCTATGATGTCATCAAATTTTTTTGGCAATTATAATTTTGCCCGAGATGACTCTCAAAAATTTTCATACTGATCGGACGAATAAAGTGTTTGACATATGCAATTTTGACGTCATCATGAGGCCATGTGTAACATGTAACAAATCGTCTGACATCATAGTTATCAAAAAAACATTTTACAAAAGTAATCACATATATGGTGAAATTTCGATGGTGAGACAAAAAAAACCATGCCGCCCCATTTCGATACAACCCCGCTTCGATCGGATACCTGAACCACGACGTCTTTATCAAATCAAATTCAGAATGGGTGGCTGATCACATCTTTGGAGTTTCGTGTTGATCGGATAAGTCTTTTTGTCCAACATGGCTACGAGACCATGTGACCGATGATGTTGAAATTTTCAACCAATATTCCCCATGCTGAGTCTATCAGACTAAAAAAAAAACATTTTTTCTGAAACTGCTTAGCCTTTCGATGCGAGACTTTTTAGTGATGATCCAATACTGTTGCTGCAAATATTTTATTTAACAATAACCTTATCAGCCACATGATCTGGCAGCCATGTTGGTTTTCAGGTAATAATTAAACAATTATTTCCCTGAAACCGTTTAACCTATCAATACTCGACTTTGCAGGAATGGTCCACTGCCCTTGCTGCATACATTTGACTTAAAAATGACATCATCAATCACGTGGTGTGGCAGCCACATCGGTTTCAAGAAAAATTTTTTTTTCAGGATGCAAACTTTTTTTTCAGAATGTTATCAATGCAAAACTTTGCAGTTTTGATCCACTGCCCTTGCTCTATGTAATGCAACATGTTTCACATTGATCTGTTAAGCGGTTTTTGAGAAGAAAAAAACGTTAAAAATTTTTTTGGCATTCAAACTAACATGGCTGCCAAACCACGTGATCTATGGCATTGAAAATTTGGAGTCTGCCCATGACTTGGTACAGGATCACGTGTGTGAAGTTTAGTTTTGATCAAATAAGGTTGGATTTTCTGTCCAATATGGCTGCCACGCCACATGACCTATGATGTCATCATTTCCACACTGTATGCAGCTATAGTGTTCGATGATACTTGGTAAATTTTGCTTCGAGTGGATAAGTGGTTCCAGAGAAAACATGATTTAACATTTTTTCTTCATTCCAATATGGCCGCCACACCACGTGACATCAATTATTCTTAATCATCCTAGTATCGTCAAGGCATGGTGAACAGGTGTGTTAAGTTTCCTCTCAATCTGTCCAGCCATTCTGGAGAACATTTTTGTAGGTTTTCAGGTAAATCCAATATGGCTACCAGACCATGTGACCTATGACATTATAGTTAACAAACTTTATTCACAATGGCTAGTTGATCATTTTTGTGCAGTTTCACTTTGATCTTTAAAGGGGTTTTTGAGAAGATTTTTTTTCTTTTTTTAAACAAACCAACATATCTGCCAAACCACATGACTGATGACATAATAAAAAAAATTCTGTCACCAAATCTATCCCTCGATGAACCTCACAAATATTCATACTGATCGAATGCAGCATTCTCCGTGTCGAATTTTGATTGGGATACCACTTCACCGATTAATTCATAGTCAAATCACACTTATTCTCCATGCAGAGTAGTTGCCAGATGCCGAGTTTCAATTTTTTCCATGGTAAGGTTTAGGAGATACAGACGGCCAAAGTTTTTTTTTCCCATTTTTCCAACATGGCTGCCACTCCCATGTGACCCATGACATCATAATTATCATTGGAAAATTCCGCATGAGGAGTCGCATCTATGGTGAAAATTTTGTGTGAATCGGATAAGCGATTGCAGAGAAAACCGAAAATTTGTATGGATGTACGTACATACGGATGGAGGGACGACCTGAAAACAAAGCCACCGGTGACCATCGCCGGAGGCATTAAAAGAGTTGGACATATTGGGGATAGATAAAGAAGGATCACTGGAATGGCGAAGAAGAGGTCAGCTCAATTGTGATAGAGAATGAATCATCATAAATGCCCAAGACCAAGGACACCACCTGAATGGCTTTTTTTTTAAATGGTAGGATTGAGTCAATCAGACAGGTGAGCGTTTTGCAAGGTAGAAGCAGAAGGTACGAACCACCTCCCATCGGGATGTTACAAAAACTCATGTCAGATCAGCTGTACACCCAAAGTCACAAGAAGGTATGTAGAGAAATCCACTGGCACATCTGCAGACACTTCAATATCGCAGTTCCACAAAACTCATGGAAACATGAACCAAAAGCAAACATTGAAAACAAGGAAATAACGCTCACGGTCGACCCGATCATCTCATCCAACGTGAGCATGGAAAGCAAAGCACTGCGACCGGACATAGTACTGAGATACAAAAAGGAAAAGAAGGCATTGCTAATTGAGGTTTCAGTGCCTTGTGATTTTGGTCTACGTAATGCAGAAATCAAGAAAATGAATATATATATATTATATATATATATATATATATATATATATATATATATATATATATTATATATATATATATATATATATATATATATATATATATATATATATATATATATATATATATATATATATATATCAAGACTTCAAGAATGAAGTGAAAAGATCCTGGAAGTTGAAGAGTGCCAAAATTGCACCTGTGATAACTGGAGCAACGGGAATGATAAAGAACCTTACAAAGGTCCTGCAAACCATGCCTGGGAACATTACTATAAACAAACTACAGTTGGAGGATGTCTGGGGATCAGGGACGATCCTGAAAAGAGCCCTTGGGATAAAACCTTGAGAAGTACACAACCCTTTTTTTTTTCATACACAACTTCACAACTTAGGCCATGAATCACGATTCTTCACTGAAACAAAGGTGGATACTTTGAGTCCTGGGTGGGCTCCGTTCTACCTTCTGAAATCCGAATTATGGAGATAACAATCAACGACACGCGCGCGCGCGCACACGCGCACACGCGCACACGCACACACGCGCACACGCGCACACGCACACACGCGCACACACACACACACACACGCACACACGCACGCACGCACGCACGCACGCACGCACGCACGCACACACACACACACACACACACACACACACACACACACACACACACACACACACACACACACACACACACACACACACACACTATGTATGTATGTATGTGCCATAATACATGATACAATACGGTTATATGGTCCATAATAGCAGTGGGCCATAATAGTAGCATGTTCAGTTAACAATAGTATTTTTGTTCAGAATGAGCACGGGAGGTGAGACTACTGTATACACTCTACCAAGTTGCATTCTACCTTGTTCTTTTGTTTCAAGTTGTTTTACCAGTTATGTTATTTTCCCGTCTCTTCCCACCCCTTTATTTCTTGTGAATAAATATTTTGTTAATGCGAACCTTATGAACAAATCTTGTGAATAAATCTTTGTGAGAAATCTCACACACTCACTGTCTCTCTCCAAAAGGACCGTCTGGAAAACTTCCCATCTACTTTCATAACAATCCTCTTATTAAAGTTCAGTCTCTCAAAGATTGGGTCTCACTATCAGCTATGATCTTTTGTGGGAAAACCACATTATAAAGTTAGCCTCCAAAGCCAGTCACATCCTTCTTTGTGCAAAGTCCTTCCTTGGCACACTTGAACTCTTATTCACTTACAAGGCCTTCATTGTGCAGCTTGATGGAGTACTGCTTTCCCCTCTGAGCTAGAGCCCTTGGCTCATACCCTGCTCAACTTGATAACCTGGAAACCAAGGTCTTCAAGATCATTGGAATCTCCCATAATGCAGCTGAGTCTGTGGGCCTATCTCCTTCACATTAGAGACAAGTCGGTGGTCTCTCTGTCTTAACTATCTCCTCCTTTCTGGTCTTGCACCCTCTGTGGTTTCTGTGCTTTGACCCCCTCAGTTTCTGCAGGGTGCACACGGTCCTCAATCAACCCTCTTATGGTGAAACTCCCAAAATCCAGGATCACTGCTTAACTCCACTCATTTGTTCCTCTTTTTCTTTCCCAACTGTGGAACCAATTTCCACATTCTCTTCAATCTCATTCTCCCATCGAGGTCTTCAAGACAGTTGTTCACCACCATCTTAGATCATCCCCCACCCAAAACCATGATCCTATCCATCTGTGTTAACTCTCCCCAAGCACACTTCTTTCCAACTTTCCTGTTTTCCTTCTTGAGAGTTTGCTTCTGTATCCATCTTGTCCACCTCCTGCGTCCTCCCCAAACATCATTCTTCCTCATATCCCTTGTATTCAAAGTCTTTCTCTATTATGTCCCTCAACCTTGATGGTATGTTTCCCTCTTTTCCTCTGCAGTTTTATTTGTTCTATTGTGTCCTGACTTCTGATCTGTTGTACGTCTGAGCTCCTCCACAGGTCTCGACTGTAGATAAAAAACCTGTTTTGCGGTCATTGAAGGAACGGGAGCTCGGTAGTGTGTTAGTTCATTCAGCACATAAACCCATATGCATGAAATTGGGAAGAGGCATGATAAGGCACCATTAGATAAGATTAAGTTTCCCTTCAGCATCACTTGGCCAAATTGGGGATGGCAGCTTTGCAACGGCACGTGGTTTTGAAACCACCAACGAGCAGCAAATTAAGGAATGGATGCAGCGACCTCTTGTACCCTATCTGCCTGGAGGTAGGTTGGCTTCATGACCTTGAAGACTTTGGGACCAGAACAATACATATGCATCAAGATGGTGGTCCAAAATTATGTGCAACTTTTCAAACAGCTGTCATAATTTTACTACTATGACCCTTTTTTATTTTCATGTCACATAAAGAGCAAGCTTTAAAGTTTTTCCATTGAAGTTTCAACCATGTCTAACAATTTTTCTGTGACCCAGTGGACGTTCATTTGTGAGACTTTTTTTTGTCACAAAGTAGTATTTTTCTCCATAAAAATTATACGTACATTACAAATATGGAATGAGTGATGAACAGGTGGGCAGTGTTTTGAGAGTGTGAAATGGCATGGCACCCAGAGTTTTCACCATGGAAGAATGTTGAGCTGTTTTAAAGGCAGAGGTTTTTCTGGCAGGTGTGTTTGGAGACAAGGTTTTACATGGAGAGAGATGGGGTTTGTGGAGGGAAGATATTGAAAGGACAAATGTGTACATGACATTGTATACAAAGGAGTAAGGGAGGTGAAAATTCCACCACACTTACGTGCATAATAAATAGATAACCTATTCGAACATCTTAAAGGTTTACCAAGATGAATTTAGCGAGAATGAGGCAGAGAAATATACTGCACTGCAGGGTTAAGTAGATGACTGCATTTGCTTCATACATAAGAGCTGAAGTATTCTCACCCATTGCAAAAAATCCTGGCATTGGAGCTTCAGTTTCTTGATAATCCCAAACTGTTTTCTGTTCTTTTAAGTTGTCTAATCCTGGATTCTGCTGCCAGCCCTCATAATACCTGGTTTTGTCTTCAGTCAACTCCATGGCAAGATGAACACATGTCGGTTCCAATGGTTGGCTGCCACAATGGATTTTCACTAGAAACACAAGATATACAGCAAATAAAAAGTTGGTGTAATGCGAGACAACTTACCTTCTATAATTCCAGCAATTCTGTGTGTGTGTGTGTGTGTGTGTGTGTGTGTGTGTGTCTGTCTGTCTGTATGTCTGTATGTGTGTCTGTATGTGTGTCTGTATGTGTGTCTGTATGCGACCGCCGTTTCTCGACGACTGCCGGTCCGATCTGATTGAAACTTGCCAGGAATATTGCTGGGGATCCGCGGATGTGCCTTTTCGAGGTTTGATATCAATCGGACGAGCGGTTCCCAAGTTACGGCCATTTATCTGTCGACCAATGATGAATGATGTCACAATTAATGTTTATTATTATTATTATTATTATTATTATTATTTTCCACGATTGACATCACAATTCTTCTTCTTCGTTTGGTATGACGTCACAATCGACGCTGTGGAACTGAGTATGTGCCTTTTCAAGGCTTGATATTAATCGGACAAGCGGTGCCCAAGTTATGGCCATTTATTTACCAAACCAATGACAGGACACGGTGCTATGACATCACGAATGACGTCACAATTAATGTTTATTTATTTGTTTTTTGTGAATACATTTACAGAGAGAGGGGTGAGAGAGGAGGGGGGAGAGAGGAGGGGAGAGAGGAGGGGGGGAAAGAGGAGGGCGAGAGAGGGGAGAGAGGGGGCAAGAAAGGGGGCGAGAGAGGGAGGGAGAGAGGGGAGGGAGAGAGGGGAGGGAGAGAGGGGGGTGAGAGAGAGGGGGTGAGAGAGAGGGGGTGAGAGAGAGGGGGTGAGAGAGAGGGGGCGTCACAATTCAAGAGAGGGGGAGAGTGGAGGGGGCGAGAGAGGGGGGTGAGAGTGGGGGTGAGAGAGAGAGGGGCGAGAGAGAGGGGCGAGAGAGAGGGGCGAGAGAGGAGGGGCGAGAATAGGGGGGAGCGAGAGAGAGGGGGCATCACAATTCTTCTTCGTTTGATATGACGTCACTATTGACGCTGGGGACCTGAGTATGTTTCCCAGGTGTTTCCCAAATTATGGCCATTTATGATACGGTTGGTCCAATCTAATCGAAACAATGCCCCAATCCAGTCGTCGTTTACGAGAGCGAAGGAACGAAGCTGCACATACTGGCACGCCTCACCCACGAGAGAGGGTACTGGCATGAGAGAGGAGGGGGCGAGAGAGGGTAGGGGGGTGATTGGGGGGGGTGAAAAAATGCCCCAATCCAGTCGTCGATTACGCACCTACGGGCCCGTACTAGTTAGTTAAAACGAACCTTAGGTGCAAAGATATTGCACATGATGATGCAGAGGGAGTATACAAGTAACAAACATCATTAAAAAAACCTTTGAACTGTTAATGCTGCCCTGACTGTATCCTGTTGGATTGATGCTTCACCGGAAGGGCATTGCATCATAAAGTGTGCCATTCCTCTTTCTGTGCTCTGTCCCTCTCTGGTTTCTGCCCTTTCTGTGCTCGGTCTCTATCTGGTTTCTTCACACATTCTGAAAGTGATCTACTTCTGGGAAAACTCCCAAAATCCATGCTCACTGTTCACCTCCACCTATTTGATCCTCTTTTCTCTCACCTGTGGAACCAACTTCCCCAGTCTGTCTGATCTCATGCGTCCCCCCAAGACTTCATGATGGTTGTTCATCTCCTACTCATGTCATCCCCCATCCATACTCATGATCTCCCCTCATTAACACTCCAAGCTCACCCCCTTCCTTTCCAGGTTATTGCTTTTTCTCCCTTCTCTCCTTTATGTGGAGTGGGGGTGGAGGAGGGGACGAGGAGGGGCAGCGGGGGTGAGTGAAGGATACAGGAAAGGAGTAAACCAGAATAATTATCAGAAGAGATGAGAATGTTAAGGAATAACAGGAGAAGATGGTGTAAAGTGCAGCGAGATGATGCACATGGTGAGGTGTGAAGACAGTAGCATACATGACTGTAAGGTTTTATTGTGCTCTCTCTCCCTCTCTCTCTCTCTCTCTGAAAAAAATCAAAAATACTGAATGCAGATGTTCTACTAAGTCCATCGATGTGGCTTGTATTTTTTTCCAATACAGTTCCTTTCATCTTTTGTCAATTTTACAATTGTAAAATCCTGAAAAGATCATCTTTTGAATATTTTTACATGACAACCAGTGAGTAATGCACAAGAAAGAAAAGAGAAATGGCCAGTGATTTTAAAAGTTTATCTCCTTAAACGGTAATGTGAGGACTATGTTGGAATGAGATAAAACAAAGAGAATGGGGGAATAATAATGGGGGAATGGGGGAAGACTATGTCAGCTGGACTTGTATAATCGAAGCAGGAACACGTAGAATTCTGAGATGAGTAAGCAACTCTTAGCCGTACCTTGTTTCTGTCTCTTTTGGCGAAATCGAATGGATCCAAACCTGTGGGAATTGAGATCCTTGAGGAAAGTTTGCTTTGTTGGAGAAATTTTGAGTCGCTCATAGATATTCTCAGGGAAAAGGTTTGTCAGCAAAGTGCTCTTCACCCATTTCCAGTAAGAACTGATGTTCGAAACCTAAAATGAAGACAATTATAACCATATACACAAATAATCCATTAATTTAATCATTAATAATAACAAAACAACATGAACGACAAGAGTAAAAACAAAAATAATATACGAGTAGAAAAAAACAAAACACTGCTTCTTGTATTTGGGATCAGCGAGGATAGTTACTTTCTGTAACCGAAGGTGGACGGAGGTTACGTTTTCATCCCGTCTGTTTGTCTATCTGTCTGACTGTAGGCAGGATATGTCAAACAGTTATGGACGAATTCGGATGAAACTTGGTGGACAGGTTGAGCATGCGACAAGGACGAATTGATTTGATTTCGGTGACGATCCGGATCTGGATACAGATAAGATAATGTTTTTTTACGTGATTCTTCTCCATTGAGTGACAAGGCCAAAAACGATATGGCACTGTACAGCATGACATTTCGAAAAATGTATTAATTGGGCCTGATATGTTCTCGTGGATCAGACATTATGTGGCGGAGGTATGCGCTCCACCGAGCGACCTTCTAGTTTTCCCTGAGATCAACGGGGTTAAGATGCTTAAAGTTTAACCATGAAATAAGATGACGTAGTCATTGTAGAAGTCATCGTAGTTGGGGACTATTCAGTAAGAGGGTGAGATACATCATTATTAATGATACTCGTTTTTGGTTGCATTCACTTTTTGTGGGTTGCATCCAGTTTGAGTCAAATTACTGGATGCACAAGGAATACACAAGGAACTTCAACGCAGGAGGAGGTCATTTGGACCATCGTGCCTGCGTTATATTAACAGCACATTAATTCAATGTATTAGCTTTTTGACTCCTGGAGGGGTGTGGGTAAGAGGACAGTGGGGCAAGCACAGTAGCATCACCTGGGTGAACATTCTTGAACAATGTGAGAGAACGGATGATGGGATGCGTGGATGTGGTTGGTATGGACGGAGTGCGTGGGTGTGGTTAGTATGGGGGTCGATGGAGGTTGAAGGAATGTATATAGGGAAGCCGTCAGAGACAGATCATGTAGTTTTAAATGTAAAATGGCTTCCCCATGATGTTATTGATTTGAGCTCAGCTCAGGGTGAGCAGACCAGAGGAGGGGAGCAAAGGGCGCTGCATGTTGGTGTGCCATTCCTCTTTCTGTGCTGGAGGTTCATTCCTCTTTCTGGACATCACTACATCACTACATCACTACCTTTCCTTCATTCTGGAGGTTCATTTCTGGACCATGGGTAGTGGAAATAACAGACCTCTATCACCTTAATCACTTCTTTGTGAGAGGTTCTTCTTTCCCTTCATTGACACTTGCTCACCTGCTCACCCACTCACCACATAGTTTGAACTAAGTCCTGCAGCAAGGGAGGAGTGATGCGGAATGCATGCATGCCTGCCGTCCTTTGCATATATAAATTAGGTAATTGTCAATGAAAAGCGAAATGTTTTGGCCATTAATCATTGGTTGTGGTATTTGAGGATAAGTATTAGTAAATGGCTGTAAATGAATTATTAAAATTGATGGTTACATATTATAAGTGGTTGTAGGACGAATTGTATTTCTACTGTCTGATGTAATGAGCTAATTTCAATTATGGATGGCAGTATTGTACTGTAAATTGCCTGGTGAGACTCATGTCGGCGCTGGAATGTTTTGAGACGAAACTTCCAGTATAGATGAGAATTGCATTTGCTGGAAGGCAAGAGATCATTCTGTGTTATTACTCGTATATAAACCCGCGAGAGGTAAGTGTAGAGAGACGGGTGACATGTGACGAGACGGGTGTATCCATCGTCCCCGTGCTCGATTTAACTCTGGCGATTGAACGAGGTGTTAATGTCCCCATGGAGTGGTTGTTAACACGTGGAGCCGATTATAATCAGGTCGATTAAAACTCATTAAGATTGTGAAACAGGAAATAATTATTTTGAGCTCTTCAATCATCCTGGGTCAGCGTATGAGAGAGAACGATGAGATAGGACTCGATGGTTCAACAGCCCCGGAGGATGAAGTGAACATGCATGAGTTGAGCCAGCAGGACAGGGACACTGGGCGGAAAGAACTCAATGTGGGAATCGTAGTTGGACATTGTATTTTATGTTGAACATTCTCATTTGACTTTGTATCTGTTTATATGAAATACAAGTTACAAAAGCGTTACGCTATTGATGAAGTCAATGTAACCCCACTCAGTAGTAACAGACCCCAACTGACAAAGATCCACTTGATTAGTAGCCGACCAGTACGATCATTCATATTTGTGAAGCGCAAACCTTAGATTGCAGACATTAGAGAATGAGCTGGGTTCGGCAGCACGAACAACATGCATATACTAAAGGGAAGAAAACCCCAACCTGCATATCCCAACATTAATTATAAATGCTCTCGTCAGGTTTTATATTGTTACAGTTGCAGGGGAAGATGGAAGAATTTAATAGGGAATAGCATGGTGTGAAGTTGCTTGGTCTGTGGGCGAGTAGAAAGCATCTCGATGTAACTAAGTTAGGGAACCTGTGAGCTTAAGTGTTACATGTCACCACACTAGGGGTGGTGCAGTGTTAATTAGCCTAGGGAGTAAGAATAAATTCCCCAGTATGTGATTCCCCTCTGTGATTTTTCCCAATGTATTTATATTTCAAGATGAGCAACAAAGATGGGGAACGCATCTGAAACCACAACAAATGGGCAGAAAGCCCCGCCTTCAAAGGTTGACGACAAACAAAGTCACACCCTCGGAGGACAATTGATGGGCGTGACATCAGAAGCGAGCCGAGCAGGAGAAGCCCCGCCTTCCCGGGTTTCGTGGGAGCGGGCCACGCCCCGGAGGTAGAGGATAAAATAGGACAGAGGGAAGTAGAGTGATGAGGGTGAGCTTGCGCATTTTGAGAGGATTATAGTGGCGCATTTTGAGAGGCAAAAGAAAGGGAGCACACAGGAGAGGTTGCACATTGTAGGAGGAAGAAGGAGTTGGCTTGGCATTCTGGGAGATCCGTGATCAGAGTGGAGGCACAAGGTGCATTGTTTGGAGAGGCAAGAGCAGAGATTGAGCACACACCAAAGAAGATGGCATGGCCATTGAATCCGTGTTGAAGCGGTTTGGCTCGTGTAGCGAAGTAAGATGTAAGGATGCGGTGGCAAGAGATTTATAAGTTATGGGATTGGAAGAAGAATGGGTTATGGATAGGTAGTGATGGAGAAGGGTGATCAACCAGCATTGTGGAGGCCCAAATCAAAATAGGAGAAGCCGAATAAAAAAGAATAAGATTCCTGGAAACAGCTAAATGCCGTAATTCCTACTTGGTCTCACAATTAAATAATGCATGGGAGACTGTGCATTTTCCTGCCGTAAATCTATTGCTTGTCTGAGCTCTTATGCATGTGTATACCTCACAAAAGTTCAAACAGGTCATTAGTGTTAAGTCTGTGAAATCAATAAGCAAGAAGGATGAAGAAGGAGTAAGAATTAGCGCACTGTGGTCACAACCTGTGACAAAATCGGGTCACGGCCCAATTTGGAAATGCATGTTTGAAGCAATCTTAAAAGATGAACAGCACGATTAGGAAACACATTTAATGCGCTTTTAAAGGATTACCTCAACACCTCTCATTCATGTCAGCTTCCGCCACGGTTATGTCAGAATGAGTAGATTCATCACACGGTCACGGATTGTTTAACTCCATTATGCGGTTGAACAACCCATAACCCCACTACTTTTTTTAGGGAGGCATGTGTACAATGCATGCTGATTGTCTTGATTAAACCTTACAAATAATTTGTATTCGACATTGATTAGATTTTTCAGGGTCCCTCTTCTTGAGCAACACTCAACCAAACCAAAGCCAATTGAAATCTGATGCAACAAACCCGGGCAGTGTGATTAAGAATAGGCAATGTATGCAAAAATATATAATCAGCAGAGGCCTCCAGGCCTGATGCTTTCGGCCCACATTGCTTGTTTAGGGAGGCGCATACTGTGTGTACTGACTGGGTTGATTAAACCATATTAATAATTTTTATTTGATATATGATTAGATTATTCAGGTCCCTCATCATGAATAACACTCAACCCAAACAAAGCCAAAGGAAATCTGACACAATAAACTCGGGCAGTGGATAATCATAAGAGGGATACAGGCTTGATGTCTTAGGTCGACCAAAAAACGAAGATGGTGGCCAGATTATTATGTCTGGGAGCCAGGTTAGGTGGAGTCAAGTGACAAATGTGGGTGGGGTCCAGCAGCTGTCCAACCAATGGGTGCACATTTCAAAAATCGACTCAAGCACGAATCACAACAATAACAACACAAACCATGTGGGGCTCTTGAAGACATGCTACACATCGCAGGTAAAAGGAAAGGAAGAGAAAAATGATCTCATGTGCCTTGCTTTCTGCTAACACTCTTTCTAAAAGGTACACTGATGTATCTGACTGTCCTTGTCTGACATATAATATATTATGCAAAAACTACTCCATGAGTCATCGGTGCAATATTAATAAACTAAATACCAACAACAATAAAAATAAACCAATGTCACCTGCAGGGTGAACTGTATCTTGCCAAAAGGTGACCACATGTGACTTCTTTAAGGTCACACTGAGGTGAACAGAGCTGCTATCCACCAGGGGTGACTCCTTGAGGAATATCTGCCTACGAGAGATTCTGATGAGAATCGTTCTACAGAGTAACCATGAAAAATATGCTTTTGCCTCATAACGTCACCAAATGACGTCATAATGTCTCAAGCTTGACATATCTTGAAAGCACTCATCGAGGTGTTCAATTTGAGGTACTACACGATATGGTTCCTAAAACTTGCAAATTTGACCTTGGGGTCAAATATGTTTGACCTGAGGCGCTAACCATTAAGGTCAAGGCCAATCGCCAACAAAAATTAATCAGCTGAGCGCCAGACCATGAACTATATTCCCATGAAGTTTGAAGATGATACGA
>NC_140976.1:42803367-42810867 GCF_056783735.1 Eptatretus burgeri
ATATATATATATATATATATATATATATATATATATATATATATTGTTGTGGTTGAGGAAATTCGCAAACCACCACTCAGGTCCCGTAGGTGAGATATCTCTGTAAGTACATGTGTAGTTAGCCCCAAACCCGTTGTTTAGAGGGAATAAATGTGATTCATTCGGGCTGCGACCCTTTAAGATAGCCGTTTTTCTGTTCTATCTTTATTTTGAACCAACCACGTCTCAACCGCCATCAAACAACAACCACCAACCGCAACGCCGCTTCACAACAACAACAACGCCAACAGCCACGACCTTTACCTTCACAGCTTGCTCCCGCAAACATCGCATCACCGCCATTCCAAGCGTCACCGTGGACATGGACCAGCACTTTGGACCCTCCACCACCTTCGCCTCTCCTTCTGCGGCCATTCCCGCACCGCTTGTGGGCACCGAGCGTCAGGCTGTCCTGGACTCGTACAGGGTGCGCGCCGAGCCGCGGGTACAAAGTGCGGCCTTCCGAGGAGAAGTCGGATCAGGAATGATACATGCCCACTTCTGATCCGTCCAATCAGCAAGCGCGGGGCGGTTTGGCCCCGCCTCCAGGCGCGTCGGAGTAGAATCGATATATGCAAATTCGAGGATCAGGGGAGATTCACGCCCCTTTTTCTCCGTCCAATGGGCGAGCGTGGCTCCACCCCCGTGCTCGTTCTGATCCAGAAATTTGCATATGGGTTCTCCTGCCGTACTATAAAGCGCCGAGCGCAGTGCGAATTTAGACTTTTGGGCTCGGGCGAGTTGGAGAAGTGTGGCAGCGGGAGAGTTTTTCGGTCAAGGGAGTTGGAGAAGAGTCAAGGCAAGTTGGAGAAGTGTGGCAGCGGCAGAGTGTGGCAGCAGCAGTCAAGTCGGGTCTGGAGGAGAGTCAGTCTGTCGGAGGTCGGAGTCTGTCGGGGAGCTGCAGAGAGGGGAAGCCGGGAGCGCGGTCGAGGTCGCAGTGGAGTCGCTCGTCGCGCGACCCAAGCAAGCCAGCTATCCTCTTTCCCCAGAGCATCAACAAACTCCCCCCCTTTCCCTCCCCCCCCGCGCTGAGATAGTGCGAAAAGGGGGCCCCGTTCCCACCCCACTCCAAGCAGTGCCAACGAAACCCACAAAGGAGCGCGGAGTCGGGGCACCGCCGCCACATTTGCGGCTCACCACAAGACGGGTAGGCTCCACCCGGTCTCGCGGCCCACAGGCCCGTCTGTCCCCTTGTATTTGAGGGTGGCCCTTTTCTTTTGCTTTTGAGTATATATGTTGTCGGCGCTGTCTGTAAAGTAAAACTGTGTAAGTGTTGCCGTGTGCTCGCGTAGTCGGTAGTATCTCTGCATTGTTGTGTTTCTTTCGTTGCAATTGCTTTTGGTGCATAATTGTTGTAATTGTATATGTGTGCTTTCCGTGTGCCGCGGAATAAATGTGCCTCATGTTGAACTGTTTTCCCGTTTCGCTTCGTCTTTTCTTTAATTGAATCTCCATCTTACTTCACGTAAAGGGTTGGTAGTGGGCTTAATACGCCCGATAATTAATCGGAACCGTCGAGGTCGACGATATAACACCGCTCGGTTATCCCGATAGTACGGAACGGGTCGCTTCAGTGGCCCGTGTCAGGAGTCGACCTGCGGCGAGGTGTGATCGCCCGGTCTACCCTCCGTGTGGGTACTTAGGTAGGTCGAATTTGGCGAACAACCCTATCTCACGCGGGGGGCCGATTGGCACGATCGTGGTGAGGCCGAAAGGCCCACCCGTGACTAGTTCCCGGCGTTAGTCCGAGAGGGTCACGACTGGATTGTCCGTCCGGTGGGCGACGTGCCGCGATTCGAGTTACGTGGCCGCTCGCACGCCGGCGGGCGCGAATTCGCAACAATATATACATATCCATATATATCTACTTATATGTATATATATATATATATACATTAGGGTGGTCCTTATTCCTCAACTTCAGATTTTCTAAGCTCCAACCCCCGGGATTCATTGGAATAGTCGAGAAAACTCTCCTGGTGAACTTTTTTTTCCAATTGGACAACATTTACCCCTCCCTCATCGACCTTGAAGTTTTACCCTGAGGAATAAAAACAACAATCCTTGAAAAAAAAATTTTGTGCCATTTATTCCCAAAATGTTAGCTTATAACACACAACATACAGTATTTTATAAATGGTTACCTCATTACACAGTTAAATGTATTAAACTATAACAAAAATCTTAAGCAAAATGTCCCACAAGGCTCCTAGGCCCGTACGACTTAGTGCTCCTGCTCCTGCTGGGCCGCCACACCAGCAGCCACAATCTTCTTTGTGGAGTCCGGGAACTCCGCGCGATGACGAGAGACAACTTGGAGGAGAAATTTCAGTTGCTCATCATCCTGAGTTAGCATTCGGTTGTATTCCTGGATGAGGGCAACTCCTCGCTCCGCGTTGTCGTTTATGACTGCTATCCCCTGCACGAAGGCTGCCGCTGTCCGGAAGTCTTCCCGCTGCAGCCAGGTTGCGGGATCGGCGTCAAGGAAGCTGTCTTCCAGGCGCAGCTTCTGGAAGAACCGTCGCGTGTTGGTTGATACCATGTCTTGCAGTTGGAGTCCTGAGACGTCTTGGCTGGGCAGCTTTGGGCACATCGCTGGAGATTCATCTCCTACCGTGGTGTGAAGTGAGGTGAGTATTTGCCTCTTCTCCTCCACCGTGACCAGGGGGTCAAAGAGCGCCAGAGCGACAAGCTCCTCCAAGAGGTACCACAGATGCCCTTGCAGCTTGGTCAGAGCTTCTTGCCCACGTCCCGGTTGTCGTCCATGTAGGTCGTCAAATCCTTCAGCAGTTGCAGGTTGTGTCAAGGGGCAGCTGCGGGCTCCAGAGCCAGTGTCAAGGCTTTCGCGTACAGGCGACTGACGAAGACGGCGATTTCCTGCAGGCCCTTCTCCTCCCTCGCTGTGAGCTTGAATTGGCTCCGGAACATCCACACCTTCAGTGCGTAGATGGCTTTGGACATCCACCTTGCGTGGTGCATGGATCCAGGGGCTAGGAACCTTACTTCTCGTGGGGGGACCTGGCCGAGGAAGATCACAGTCAATTCCAGCAGCTCCTGGTAGTTGTCCCGAAAGCCCTTGTGGTTGATGAGGGTGCTCTGGAACCAGTCCTTGTTCACATGGTCCAGCAGAGGACGCACATGGGGGTGGGAATCACCGGACTCGAACTGACTCCGGTCGATGAACTTCCAGTGACCTTGGAAGCGCTTGAACATGATCACTGTTGGACCTGATGTGGGGCCGATGACCGTCGTGAAAGCCGCAGCGAGGAGCAGCTCAAGGACATGATGGCGGCACGTGAAGTACAGGAGATCTTTCTTGAGCTGCTTTCTATCAGGGCACAAGCCCCGTTCTTCAGGCCAGTGTTGGAGGATGTCGTGTCAAACGACACCCCACCGATGCGCTCAGTAAAGTCTCAGTCTTCGAGTGCCCCGACAACTGCTTTGGCCATCTCAGAGCCAATTCTGTTCGGCAGCTTGGGGACGTTGAGGAGCTGCACCGTTCCATTGCCTGAGACCAGAATGGGAAGTCGATCGACGGTCTCTTTGGTCGTAAGGTCTTGCATCAAATTCCCATCCTAATGAACAATGAGCGTGCAGCCCCCCCCCCCCCCGTAGCTCCTCCTTGAGTGCCACACGAGCATCCATCCGGTGTTTCCGCCGATGCCGCCGGATTGAGCTGCGGTTGATCTTCAGCTCGGAGACGTCATGGCCGAACGAGTGGGTTGCCGCCGACAGGACATAGACTGCTCCCCGGTCGGTAATCTTGGTCCTGTCCAGAGCCGCTGCCACACTTGCCGTGATCACGTTTGTCATAGCCCTCCTGGGGCGCTTTGGAGGTCTCACTTCTCCATCTCCGCTCCTCTCCTGACTGGTTTCATCTGCAGAGGTGGACGACGATTCCAATTCCACTTGGATCATGGACGTGCTGGCTTCATCCTCCGCGCGCTGCCTCTGTCGCTCCTGCTCCTCACGGCGTTGAGCGGCGCGGGCCTCAGGTCAGGTCAGGTATGGGAGCATGTGCCAGAACAGCGCGTCGCTGCGTCCACTTTCCGCCGGTACTCCAGGGGCCTCCGTCTGGCCATCCCCCAGGCAGATGCCAGGCCCATCCCCATCTCCTTGAGATGATGGTCAACCTGCTGCAACCACGAGGAATGTGGTCGGCCCACTGGCCTCCTCCACTCATGAGACTCCCTCGCTGAGAGAATCTGGTGAGCAGGATCAGCGTCAGGAAAACGAGCCACATGTCCATACAGCCGCAACTGATGCTCACGGCGGACTATGCAGGTAACAAATCTCATTCGAGTCTCTCTCAGCAACCGCTCGTTGGACACAAAATCCAACCAGCGATAGTCAAGGATTCTCCGAAGAGACCTGGTACCAAAGGAATTAAGTCTCCGTCTCAGATCCTTGGTCAGAGTCCAAGTCTCGCATCCATAGAGCAAGACTGAAGTACCAAGGACCTGAAGACTCGGACTTTCGTCCTCCCGCACAGGTACCGGCAGCGCCACACCCCATGATCCAGTGAATCCATGACTCCCCAGGCCCGACCCAGATGTCTATTGACCTCTGACTCACAGCCAGCAGAGACATGAATATCACTGCCAAGGTAAGTGAATCTCTCCACAACCTCAACATCCTCACCACAAACAGACACAGACAGGACAGCAGCATCCAAGATGTCACCGAAAGACTGGATCTTAGTTTTGACCCAAGAAACCCGTAATCCCAGCGGCTCCGACTCCTCTTTCAGCACCTCGAGGGCCCCCAAAAGGATGTCTAAAGTCTCCGCAAAGATGACTGCATCATCTGCAAAATCGAGGTCCGAGATCTTGACATTCCCAAACGATGCACCGCAGCTTGATCTCTCCGACATCCTCCGTAAAATCCAGTCCATACAAGTGCTGAAAAGTGTGGGGGCCAGTACACACCCCTGACGAACTCCAGTAACAACTGGAAATAAGTCAGAGATGGTACCACCACACTTCACAGCACTCTCAGTACCAGAGTAGAGTTCAGACATCAGATCGATCAGTTTTGGTGGCACCCCACGAAGACCAAGAATCCTCCAGAGGACATCCCGAGTCACTGAATCGAACGCTTTACAGAGATCAACATAGGCTGCAAGCAGCCCCTGCCGAAACTCTCATCTGCGTTCGGTGAGGACACGAAGGGCAAGGATACGGTCAATCGTTGACCTCTTTGGTGTAAAGCCTGACTGCTCTGGACGCTGGTGCTCAAGCAGATGGTGGCGAACCCGATCAAGAATTATCCGAGCAAAGACCTTGCCGGGCACTGAGAGCAGTGTCACCCCTCGGTAGTTGTTGCTGTCTTGACGATCACCCTTCCCTTTCCAGAGAGGGACAACAAGGCCCCTCTTCCAGTCAGTTGGGATGATGCCTGTGTTCCAGGCAGAGCACAAAACTGCATGCAACGACACGAGTGCAGCATTTCCACCAGCCTTGAGAAGTTCAGCATGGATGCCACAGATCCCTGGAGCTTTGCCCCATTTCAACTGGTTCACCGCAGCCCATGTTTCCACAAGCGAAGGTGGACCACAGTTGATTCGAGGGTCAGCAACAGGGATTGTAACACACCTGACGTCCAACTCGACAGCTGGGGGATCAGCCTGGTACAACCGCTCAAAGTAACTGGCCCAGCGGGCCTTCACTTCAGACTCCTCTGTCAAGAGCCTACCACTCTCTGCTCGAACTGCAGTGCTCCGAGGGATGGGCTTGGATGAACGCAATGCGCGAATTCCCCTGAAAGTGGGATGAGAATCACCTGTTCACAGGTGATGCTCTACCCCCTCACAGATTCCTCGCACATAGGCCTCCTTGTCCACCCTCAGTGCACGTACAGTTTTACGCCCTCAGCTCCCTGAACAGCTCAGCTCTGCCATTCAGCCTGGCCCTGCGACTCTGGTCAATGGTATCCAGTGTCCCTTGAGAGACAAAATTCTTCTTTGCCCTGCGGTGAGCTCCAAGACATCCACCGGCAACATCAAGGACGGTGGTCTTGAAGGCACTCCACAACTCTTCAGGACCCCCCAAAGCACCCAGACCCCCCAAGTGTCCACTCAGCCTGTTCGCAAACTCCTCAGCTACTCTCTCATCCCTGAGCTTGCCAACATCCAGCCTAGGCTGGGATGATACCATTCTCCAGGATTTAAGGTGCAGCTTTAGAGTTGCTACAACAAGCCTGTGGTCAGTATTGAGGAACTGAGCACTCCGGTAGACCCTGCAGTTCTGGATCATCCTCCAACGACCGTCAATCCAACGAGGACATGGTCATTCTCCTTTGCCACACCGCCAGCGTTGAAATACCAAGTCCAGCGATGAGCTTGTGGGTGCTGAAACCATGAACCAGCCACCCTAAGTCCATGACTTCTTGCAGTCAAGGAACTTAGTGCTATTCCGGTTCATAGTTCCTGACCCATGGGGACCAACACATGTCTCATTACCATCCCTATCAGTTCCAGTCGATGCATTGAAATCCCCCAAGACAAGAAGTGTATCTCGTCTGTGGCACTGATCAACCACAGACTCGAGCATGGCGTAGAATGCATCCTTCACGGTGAGATCACTCGCCTCAGTCGGAGCATAAACAGAGACCAGGGAAATGACACCTAAGGAGTGACGAATCCTTAATCTCATAATACGCTCGTTGACCGGTGTTACCTCAATTATCATTGGGGTCAGCTTATTGGACACAGCTACAGCAACTCCTTGGGTATGGTAACCATCAGAGCGACCAGACCAATAGTAGGTGTAACCACCCACCATTATCTCGCCGCAATCCGGTCTCCGAACCTCAGAGAGAGCTGCAATCCCGATGTCCAAACGCTTGAGCTCAGATGATAACAGAGACAGATGATCATCCTCTCTTAGGGATAGGACATTCCAGGCACCCACCCGAAGGGACCGCCTCAGGTTAACCCAAGGAGACCGCCGTCTGGTGGACGACACCTCAGCACCACTCCGACACACTCTCCCGCAATCTGACCCAGGGATGTTACCCCGTGGTTTCCCTCCTAGGTCTCACTTCTCCATCTCTGCTCCTCTCCTGACTGGTTTCATCTGCAGAGGTGGACGACGATTCCAATTCCACTTGGATCATGGACGTGCTGGCTTCATCCTCCGCGCGCTGCCTCTGTCGCTCCTGCTCCTCACGGCGTTGAGCGGCGCGGGCCTCCACGGCAGCTAACCGTGTGTCCACAGATCCCAGCTTTCCATGGTGACCGGGTTCGCGCTGAGCTCGCAGAAATGCCTTATCCTCCTCATTCGTGAGGACATCCAGGGCATTGGCGGCGGCAACATCGAAGAGATTCTTTTTCCGCTTCTTGAAAGCTTCCTCAAGCACCGCTTGAGAGCCAGCTCGCCCCTTGTTCTGCTTGACGTTCCCAAACTCCTAATGCAGTTTTTCAATCTTTGCCAGGATGGTGTCCTGTGGCTGTCGTGGGAT
>NC_140976.1:42815867-42823367 GCF_056783735.1 Eptatretus burgeri
TTTCCCGCTTCGCTTCGTCTTTTCTCTCATTGAATCTCCATCTTGCTTCACGTAAAGGGTTGGTCGTGGGCTAAAACGCCCGATAATTAATCGAACCGTCGAGGCCGACGAATAACACCGCTCGGTTATCCCGATAGTACGGAACGGGTCGCTTAAAGTGGCCCGTGTCCGAAGTCGACCTGCGGCGAGGTGCGATCGCCCGGTCTACCCTCCGTGTGGGTACTTAGGTAGGTCGAATTTGGCGAGCAACCCTATCCCACGCGGGGGCCGATTGGCACGATCGCGGTGAGACCGAAAGGTCCACCCGTGACTAGTTCCCGGCGTTAGTCCGAGAGGGTCACGACTGGATTGTCCGTCCGGTGGGCGACGTGCCGCGATTCGAGTTACGTGGCCGTCCGCACGCCGGCGGGCGCGAATCCGCAACACTGGTGTCAGGTCGTGCGATATAAACTCATCGCCCTCCTCGCGGCACTGGTATCGGAGAACGGGAAAACGGGCTCTCCTGTCTCCGGCTAAATTCACGGGAATCGGTCCAGGGGTGAGAGGAGCGACCCCCGATTCCCTCCAAATTACGAGCGAGCTAAATTAACCCTTCACGAGAAATAAGATGGCGTCTCAAGGCGAGCGGGAGCCGGGGGTATTAGGTATGTGTCGTCATGTAGGATCCATGGCCCAGGTCGGTTCTTTTTATAATTATAATCCCACCACTAACTGTGGTCAGTGGAAGCGGCTTGAGCACGAACTTTGCCGGCAAACGGAGTCGCACAATGGCAGCGCGATCGCACCTCAGTGCAGCACGGAGCGGGCTGATATTAATGGCACAGCACGAGGCGTGAGCTCCCAGTCACCGGTTCAAGGCACGTGGTCACGGCATGTGCCATGGCAGGCGTGGCAGGATGACTATGCGAGCATTGGCAGGCTTCAGGCACAATTGGGGGATGTCTTGGAAAAGGTGAAGCGTTATGAAGAATATATCGAGGAGGTGCAACGTGGAGTGGACGAGTCACAACGGCACGCAGACGCGCTTCAGAAAAATTACGTGTACGGGGGGACACAGCGATTGGACGATTTACTGGAACGAATTCGGTGGCAAAAACATGACTTGGCCAATGGAGTCGACAAATTACGTGGGAAAAAGAATTTGGTAGTGTTTTATACCCGTCAGTTGGAATATGCGAAGAGCAAACTGAACAAAAGAATAGAGGAACAGCAGATTGGTATCTCCCAGGAAAGGAAACAATGGGAGGAAGAATGGAAAACCGAGCTCGAAAAGAAACAAAAGGAGCACGACTTGGAAGTAAAACAATTGATGGAAAAATTATTGGAGCAAGCAAGGCGGTTCAAAGAACTGGAGGAGAGAGTGAGGGAAATACAGTTGGAGGAGAAAAAATGTGAACACGATGGGGAGTTGGAACAATTGAAGGAAGAGATAAGAACAGGCAATCAGGAAAGAGAAAGCCTAGAATGGAAGATAAAAAGAGGAGAGAGACACAGCTCGAGGAAAGGGCGGAGGAATTGCTGGAAAAGTCAGAACAGTTCGAAGAACTGCAGGGAGAATTGAGGGAGGAAGGAGAAAGGAAAACAAAGCTCGAAAAGGAAAAACGCGAACAAGATGGGGAATTGGAACTACTGAAGCGAGAGGTAAGGGCAAGCCAGTTTAAAAGAGAAATCCTGGAAGGGGAGATTAGAATGGGAAAGGAATGGCAGAAAAAAACTAAATGAATACAGTAAAAAAAGGGACGAATTGAGGAGGGAAGCGGTGGAAAGAAGAGATGAAATGAGTGAAGAAGCACGCAAATTGGGAAAGGAATTGGAAACAAAAACTTCTGAGATACTGAAACACGAAAACAAGGAAAGAGGATGACAAGACGAACTGAGGATGTTAAAAGAGGAAAGGAAGAGAACAGAGAATGAAACGTTAAGGAACCACACTGAGCAGATTGAACAATTAGAAGCCAAAGCAAAGTCGGAGTGTGCAGAGATGAGAAAGGAATTGGAAAAGAAAGTTTCTGAGTTACAGAAACACCAGAACAAAGAGAGGGAACTACAAAACGAACTGAGAGTGTTAAAAGAGGAAAGGAAGAGAACGGAAAATGAAACTTTAAGAAACCACACTGTACAGATCGAACAGCTGGAAGCGAAGGCCAGATTAAAGAATGAGGAACAAGAAAGAGTACTGAAAGAACAAGGAATGAGACAGGAGAAGGAAATCAGCCAACTGAAGGAAACCACGAGATTGCAGAATGAGATGCAAAAAGAGTAATGAAGGAAGAACAAATCAGACAGGAGAAGGAAGTCAGCCAACTGAAAGAAATAACGAGATTGCAGAATGAGGAACAAGGGAGACAGTGGAATAGGAAATACAAAGAACAAGGAATGAGACA
This sequence comes from Eptatretus burgeri, assembly GCF_056783735.1. Lineage (NCBI taxonomy): Eukaryota > Metazoa > Chordata > Myxini > Myxiniformes > Myxinidae > Eptatretus > Eptatretus burgeri. The sequence continues at coordinate 42,818,252 of NC_140976.1, forward strand.
GGAGAAAGAAATCCGTCAATTGAAGGAAACGATAAGATTGCAGAACGAGGAACAAGAGAGACAGTGGAATAAAAAACTGAAAGAGTATGAATTTGAAACTGAACGACAAAAGGAAAAAAATAGGTTGGAATACGAGGAGAAGTTGAAGGAGCAAGGAATGAAGCAGGAAGGAGAAATCAGGAGATTGAAGGACACAAGGAGATTGGAGAGGGAAGAACGAGAGGAACAATGGAATAGAAAACAAAAAGAACATGAATCTGAGGTTGACCAATTGAAAGAAAAGCTGAGGCTGGAGTACGAGGAGATTGACAAAGAACAGCGAATGAAACACAAAATGGAGATGAACCAAATGAAGAAAACCATGAAACTGGATAAGGAAAGACAGGAGAGGAAACGAGGAAGAGTAATTAGACAGCAGCAAATGAAACACAAAAAGGAGATTAACCAAATGAAGAAAACCATGAAACTGGAGAAGGAAGGACAGGAGAGGAAACGAGGAAGAGTAGTGAGAGAACAGCGAATGAAACACAGGAAGGAAATGAGCCAATTGAAAGAAACAATGAGATTGGAAAACAAAGAGCAGGAGGAACAGTGGGAGAGAAAACAACAACTATATGGGTGTGAAATTGAACAACTAAAACGGAGAGCGAGACTGGAGTCAACGGAGATTGAGGAGCTACGGAGGGAGAACGAACAGCTAATGGGGCTCAGAGAGAAAGAACGACTCAGATGGGAAGGAAAAAGAAACCAGGAAGAGACAGAAATAAGGAACAAGGAGAGAAAATGTATAGAGACACGGGAGACAAGAGACGAGGTGAAAGGAATTGCGAGGGAGAGAAGAGAACAATTAAGACGGAAAGCAAGGATGAGGTACGCGGAGATCGTGAAAGAGCAAGGAGTGAAAAACAGGGAAGGACGGGAGCGATTTAAGGAGAAAGCAAGGTTGACCTACATAAAGATAAGGGAAAGACGCCAGAAAGAAGCGGAGACTAATAGACCGGAGGGGACAACAGAAACTTATAAATGTATAGAGACACGGGAGACAGAAAAAATAGAGGGAAGACTACACGATGAAGACGGGGTAAGTGACGCACACACACACACGGAGGTAGTGGAGGACAATGGGGGTGAGCTGGTGGACTGGGTGGAGGCCCGGTGCGAGCAGCGGGATAGCCTCCTCCAGGAACGAGGGGAGGGAGTATGCCCCCTTGAGGCGAGTCACGACCAGGTGAGTTCGGTCGTGCTTTGCGAGGTTGAGGGGAGGAGTGCTGCGAACGGGTGCACGCCGAGCTTGGGGGGTATAGAGGCCCCGGAGACCCTTGTGGGGACACGAATCCCCAGTGTGGTTGTCCCTGTGTGTGTGGTGCAAGGCGTGAGTGCGTCCCCGTGTGTGGAAGCGACCCCGTGTGTGAGTGGTGTGGTGGCGATGGTGCCGGAGTACGTGCTTCCCAGCACGCCGTGTGTGGATGAGGCACCGTGTGTGGAAGAGGCCGTGTGTGTGGATGAAACGGCCAGTGTGGATGAGGCACCGCGGGTGAGTGCCCCCGCGTGTGTAAGTGAGGGACGGTGTGTGGATGAGGAACCGCGGGTGAGTGCCCCCGCGTGTGTGGATGAGGCACCGTGTGTGAGTGAGGCCGTGTGTGTGGATGAAACGGCCAGTGTGGATGAGGCACCGCGGGTGAGTGCCCCCGCGTGTGTGAGTGAGGCACGGTGTGTGGATGAGGCACTGCGGGTGAGTGCCCCCGCATGCGTGAGTGAACGGCCGAGTGCAAGGGAGACCGTGTGTGTGAGAGAGCGGTATGTGAGGGAGATGTCGGTTGGCATGCGGGAGCACGCAGCCGCGTCTCCCGGGGTGAATGTAATGGAATGGAGTGTGAGCGTCGTAACACGTAGGTGTGCGTGTGTCGAATGGCGACGACGGCGACATGAGAGGAAAGAAAGCCGAGTAGCGGCTGTAGTTGTTTCGGGGACCGTGCCGGGTTCACCCAGCAGTGAGCACGAGGTCCGTGCTGTGCAACGCACGAGACCCCCACGTGCTCGCTTGCGAGAGTGAAGTCCCGGTCCGGAAACGCACGCGGTGGATTTGCCGATCCCGCGGACGGACAAAGTTTAGGCAGGTAAACGGATTTGGACCGGACGGGTTCTCCACGCGATCGTGTGTGTTAAGCTCCAACGGGCAAAGCACATGTGTTCGCGTGGGGAACCCCTCGAGACGTGGGGCTTGTGTTTTTTTTATGCGCACGGTGACGCCATGGCTGCACGTGGGGTTGGAATCCGGCAGGAGGGGTATCCCTGCCGGATGGTACCGTCCAAGGAGGGACGAGGAACACGTGCAGCTGCATGACGTCACGGGCAGGTGCAAAGTGCGCGAGTTGCCGCGCTGGTGCTGCGCATGAAAAAAAAAAAAAAACAAGCCTCACTTTCGGGTGCACAGGATTCCTGGGCAAGGGGTGGAAGACCCCCTTGACCTGGGCACAGGATGGAAACTAGTTAGGGGGAAGGGTTAGCTTAGCTAGACCGACTTCATGGGGCAGGGGTAAGTCCTCATGGAGTCCGTGGAATGGATTAGGTAGAGGGATTTAGTGAGCTTTAGGTTGGGAAATAAAATGATTTATTTGGAGACAGTGACAGACTTGTGAATGTGGAGAGGGGACGTAGCTTAGCTACGTAGGCTAAATGGAACGTGCTACTAGTTTAAGGGACGACGTGGGAGCACGAGTTAGTTAGGGGAGGTAGTTGGAAGGATGGCAGAGTTCAGCGGTGTGTGTGTTGAAGAGTTGTGAGGTGAGTACATGATGAGTGAGTGAGGCCAGCGGGTCTGTGTGAGTGGAGCGAATGGGGAATGCATGGTGCGATGAGTGATTGGGGGGAGGAGTGACTCCCGCCCAAGGGACCCCGGGGTCAGTGTAGAGTGAGTTAGCTGGGTTAGTCAAATTAACAAAAATGGAAGTCGTTTTGTTGTTGGTGGGAGTGTAGGCTTGAAACCCGTTTGGAGGGGTGCAGGAGCCCTGTTGACGGGCTGGGAGCGTGGCTGCGAAAAGTGAGTATCGCTGAGTGGGTACCCCGGGCACCAGGCTAGTCGGCCATGGTAGGCCAAGGGCCCATGGGGGCCGGGATAGCGTAGTGGGCACGGGTGCGCCTGCTTGGTGCGGGGGCCCGGGGCGCCATTAGCCGCGTGGGCAGTGTTGTGGGCATGGGTGACCCTCGGAAAGGGGCCCGGGAAGCCAGCCTGCCACGTGTGCGTTTCAGGGGAGGTGCCATGGGGGGAACTCCCCGGTGTTTAGGGAGCTGGTAGGCTCGGAGGAAGTGTAGTGCCCGGGGGTGCCATAGCCGGAGAATCGGCAGACGGTAGTGCCTGCCAAAGGGAGCCACGTGTCCCAGCCATGAGACCGTGTGAGGGCACGGAGAGAAAATTGGGGGGCGAGGCCCGAAATTGTGAGGACACCAACACAGGCGATGGGAATCTGGGTTGTTAGAACCAATAGTTTAAGCGAGAGGCGCTTGTTGAAAGCCCCGGGGTAGTTTAACAGTTAAATGGATAGGGTAGATTAGGAAGTGTACCCCTCCGCACCATCCATCCCCTCACTCTCGTTGTGGGCCGCTGGACCCACTTTGGGTTAGATCGCTGAACTCTGGGGAGGCCATTCTGAGGCTTGAGTTGGGCCTCGACACAGGACGCTAGCTCTCCCTTATTCCCCTCCGGGAAGGGAACGTAGGGGTTGGGAGTAGGCTCGGTGACAGGATAGGTTAGCCGAACAAAGACAGTAAAGGGGGTTAGGGGACGATTTACAGTGGGGAAGTAAAAAAAAAAAAAAAATAAGTTGGGGCTAAATTGGGGTTTGACAAATTAAGGGAGTGGGTATGTACAGTGACAGGCAAAGGCGATAGGTGGGAGGGAGACAGGTAGGTAGGTCCGAGCCCGCCTTCCGAGTGGCCAGCACCACCAGCACCACCAGCAGCTGGCCGTGTTTTGCTTCAAGGCCTGTGCCGGCCACTTCATCTGCTGGCTGTTTTTCTTCAAGGCCTGTGCCGGCCAGTTCATCTGCCGGCTGTGTTTGCCTGCAGCGGCTTTCTTCTGCGGGCTGTGTTTGCCTGCTGCCTTTGCCATGCCATGCCCACTGCCCACGTTCACCAGCCCCATTCAATTTTTGCTTTGCCCCCCCCCCCTGTTCATTTCCATGTGCGCCAGGATCCGCAAGGCAACAGTTTGCAAGCTGCAAGAACTGCCCTGTTGGCAGCCACAACACGGGCCTGCAGTGGCGGCCCGTGCACCGTGTTTGTGTTCATCCATCCATTCGTTGTGTTCATTGCGTGTGCCACTTGAGCTGGCACGGAGACTGCGTTTGTGCAGCCCATGCACCGTTGTGGTTCACTGCGTTCAGTTCAAACCATTCATCCATCCATTCGTTGTGTTCATTGCGTGTGCCACTTGAGCTGGCACGGAGACTGCATTTGTGCAGCCCATGCACCATTGTGGTTCACTGCGTTCAGTTCAAAAAGGAAGGCCTTGGACTGCGTGTGAGCAGCCGGCCACGTTCCCTGTCACCTGCATTATTTGAGTCAGAGACTGCATGCGAGCAGCCTGGCTCCCTGCTAACTGCTTTCCTTTTGCAGAGTTCAGTGATCCTGGGCCATGGTTTAGTGTAAAATTTGTAAGTTAAGGTTAAGATGTACTGTACATATGAGTGCGCCCCCGGCATGTTTGTCTTAGCGCCGGCAATTTTATTTAAGTCTTCTGTGTGAGTGAGTTTGTTTAGGTAGTTACTCAGCCCTCAGGTTATTTATTTTGGGGACACGAATACCATGAATGTCGCACTCAGGGATCCGTAGGTAAAATGTACTAGGGGAAAACTACACATGATGGCACACGAAAATTTGATGACTCAGGACGAGTCTGTAAAAAGGGGAGGGGGTAGTGTTGTGGTTGACGAAATTCACAAACCACCATTCAGGTCCCTTAGGTGAGATATCTCTGTAAGTATATGTGTAGTTAGGCCCAAACCCATTGTCTAGAGGGAATAAATGTCATTCATGCGGGCTGCGACTCTTCAGGATAGCCGTTTTTCTTTTACTATCTTTATTTTGGACCAGCCGCCATTATTACCACCACCAACCA
>NC_140976.1:42828367-42964259 GCF_056783735.1 Eptatretus burgeri
ATTAACTTGACCTTCCTAGTGAAGAAATCACCCATGTTTTATTTTTTTAAATAAAAAATGGGATAATTAGAGCAATATTTCGATCATTTATTGTGCTTTTCACAACTTGCTATGCCCCGCCCCCCCCCAAAAAAGTTGAATTCAGCGAACAGCAGCGTGACTTCACAAACAGTAACTCGCACAGAGTGGATTGACTCGAGATCTCTAGAGTCTAGACCAGCGTTTCTCAACCTTTTTACCCTTGTGGAACCCTTGAAATAGTTTTCATGTCTCAGGGAACCCCTGCATAAAAATTATTATATACCATTATTAATATCTTGCTCTTTTATATTTTTATCGTAGTTCACGTGGTAAATATAATATTTTTTTTCGGATACCTGGTTTAAGGAAAAAATGACCCCCTTTTTGTCAAATTTATTGGCAATGAAAAAAAAAAACATACTGCTCGTTTATGAGACCTCACACCAAGGTTTTAATTCACACACAAAAAAAATTTAAATTAAAAAAAAAAAAACACCTCATGTAACTTGATAAACAAAACTTAAACAAATAAAGCTGAAGCAATAAAGGTAAACAGAATAACAGAGAGAGAAAGAGAGAGAAAGAGAGAGAAAGAGAGAGAAAGAGAGAGAAAGAGAGAGAAAGAGAGAGAAAGAGAGAGAAAGAGAGAGAGAGAAAGAGAGAGAAAGAGAGAGAGAGAAAGAGAGAGAGAGAAAGAGAGAGAGAGAGAGAGAGAGAGAGAGAGAGAGAGAGAGAGAGAGAGAGAGAGAGAGAGAGAGAGAGAGAGAGAGAGAGAGAGAGAGAGAGAGAGAGAGAGAGAGAGAGACAGAGAGAGAGAGAGAGAGAGAGAGAGAGAGAGAGAGAGAGAGAGAGAGAGAGAGAGAGAGAGAGAGAGAGAGAGAGAGAGAGAGAGAGAGAGAGAGAGAGAGAGAGAGAGAGAGAGAGAGAGAGAGACTGAGACTGACTTTCACGCTAGGAAGCACAGAGAAGATAGATGTACACCGTGCATGCGTCCCGTACTTGAGTCAGTCACTCAATGATACACTAATCCGCCGCGTGCAGGACGTCTACTAACCAGTGAGGGCGGTTTCACACTGGTGCCATATAGACATCGTTAAATACACTCCCTATGGTTGTTATAATTGTAAATAATAAGAGGTTGAAGCCTCTATAATAATAACCAAGGAGTTTCCACCAATATGCCGTACGTGTATAGGAAAATTACGAATATTAAATCAAACAAAAACTACTCAAAAATACATTAGCCTATTTATTACTGTTTCTCGCGGAACCCCTAGCGACCTCTTGCGGAACCCTAGGGTTCCAGGGAACCCCGGTTGAGAAACACTGGTCTTGACTAGTCCGATAAATCCGTCGTCCGTCCGACTAGGCCGATAAATCCATCGTCCATCTGACTAGGCCGATAAATCCGTCGTCCGTCCGACTAGGCCGAAAAATCTGACGTGCTGTAGCTTTTATTTATTAGTCTCTTTTTTTCATTGTTTTCTACTGGTGCTACATGATGACAGTAGGAATAAAATAAATTAAAATGCAACAGAATGCCAGATTTATCAGACTACTCGAGACAATTGTGTTACATGGTGTGTTCTGCACACAAGTTTTCATCGTATCCAGACAGTGAGATTGCTTTGTTTTATGCACGGAGAGAGACGGCCGATGACATGCGCCGGCCTCGTTTGTGATTAATTTGCCGCGGAGCAACATGTACGCTGTGCTGTTCACGTCACCTCACTAAAATATTTCTGATATCGAGCAGTATGCAAGTCGAATTTACATTATTGAATTAAGAATAGTATTTAGTCAAACCAGTTGTTATTTCCGAGTCTTCCTTCGATGTCCTCCTGATAATCATGAACTCCGGGAATTTCATTGCCATTTTTCTCTGCTTGTCCTGCTTCGGGCTCGAACTGCTAAGGCCGTATTTCATTTCCAGCTGCCTGAACTTCACCTCCCACGAGTACGTTATCCGACAATTCTCCATGTGATTCAGACCAAAATCCTTCATTTCTCTCACACTCACTGTCATTACCAGACAAGTGAAAGTCCATGTCATCCATTATTCAAAAACAAATGTTCGATTTTTTTAAAGCAGAAATGAACGAAGCAATTGAGTCGACCAATCAAATGTGGAAACACACAGCAAGCCAATAGAATCACGTAGACCACCAACCCGAGTAATTAACGTGCAGCCGTTGTCATCCTGTAATTGACGTCATGTGGTTTACGCCCCTTTCAGGAGAATTTTTAGGGGCGTTCCCGAAGAGGTTTGTTTTTTCAATTTTACATTTTACAGAATGAGTATTGTGAAAAAAGATTGTCAGATCTGAAATCACGATGAAAAACTCCTCTAGGACATATATAAATGAAATTTCAGTACTTTTGCATGTCAGGGGACCTTTAAGTTCTGTGTGGACAAACAGACAGACAGACAAACAAACAAACAAATGGACCCAAATACAATATCTGATGAAATACTTTAATTAGTCCGTGAGAGTAGATCATGGAAAATCACATCACATAATGCATGAAATCGCTCCAAGCTCCTAATTTTAAAACTATAGCATGTACATAGGCGATGTATAACGCAATTCGTAGCTATGATGAACAGGAATGTGATAATGAGTGAGGAAAGTGAAAAAACAAGCTCGAATGAGCTAAGATCCTCCTCCTCTTAATGATGACGTCATAAAAACGAATATGACGTCATTGTGATTTATCAGGTTTGCGATAAATTTTCTGTGCTCATGCCCGGCTTGATGCCCGCAAACAAAATTCAAGCAGCTTGCCTAGTTTCGGAGATAATGGTATAGGCGATTACCATTAGCGGCGATATTATGAGGTCAATTTTTTTTCTAGGAAGAATTTCCAAAATCGGAGATGGTTACTGTCTGCGCGGGGGCTTTCTGCATATACATGGCAAGTTTCACAAAGATCCGATGAAAACTCTGGGTTGTGAAACAAAAAATGTCAAAAAATAGGAATGAAGTCATAAAAATTGATATGACGTCATAGTGATATCATATGTGCGGTAATTCATCTCTGCTAATGCCCTGTTCGATTCCCGCAAACAGAATTCAAAAAGCTTGCCCAGTTTCAGAGATAATTTTTTAGGCGATTTCCATTAGCGGAGATATTTTGACGTCATAACTTTTTTCTAGGAGGAATTTTCAAAATCAGAGATCGTTACTATCTGCGCAGGGTATTTTTACATATATATGCCAAGTTTCAGGAAGTTTCGATGAAAACTCTAGACTGTAAACATAAACTATAATTACAACTTGGAGAAAGTCAACTGTAACATTTCTTTTCTTACCTGCTTCCCATATCTTTGTTTTTACTTCCTCCACAGTTAGAGGCTGCACTTCTATTTTCACGTCATTCATTTGGTTCGCACTTTTTTCCTTCATCATATTGACGACAGCCATGATGACAACCTTTGGAGAGAAAGGGAATCCTTAAACAGATGTGATAATGACTGATGAAGGCAGGAATGGAAATAGGTGAAGAGGCAAAGCATCTGCGGATATAGCAATGAAAGCTAGTAAACTGAGCCGAGGTTTGGCAAAACAGATGCATAGAATCATCAGCTATCATCACCTTACAAGCAAATACAAATAACTTTAAAATAGGAAGAAACCAACTTTGATATGTGGTTTGCTCAAAAAAGAACAGGGCTGATGGTGAGGCCCAAAGGTTTGAGGGACTGCAATTCTTAAATTATTTTATTAAATAAGTAGATGGGTTTTTTTCCAAATGTTCCCTTTGGAGAGATAGAGTCTGCAGAGAAGGAGGAAGCTGCTGCATGTTTCTCTTAAGGAAAAGGGGTGGTACAGCAGAGGTTGTAGCAATTGGTGAAAAGATGATGAGGGTTTTCCAGAGAATCAGAAAGATCATCGATGAAGATGAGAAACAGGATTGGACCAAAGACAATGCCTTGGGGGCACTCCAGCCTTGACAGGGAGAGGAGAAGAGAGGATGGTGTTGTAAGCCATGTGGTGACTGTCTCACATTCTCACTCTGTCTCTCTGAAAACACTGTCTGTCATACTCTCCCAACCATTTTTGCCTTATCAATACTCTTGAAGTTCAATCACAAAAACTTTTGGGCATCACTGGCAGCCATGATTTTTCTTGGGCAAATCGCATCTCTAAATTGGCCTCTGAAGCCAGTCACCAATCAGGCATGCAAAGTCCTTCCTTGGCACACCTTCATGTCATGTGAAGTCCTTCCTTGGCACAACTTCATGTCATGTGAAGTCCTTCCTTGGCACACCTTCACTTTTACCTACCTACAAGGTCTTCATCCGTAGCATGATTGAGTACTGCTTTCTCCTATGGACTGGTGCTCCTGGCTCACACCTTGTTCAGCTTGATGCTGTGGAAACTAAAACTGTGAAAATCAATCTCCCATGATGAAGCTGAGTCTCTGGGCCGACCACTTTCATGCCGCAGACAGGTCGGTAATCTGTCTGTCTTCCACCGCCTCCGTTCTGGTCTTGTACCCTCTTCACTTTCCATGCTCTGTCCCACCCCCTAACACTACTCCAGGATTCTGCAAGATGCACATGGTCTGCCAATAACCCCCTTTTGGTGAAACTCCCAAATCCAGACTCACTGCTCACCTCCACTCACTTGTTCCTCTATTTTTCCAACCTGTAGAAGCATCTTTCTCGGTCACATCAATCTCATTCATCTCTCCAGGGCTTCAATGCATTTTTTTTTTTTTACACTAGCTCAGGTCACCCGTCACTCCCATCCACAACCATGATCTTTTCTATGCTCATTAACCCACCCCAAACTGACTTTTTTCTGGGTTTCCAGTTTTTCCTTTCACTTCTGCGATTGAGAGTTTGCGAACGTCTCCATATTGTTCACCCTGTGTCCTCATTCTTCCCGACATCCCTTATTTCTCCAAGTCTCCCTCTATTTTGTCCTTCAAACCTGCTGTTTGTGTTTCCCCCTTCTCTCTCCTGTCCTTTTGTTCTGTTGAATCCTGATCCATTCAGTGTTCAAGCTCCCCACAAACCTCGGCACCGCATCCAAAAACCCGTTGATGAGACGTCTTCTGGCTCTTCTCAGAGTTCACACACCCTTGTGGATTTGTGGAATTGCCTGAGATTGCCTTTGGTCAGATTTGCCTTCCATGAAGACAAGGCAAGTTGTTTAAAGGCAACTGCCTGGCCACTGGATTAATTGGCAAAAGAACAGCTATGACAGCTGCAGAGGAAATGGTATAAAACTGTACACGAGAGAGATCAGACTTTCTCGGATGAATTCATCGACATCAATATCAGGGGAGGTAGAAAAAAAAAACCGAAGAGTTTGTGAGTTATAACTTAGATTAAAGTTAGTATTTAGCTTTCATTATACCAGAGGCAATCTTCTTCGGGTTAATGATTGATGACGTCTACAATATGTTTGTTGCGCAAGATGGTCGTTTAATATCTTGTATTTGGTGCCCTTCTTGTGGAGAGAATCGTCTTTTTGTCCCATGCCCCTTTGATAAGGTCGGAGATGGGGACATTAAAATGAGCTCCGTCCAAGCGATCATCTGTCCATGCACCTTTGTGTATACGATAATTCAAAAACCGTTGAACATTTTGCTTTCATATTGCAGATATCTATGACTCATGATATTATCTCAACCTGATTAGAACACGGGTGTGCTTGGCTGAATAATGTTGCCGTGGAAACCATCTCAGTAACTTTTTTTTTTTTTTTTTTTTTTTTTTTTTTTTTTTTGTATACCTTGGTCGAGGCTCGTATGAGAGCTAACACACAACTCACAGCAAGGAGGCATGAGACAAGAGGGGCGGGAGTGGAAGGGACAAAACATTGGGGAACAGACACAGGTGAACTGTGGAAGGGAGAGGGATGGGGATGGGACGGGGAACATGGCGAGGGGAAGATGGACATTAAAGGGACTTTCAGGAAGGAAAGCAGGAGAATTGAAGGAAGTGGGCTTGGGTGGATTATCGGGGGTAGAAAAGATCGAGGATTTGGATGGGGGAAGATAAGAGGTGGTGGTGAACAGCTGTTTTGAAAGCCTGAAGGGAAGAATGGGAAAGAATAGAGTGAGGAAGTTTATTCCATAGGCGGGAAAAAAAGAGGAATGAAAGAGTGAAGATGAGCAGTGATTCGTGATTTTGGTAGTTTTACCAGAAGGGGTTGTTGGCGGACCTTGAGCGCCCTGTGCAAATGTGGTTGGGACAAATCGCAGAGAGAGCAGGGGGGGCAAGGCTGAGGAGGAGTCCGTAGAAGACAGAAAGACCACCGACCAACCTGCGGTGATTGAGTGAGAGGCCCAAAGACTCAGCTTCATTGCGGGAGATGCCAATGATCTTAAAAGCCCTGGTTTCGACAGCGTGAAGTCGAGAAAGGTGGGAGGCAGGAGCACCAGCCCAGAGGGGAGAGCAGTACTCCATCAGGCTACGGACAAAAGCTTTGTAAGTGGTCAGGAGCTCAAGAGGGCCGAGGAAGGACTTTGCACGACGGAGGATTCCCAGTCGGCGACTGGCTTTGAGGCAAGGTTGGAAATGTGACTTTCCCAGGAAAGGTCATGGCAGATAGTGAGACCCAGAAGCTTGAAAGAAAAGACTTCTTCCAGAGGATTGTTGAGAAAGTGGATGGGGGTTTTGTAAACGGTCCTTTCAAGAGACATAGTGAGAGTGTGAGATTTGTCTGGATTGAAAGACATGTTCCACGTGTTGGACCAGTTTGTGATTTTATCCAGATCTGCAGTGAGCGAAGAAGCTGCTGCTTGCCGGGCTGAGGGATGACAGATGGTACGGCAGAGGGTTGAGTCATCGGCAAAGAGAAATAGAGGATTTTCCAGAGAGTCCGAGAGATCATTGATGAAAACCAGAAAAAGAACAGGGCCCAGAACGCTACCTTGAGGAACTCCAGCCTGCACAGGAAGAGGGGATGAAAGAACTCCATTTAGGGCCACACGTTGACTGCGACAGGAGAGGAAGTCTGCAGCCATGAGTGGAGATGGCCTTGAATACCATGGGCAGAGAGTTTGGTGAGTAGGGCAGGGTGCCAGACTGTGTCAAAAGCACGTGATATGTCCAGGGATACGGCTCGGATTTCCTGTCTGGCATTGAGGACCTCCATCCATTGATGGGAGAGCAGTAGCAGCATATCTAGGGTAGAGTGACCTGGTCTGAAAACCAAATTGATGATTGGAAATCAAGCCATTGGAGAAGAGGAAGGATTTCATGTCTGAAGCGATGATGGATTCCATAACCTTGCTGATGATTGGGGAGAAGGCTGATTGGTCTATAGTTACAGGGATCTGTTTTTGCACCTTTTATGCAGGGCAGTGATGTTAGCAGATTTCCAAGCAGATGGCAGATGACCTTGGGAAAATGAGAGGGTGAATAGAACAGAGAGAGGGTGAGCAAGAGCAGAAGAGCAGGCTTTGAGGACACGTGGGCTGATGCCGTCTGGACCGGTTGCAGAATCTGACTCGAGGTTTGAAAGCAAACTCTCCACCTTGTCAGGAGAAAAGGATACAGAGTCCAGGGACAGTTGGGTGCGACTGGGTAAAGTGGGTAGAGATAGTGATGGGTTTGGGACACAAGATTTAGCTGCAAACACCGAGTTAGACATTCAGCTTTATCACGTGTGGAATCAGCAGTGCGGCCATTTGAGGTAAGGGAGGGGATGGAGGGGGAACATACACCAGAAACAGATTTGATTAAACGCCACCAGGATTTTGAGGAGGGAGAGAGGTTAGAGAGTTCAGACTTGAGATGAGAAAGATGTTGTTTTCTGGCTCTCCTGAGGGTAGATACACACTTGTTCCGAGCTTTGTGGAAAGAACTGAGATTGCTCCTCAGTTGGGTTTGCTTTCCATGAGGCAAAGGCAAGTTGTTTCAGGACAACTGCCTCGCCACAAGCTTCAGTAAACCAAGGGCGGAGGAAGGGTAAGACAACTGAACACGAGAGGGGATAAATCTGTGCATGAGGGAGAGCAAGTTTCTTTGAAAGAATTCCTCAGGATGAGTTGATGTTTGAGAAAGTAGTGATAGGAGACCAGTCTGTAAGTTTGATGGCTGCTCAAACCAGTCCTGCCAGTCGGCTTGAGTGAAATGCCAGACTCGACGGCGGTGAGGTGGTTCTCTGATAACAGCCAGAGAGATGTCCACTTTAATAAGGACGTGGTCAGAAGAACCAATTGGAGCGAAGGAAGAGCAGCAGATATTGTCAGGGAAATTTGTCAAAATCAGATCCAGAAGAGATGGAGTACCATTGGTTGAGATCCGGGTCGGGAAGTTGACCGATTGAGTCAGTCCCAATGAGTCACAGAAAGCTTTTGCTGATGTCCCATGGCAGGTGAGAGAGGTACCCACACCTAGCCAACTGGCGTGATGACAATTGAAGTCGCCACATAAGAGGAAGAGAGAGTTTGGATGAGAAGATAGAAGATGGTCCATGTTTTCGGAGAGTGAGGTGTAGATGGAGTCATCACTGTTCGGTGGACGGTACAGTACACATATAAACATGAGGTGGGAGTGGAGGGGAAGACGAAGCCAGAGGTATTCCTGGGGGTGTGGGGGGAGTGAGAGCAGTGCAGGGAGAGTGAGGAATAGAGTCTTCGATGAAGAGAGCAACACCTCCACCAGGACGAGGCTCAGGTCTGTCATACCGCAAGAGGGAGTAACCAGGGAGAGATACTTGGGAGTCAGACATGTCTTGGGAGAGGAAAGTTTCTGTTAGGCAGATAATGTCTGGTTTGTCAGTGGCAACCTGCATGGAAAGATCTGAAAGGTTTGAGCGAAGGCCCTCGGATATTTGAGGTCCACACTTTTAATGAAGAGGTAGGGGAGGAGGCTTTGGTGCAGGAGGTGGAGGGGGCGGGGAGTGGTCGGACGAGGGACGAGGGGGGAGGTAAGGAGGGTTGCTGAAGGAGTGTGGGGTATTGCAGAATAGCGAGGGAGGGGGCCGAATGAGGAGGAGAAAAGGCTCTGTGGTGCTGTGGAGAGGGGGGACAAGAGACAAGGAAGATGGCAGTTGAGGATTTGAGAAGGTGGAGTGAAGAGATGGAGGTGAGAGGGCAGTGGAGGGAGGAAGGTTGGTGGATGAGAGGGGGGCAACTTGGAGAAGGAAGAGTGAGGGGGATGAAAGGTGGGAGAAAGGTGAGGGGGGAATTTTTGGAAAGAGGTGAGAGAGGGAGGCTTGGAGGGAGAAGAGTGGGATGGTTGCTTTGAGAGTGAGAGTGAGGGGTGAGGGGGCGAGTTGGCACTGAAGTTGGAAAAAAGAATGGTTGATGGAAAGCGAGCATCCATGGCAAACTGTGGTTTTTAAAAGTTTTAGGTCAGAGATGCGATTTAACACAATTCTTGATGGATGCAATGAAGGCTAATTCAGAGCATGGAGAGAAGAAGCGCTTGTAATAGTTGGATTTTTTAGGCAAGGAATGAAGGAGAGGTCGAAAATGAGAGCAGTCTGTTAAAATAGCAGAAGAGTCGTGGCATTGTGAAACAGTAAAGAGTACCACATGTGTGAGAGAGGAAGATGAAGCATTATAAGATCGTTTTTGTTGTTAATATTAATGTATGAGAGAGTTCAACAGATTAGGTCATGGAAGTGTAAAAAAAAAAAAAGAAATCGAGGAAGACGAGGAGGAAGTTAAGAGGAAGAAGAAGTAGCAGAATCGGGAGAAGGTTGTTGTTGTTGTTGTTGGGTTTTTTTTTTTTTTTTTTTTTTTTTTTTTTTTGAGATAAGAAAGAGATTAGTTGGGAGAATGGGGGATGTTTGGAAAGTGGGGAGGATGAAAATTGAAGGTAATGGGGAGAAAAAACAAACAAACAAAAAAAAAAACGATCGAACACCAAGTGGAACGTGTTCACCTTCACCAAGGCCTCAAGCCTAGGATATTTAACTTGGCCTGTGTATGCGATATTTAAAAAAACCGTTGAACATTCAGCTTTCATATTGCTGATATCTATTCCTCATTATATTATCGCAACCTAATTAGATCACAGCTGTGACTGCTTGAAGTATGTTGCTATGGCAACCATCTCGGTAATTTGGCTCGTTGTATATATATGCGAGGCTCTTCTTGGCCTTGTTTCTTGTGAAATAGGGAGTGTGTATGTGTGTGTGCACGTGTGTGTGTGAACCACCCAAAAGGTGGAGGACCTAGAGTATCAGCTCCTTGTTTACTTTTGTAATACTGGAGAGTTTATAGAACACCTTACCCCATCCAGTCTTCAGAAAAAGGACAAGGGAAAGGTCTTTTAAGCTCTGGCTTTGTGTTTCCAAGCACAAACTATATTTTATGTTTTGCGAGCACAATGACGCAATACTTTGTCCAAGTGTTGCTGAACTGATGGTTTTTGAAAGTGCCAACAAGGTGATTTGTGTTCTCCGAGCCACAATTTTGGCTGAATCTCTATATTCCCCAACGCTGAGTGTATGAGCGGCAAATTTTATAAGTAGAGATGGTATAACATGGAGGAATATTTGACCGAAGTATTGCTAAACTGATGGTTTTTGGAAGTGCCAACACAGCGCTTTGTGTTCTGCAGTGTTCAAGTGCATAACGAAATTGAAATAAAAAAAAAGATTTTAATGGCTAGAGAAAAAAAAGTTTATTGCCGTTGATGCACCTTATTTAACTTACGCTACCTTATGTAACAGATACATTAGTTCTTCTTGCCTGTTGTTTGTGTTCCTCATGATGTCCCTAAAAACAGTAGTTTCCTGTTTTGAATGATTTTCAATTTTGTTAGATTGCCAGACAGGCAGACAGACTAAAACAATTACCGAACTCCTCTGTGGGCATGCATGCCCAGGACGAGATTTTGTGCAATTTTTTTGTATATGCCCGGGATGAGATGTTGTGCATGGTCCGATTCATGTTCCAAATCATGTTCGACAGTGTTCAAAATATAAAATTCAAATTAAGCAGTTCCTTGATCACAGACAGATGTCCCCAATCTACTTTCTTAAGAATCCTCTTGAGGAAGTTCGGTCATTTAAACTCTTGGATCTCACAATAAATAAACCACTATCTTTCTTGGGAAAACCTCATTTCAGCGTTGGCCTCCAAAGCTATCTGCCAACTGGGCATTGTCTGTTGTCCAAGGTCCTTCCTTAGCACACCTGAACTCTAATCCACTTACAAGGCCATCATCCGCAGCTTGATGGAGTACTGACTGCTCTCTCCTCTGGGCTGGCTTCCCTGCCTCACATATTGCTCAGCTTGACACTGTGGAAACCAAAGCCTTCAAGATCATTATATTTTTCCCATGCTGAAGCTGAGTCGATGAACTTATCACTTCACCATCGCAGAGAGGTGTTGGTGGTCTTTCTATCTGCTACCGCCTCCTTTCTGGTCTTCCACCCTCTGCTCTTTCTGTGATTTGTCCCCCCATGTTTCTGCAGGGCTCACACGATCTACCATCAACTCTATTCTGATAAAATTACCGAAATCTAGAATCACTGCTCATCTCCACTCATTGTTCCTGCTTTTTCCTGTCTGTGGAATGAACCGCATCCTCTTCGGTCTTATACTTCCCTCCAGGTCTTCAATATCGCTGTTCACCACCATCTTAGATCATCCCTAATCCAAAATCATGATCTTTTCTACCCTCGTTAACTCCACCAAAATTCCTCCTCATTTTCCAGTTTTACCTCCTTGGAGTTTCCTACTCCATGCATGCATGTGTTGTGTTCTGTCTTTGTCTGTTACATCTTGATTCATTCAGTGTACGAGCTCTTCCATGAGCCTCGACTATGTATCCAAAAATATAAACCAAGGAGGTTCATAGTGGCTTGGAGCACGACAACCTTCACAATGATGTTCATTTGAATTGAATAACAATGTGGAAATATCATCATATCTTGTTGGCTGGGTGCAGGCTGTAGAAGCATAAGTTCATGGTAGATGCACATCACAATCACTTTTGTTTTTCATCATCAGCTATTTCTTTTCTTTGATTGAATCGTATAGTTTCTCAATAAATAACTTACACATAAAGGATGACAATAGTTCATTATTTTTTATGTCAAATAAATGTCTTTGAACAAAAAAAATACTTTCCTCTTCACTCTTCATACATCTGTACTTTCCTCGACTAAAACAATAAGAAATGTTCAAAGTGTCACTACTTTGCTCACAAATTTTAACTTGATATGATGATTAGCTTGACAACTCCCTCTCACCTTAACAGGCTGGACAAAAAGCAAAGAGAGGAAGAAGGATGTGAAGATCCGCATGAGCCAGCGATTTGCTTTCTCTGGTCCCCATTCCATGCTGTAGAGAATCACAAAAAAGCCTGATGCAGAAATGGCGAGGATTATAATGGTCCAAGCAATGTAGATCGTCCAATAAGGCAGCCCTTGTGACTGAGTATGTGGCTTTGGGTGCTTTGGTCTTCGTCGACGGAAGATGAACACCACAAACAAGCTAACAGGAACCTCTATCATCATGCTCATTACCATGATGAAGATGTCCCCAGGAGTGTATGGCCCTATCTTTATCATGTCTGGTCTCTTGGTATCAAACCACATGGCATTGGTGATCATCATGAGAAAGAAGAGCATGATACAGGTGCCAAGGCGCTGAACTCTGGTGAATGAGCTCCTTTTGTACTGCAGGAAGATGGAGGACCTAGAGGAGGCATCAGATCCCAAAACGAATTAGGATTCTCTTTTATAAATCATTTTGATTGATGAATGTATCATGAAGTGTTGATGCATTCACAATAAAACAATACCTTTTTTTCAGAATATTTTATTGCGAAGGCCTGTTTGTGCAAATGCAAATGGCTCAACAGTTATGTTGAAAGATTTGGGTTTAAAAAATGAATAAATTGCAAATGTATCATACCATAAATGCCCTTCTGAAAAGTTGTTCTTTATCTCCTGGGAAAACAATCTTGTTGAGTCCAACAGTATTTCTTCATTCGCAGGCTGAGCTTTCACAGATGATCTTTCATGTTCATATCCCAGCCAGCAGTTAAACAGAAAGCTGGTACTGAACAACAAACGTAATTTCAGCCCCTTTAGTGGTCAATAAAACTGCAACAAGTTTCAAATGGCTTGAAGAGGTGAAATTATTATTTGTTTTTTAATTATATCCTCCACCCTTTGTGAAAGGCACCAGAGTAAAGAATAAAATAGGATATAAGATAGTATGGAAAATAGTTTGGAAGAGCAAAATTGGAATGCATTTAAATTTCACATTTCAGCAACCGTGTCATTATGAATCTTGGGAAGGTAATGGTTGCTCGTGCCACATACGATATTGGTGCAACACCAATCGAGTAAAGTACAACAGGACAGTACTTGGAGAATAAGTGAGCATTGATTTCCAACATCCTTTCTAATGGGTCTCTTTGTGATACTTTGACTTTCTTAGAAGAGACAGTTTGGAGTTACATTCGCCATTTATACATAAATATGATTGACTCCTCCCATGCTCTTCGAGCTGAAAAAGCTGCATAAAGCAACCATGAAAGAGCTACCTAAGGTAAGCCCTTTGCTGTTTCAAACAATCACAAAGTTCCTCCACAGCTGTAAAGACATTCACAAATAGGACACACATGAGAATCCCAATGCTACACACACCCTCAGCTGCCGGACCGGTTTCATCGTTTGTTGGCGAATCCTCAGTGACAGTCCAGACAGAAATGTGTACCAACAAGGCCCCAAGTATGTTCCACATTTAAATGTCAAAATAAGTTAAAACGAAGACCCACCCACATTTGCATATATATATATATATATATATATATATATATATATATATATATATATATATATATATATATATATATATATATATATATATATGTTTATGTCCATCCATCCATTGGGACCATATTCTGTGCAGAACATTGGCGCTGCCCAAGCAGTCTCCTTGGCAATTGGGCACAATCCTGGACAGGTCACCACTCCGACACAGGATACCAGCAAGCTGGCACTCATTTTGCCAACCTCAGAAGGATGACGGGCAGAGTCAACACCACCCGATATAAATTCAACAGCCAAGTGCGATTTGAACTCAGGATCCTCAGATCCCAAGCCCACCACCCAAACCATTAAGCCAACATCAGGCATGCATTCATATATATATATATATATATATATATATATATATATATATATATATATATATATATATATATATATATATATATATATATATATATATATATATATATATATATATATATATATATATAGTTGTGGGGTCGGGAGAGAAGACCACAAGGTGGGGGAAGCTACGTCGATTCCCACCAGACTCCCCGGAATTGTAGGCCGTCGCTCACGGATAATTACGTGACGCGGCGGGTCGCTTAATCGACCGTGGACGCCAATAACTCAACCGCGTGACCTCGGGTCCTCCCGTCTATTTAATCGGGTTACCTATTTAACCACGTGGTTTAATTACCGGAGAACCACACCCTCGGAACGTTTTGTCCGAACCGGATCAATAAACTGGATCGGATCACTTTTCCGGATCGGGTGCAGCCGAGCGACACTGCCAAGGACGTACCAAGGACGTCAGGAACGGATCGTTGGAAATAAAGACCCAGCTAAACTTAGATTCGAACCATGCTGGACCAATGAGAGAAAAGACAAAGGTGAGCTGGGAACATTCTTAATGACAATTATTTATTAACAGCAAGCGAGGAAAATTATGTGGTACGACAAAGATTTATTGGGTATGTAACGCAGGGAAAGAGGAGAGAGGTGTGGTGCGACAATAATACAGCAACTAACTAAAGCAGACACAGTGCAGACTTGACGTGAGATTAACAAGAGTAACAACAATAAGGATCTTCTACAGGCTTACTAAACAGACAGGCACCAGCACACTCAGACACACACAGAAAAAGAAACCCCAATGAGAAGGGACTTTTGCAGCCAGGGAGGGAGGGGAGTTGAGGTTATAGCTTTCGGTACCTGGGTGTTTCGGTGGGGGATGCTCTGTGATGCGGTACCCGACAATAGTCGTGTTGTCTCTGGTCCAAGCCGCATGTGTGGAAATCGTGTTCCGAAGGAGGAGCTTGAGTGGAGAAGGGCAGAGTCCAGAGGGTGAGGGTGGAGCAGTAGGCGGGACCAGGCAGGAGGCGGTTCGTCGAGGCGAGACATGGGCGGAGACGAGGAACAGGAGGTGGGCCATCGAGGCGAGACGTGCACGCTAAAACATTTGACCAAGCTATAACCAATTTGGTTTGAAATAGAGTCCGGAGAAAATGCATTGTTCGCAAAAGAGCTGGCCTATCTCGGTTACGTGATGGGTCGCGAGGGGGTGAAAACTGACACAGGTAAAATCACGGCAATAGATGAGTTGCTTGCACCTCGCAACATCAAAGAGGTGTGGGGTGGGGGGGGGGTTGGGACTGCTCACATTATCGGCGTTTTGTGGAAAAATTTGCGGAGATAGCCAGGCCCCTTCATCGACTTACGGAGATGAGGATGAATTGGACATAGGAGTCTGCAGTAAATTCGGAAAACCAGGACAATGCCCTTAAGGCCACAATCTGCCAGGATGTTGGAAAGGTTCAACAAGACCTTGATCCAACAATTGGGCTTGTTCACTGAAACCTGTCAGGATGACAGGGATGAACATGTCCTGATTTGTTGATGGCCCATTGACGGACCAGTCAGCATGGAGCCACCGCATGCAGCCCAACACTGCTCATGTACGGATGGGAGTTATGTAATCCCTTCGATCTGCTGTACAGTCCAGTGCCAGAGCACCTTGATGGACCGCCGAGGGAGGGTTATGCACATCACTTGGAGTAAGGTATGTAATAGATCCATGCCTTGCATGTCGCCAACTCCATCTGGCAGGAGTAAAGATGAAGCTTAGGTACGACCAATGGAGTCAGGCGAGCGTGCTCTCTGGGGATGAAGATTTGGTTCTTCAATCCCAAGAGAATGAAGGGCAAATGCCCAAAGCTCACCTTGCCTTGGCCACAGCTCAGTGAGGGAGTTTATTCCAAAGGCGGGAAAAAAGAGGAATGAAAGAGTGAAGGTGAGCAGTGATTCGTGATTTGGTAGTTTTACCAGAGGGGGTTGTTGGCGGACCTTGAGCGCCCTGCGGAAATATGGTGGGGACAAATATGGTGGGGACAGAGAGAGAGAGAGCGGGGGGGGGGGGGCGAGGCTGGAGAGGAGACGGTGGAAGACAGAAAGACCACCGACCAACCTGCGGTGAATGAGTGAGAGGCCCAAAGACTCAGCCTCATTGCGGGAGATGCCAATGATCCGAAATGCCTTGGTTTCTACAGCGTGAAGCCGAGAAAGGTGGGAGGCAGGAGCACCAGCCCAGAGGGGAGAGCAGTACTCCATCAGGCTGCGGACAAAAGCTTTGTAAGTGGTCAGGAGCTCAGGTGGGCCGAAGAAGGACTTTGCACGATGGAGGATTCCCAGTCAGCGACTGGCTTTGGAGGTGAGGTTTGAAATGTGGCTTTCCCAGGAAAGGTCATGGCAGATAGTGAAACCCAGAAGCTTTAAAGAAAGGACTTCTTCCAGAGGATTGTTGAGAAAGTGGATGGGGGATTTTCGAAACGGTCCTTACGAAGAGACAGTGAGAGTGTGAGATTTGTCCGGATTGAAAGACATGTTCCACGTGTTGGACCAGTTTGTGATTTTATCCAGATCTGCAGTGAGCGAAGAAGCTGCTGCTTGCCGGTCTGAGGGATGACAGATGGTACGGCAGAGAGTGGAGTCATCAGCAAAGAGATATAGAGGATTTTCCAGAGAGTCGGAGAGATCATTGATGAAAACCAGAAAAAGAACAGGGCACACAACGCAGTAATGAGGAACTCCAGCCTGGACAGGAAGAGGGGATGAAAGAACTCCATTTAGGGCCACACACGGTGACTGTGACTGGAGAGGAAGTCTGCAAGCCATGAGTGGAGATGGCCTTGGATACCATAGGAAGAGAGTTTGGTAAGCAGGGCTGGGTGCCAGACTGTGTAAAAAGCATGTGATATGTCCAGGGATACGGCTCAGATTTCCTGTCTGGCATTGAGGGCTTCCATCCATTGTTGGGAGAGCAGAAGAAGCATATCCAGGGTTGAGTGACCTGGTCTGAAACCAAATTGATGATCAGAAATGAAGCCATTGGAGAAGAGGAAGGATTTGATGTCTGAAGCGATGATGGATTCCATAACCTTGCTGATGATTGGGAGAAGGCTGATTGGTGTGTAGTTGCAGGGATCTGTTTTTGCACCTTTTTATGCAGGGCAGTGATGTTTGCTGATTTCCAAGCAGATGGCAGATGGCCTTGAGCAAATGAGAGGGTGAATAGAACAGAGAGGGTGAGCAAGAGCAGAAGAGCAGGCTTTGAGGACACGTGGGCTGATGCCGTCTGGCATCAGGACAATATATTGCTTTGATCAAGGACTGTACTGTTCTTGGTGCTCCGATCTCCCCAAGGCCTTCACCCAAAGCTTTTATCGAGATGCTTGACAATTTGATCCGTATGGCAGGCAGTCTGGAGCAAATTGATGCACACAAAGCATTTATTCTGCTCAAAAACTGTTTCACTCTGCCCAAGCTCCTGTACATCTTGCATGTGTCTCCCTCCTAACTGAATGGTGCACCTGAAGCGAGGAGCTTTTGACCACACCATTTGCGAAACTATTAGTAAAATCTCGAATGTTGCTTTTAACGATTCTGCTTGGATGCAAGCTACACTCTCAGTTAAGCAGGAAGGTCTGGGTTTCAGGAGGGTTATTGATATCGCTCTCCCTGGCTTCATCTCCTCATTGCTGGCAGTCCGCCCCAAAGTCAATGCCGTTCTGCCCCACGTTAGCAGTTTGGCACAAACGGAGGAGTTGACAGCAGCAGTGTTGTCATGGGGTTCAGCCCATATCTGTGCTTGTGAACCCGAAGGACTTTCCCGGCTTAGCCAAAAAGCATGGGACATTGAGGTGGCAAGTGTCTTTTGTCAGCCTGTTGAACAGTGGATCAGGTCACCAGTGCCCTTCTTTTGGCAGCAGCCACTAAAGAAAGCGGGATGTGGCTTCACGCAGTCCCTGTTCCCCCTTTGGGAACACAGCTTGACCCTGAGTCTTTATGGGTTGCGGTTGCTCCACAAGTTGGAGCATCAGTCTAAGAGTGGTATAAATGTCAATGCGGCAGTATGATGGATACACTTGAACATTATGGTCTGTCATGCCGTGTCAGTGCCGCTGTGCCGGTCGATCTTTTAGACATGCGGCCTTAAATAATGTGATCAAACGTGCCCTTTATGGGGCAGTGATACCATCTCACCTGTAATCCCTTGGTGGAGACCTTGGGAAAACACCCACCCAGATGGCTTGACCATTGCCCCATACAAGAATGGGAAAAGCCTAACCTGGGATTGGACTTGTGTTGACACTTTCGCCAAATCACACGTTTACAATACAGCTTCAATGGTTGGAGTGGCTGCCACCGACACGGAAGTTCTGAAACGTAATTAATACGCTGGCCTCAGCCAAACTTATACATTCAAAACAATTGCCATCCAAACAATGGGAGTTCATGGCCGATCTCCATCCAACATTATGAGTGATATCGGAAGAAGGCTCGTTGCATCAGGTCAGGTCAGGTCAGGTATGGGAGCATGTGCCAGAACAGCGCGTCGCTGCGTCCACTTTCCGCCAGTACTCCAGGGGCTTCCGTCTGGCCTTCCCCCAGGCAGATGCCAGGCCCATCCCCATCTCCTTGAGATGTCGGTCAACCTGCTGCAACCACGAGGCACATGGTCGGCCGATTGGCCTCCAACACTCACGAGACTCCCTCGCTGAGAGAATCTGGTGAGCAGGATCAGCGTCAGGAAAACGAGCCACATGTCCATACAGCCGCAACTGATGCTCACGGACCACGCAGGTAACAAATCTCATCGGAGCCTCTCTCAGCAATCGCTCGTTGGACACAAAATCTGACCAGCAGTAGCCAAGGATTCTCCGAAGAGACCTGGTACCAAAGGAATTAAGTCTCCGTCTCAGATCCTTGGTCAAAGTCCAAGTCTCGCATCCAAAGAGCAAGACTGGAAGCACCAAGGACCTGAAGACTCGGACTTTCATCCTCCCGCACAGGTACCGGCAGTGCCACACCCCATGATCCAGTGAATCCATGACTCCCCAGGCCGACCCAGACGTCTATTGACCTCTGACTCACAGCCAGCAGAGACATGAATATCACTGCCAAGGTAAGTGAATCTCTCCATGACCTCAACATCCTCACCACAAACAGACACAGACAGGACAGCAGCATCCAAGATGTCATTGAAAGCCTGGATCTTAGTTTTGACCCAAGAAACCCGTAATCCCAGCGGCTCTGACTCCTCATTCAGCACTTCGAGGGTCCCCAAAAGGATATCTAGAGTCTCTGCAAGGATGACTGCATCATCTGTGAAATCAAGGTCTGAGATCTTGACATTCCCAAACGATGCACCGCAGCTTGATCTTTCCGATATCCTCCCTAAAATCCAGTCCATACAAGTGCTGAAAAGTGTGGGGGCCAGTACACACCCCTGACGAACTCCAGTAACAACTGGAAATAAGTCAGAGATGGTACCACCACACTTCACAGCACTCTCAGTACCAGAGTTGACTTCAGAACTCAGATCGATCCGTTGTGGTGGCACCGCACGAAGACCAAGAATCCTCCAGAGGGCATCCCGATTCACTGAGTCGAATGCTTTACAGAGATCAACATAGGCTGCAAGCAGCCCCTGCCGAAACTCTCGTCTGCGTTCGGTGAGGACACGAAGAGCAAGGATACGGTCAATCATTGACCTCTTTGGTGTAAAGCCTGACTGCTCTGGACGCTGGTGCTCAAGCAGATGGTGGCGAACCCTATCAAGAATTATCCGAGCAAAGACCTTGCCCGGGACTGAGAGCAGCGCCACCCCTCGGTAGTTGTTGCAGTCTTGGTGATCACCCTTCCCTTTCCAGAGAGGGACAACAAGGCCCCTCTTCCAATCAGTTGGGATGATGCCTGTGTTCCAGGCAGAGCACAAAACTGCATGCAACGACATGAGTGCAGCATTTCCACCAGCCTTGAGAAGTTCAGCATGGATGCCACAGATCCCTGGAGCTTTACCCCGTTTCAACCGCTTCACCGCAGCCCGTGTTTCCACAAGCGAAGGTGGACCACAGTTGATTGGAGGGTCAGCAACAGGGAATGTAACACCCTTGACGTCCAACTTGACAGCTGGGGGATCAGCCTGGTACAACCGCTCAAAGTAACTGGCCCAGCGGGCCTTCACTTCAGACTCCTCTGTCAAGAGCGTACCAATCTCTGCTCTAACTGCAGTGCTCCGAGGGATGGGCTTGGATGAACGCAATGCGCGAATTCCCTTGGAAGCGGGACGAGAATCACCTGTCCACAGGTGATGCTCTACCCCCTCACAGATTCCTCGCACAGAGGCTTCCTTGTCCACCCTTAGTGCAGGTACAGTTTTACCCCTCAGCTCCCTGAACAGCTCAGCTCTGCCATTCAGCCTGGCCCTACGACTCTGGTCAATGGTATCCAGTGTCCCTTGAGAACCAAAATTTTTCTTTGCCCTGCGGTGAGTTTCAAGACATCCACCGGCAACATCAAGGACGGTGGTCTTGAAGGCACTCCACAATGCTTCAGGACCCCTCAAAGCACCCAGACACCCCTAATGTCCCCTCAGCCTGTTCGCAAACTCCTCAGCTACTCTTTCATCCTTGAGCTTGCCAACATCCAGCCGAGGCTGGGATGCTACCATTCTCCAGGATTTAAGGTGCAGCTTTAGAGTTGCTACAAGAAGCCGGTGGTCAGTATTGAGGAACTGAGCACTCCGGTAGACCCTGCAGTTCTGGATCATCCTCCAGCGACCGTCAACGAGGACATAGTCAATCTCCTTTGCCACACCGCCAGCGTTGGAATACCAAGTCCAGCGATGAGCTTGTGGGTGCTGAAACCATGAACCAGCCACCCTAAGTCCATGACTTCTTGCAAAGTCAAGGAACTTAGTACTATTCTGGTTCATAGTTGCTGACCCATGGGGACCAACACATGTCTCATAACCATCCCTATCAGTTCCAGTAGATGCATTGAAATCCCCCAAGACTAGAAGTGTATCTCCTCTTGGGCACTGATCAACGACAGACTCGAGCATGGCGTAGAATGTGTCTTTCACGGTGAGGTCACTCGCCTCAGTCGGAGCATAGACAGAGACCAGGGAAATGACACCTAAGGAGTGACGAATCCTTAGTCTCATGATACGCTCATTGACCGGTGTTCCCTCAATCATCATTGGGGTCAACTTATTGGACACAGCTGCAGCAACTCCTTGAGTATGGTAACCATCAGAGCGACCAGACCAATAGTAGGTGTAACCACCCACCATTATCTCGACGCAATCCGGTCTCCGAACCTCAGAGAGTGCTGCAATACCGATGTCCAAACGCTTGAGCTCAGATGATAACAGAGACAGGTGATCATCCTCTCTTAGGGATAGGACATTCCAGGTACCCACCCAAAGGGACCGCCTCAGGTTAACCTAAGGAGACC
This sequence comes from Eptatretus burgeri, assembly GCF_056783735.1. Taxonomy (NCBI): domain Eukaryota; kingdom Metazoa; phylum Chordata; class Myxini; order Myxiniformes; family Myxinidae; genus Eptatretus; species Eptatretus burgeri. Next base: position 42,849,898 of record NC_140976.1, read on the forward strand.
GCCGTCTGGTGGACGACACCTCAGCACCACTCCGACACACTCTCCCGCAATCTGACCCAGGGATGTTACCCCGTGGTTTCCCTCCTTTCATCAAAGATTGGGGGTCCCGAAGGCTTTGCCCCAATCCCGTCATCCGGTGAGCTGCCCTGCGAAGGGAACCTGCACAGGAGGTATTCCCACAGAGTGGGTTTTCAGATTTTTTTGCATTTTTGTGTTTTGCGGAATGAAGGGCTTTACGGTGGCCGGAGTGCAAATCCTGCCACCAACCTCCTAATAAAAAGTAACCCAACTGCAGGAGGACATCCGCAGACACAGTTGGGCACTAGATATGGATGGCCGTTGGCTCACAAGGAGCTCCTCCACCCTTCATTGCATCCACTGGCGATATAAGGCAACTGATCTGGTTCAAGCTGCGATTTAGCTTGGCCGTCCAGTGGGGAAACGCCATTAGCATTCTGGCTTCGGCATGGGAAGAACAAAATTCCGCATTAACACCATTTTAAAGTCTGTATTTTTATGGTGTGTGGTGGTTTTACTCATTTATTTATTTATTTTTAAAACTTCCATTTACTTGGTTGGAGTTTAATAAATAAATAAATAAATAAATAAATAATCTTAGATATTATTTCCGAGTTTGTGGTTTCGTGTCGCGCTATCTTCGACTTTGTTCTGCGCTCGAGTAACGTGATATTCAGCTTACATTATCTCAAAGACCATATGAGGTGCATGGTACAAAAAAAAGTAAATAAAATGGTTCTGAAACAGTGAAATCGTATTCCACTTTCTGCATTAAAGTAAAATTACTACTGATACTCTGCATCAGTTCCTTTCTCAAACACACCCACCCCAACATGTCACGCAGAGCGTGGGTTATGCGAGTAATTATTTAAAACAAGGACAAATGTGTCCAAGAGCCGCGTCCTAAAGGTTTTGTCTTCACCAGAAGAAGAACAAGAAGAGGAAGAAGAATTAACAAAAATTAAAAACAACTTCCGATATTTCGTCACGTGCCGTCACGTCACGTCCGTCATGGACGATCTTCGTTCATGACGAGAAAATAGTGTATTTACGAAATTACAATATATTAAATGGAATAATCTTTAAATAGTAACGTGAAGTTTTCGAAACTTAAAAGCAAATGTCCGAATATATTTAAAAGTTCATAATAGACGCTCTCAAAAGGCACCCTCAATGCGATGATGTGTGCAGGTGTTTAGTATTTAAGGAGATCCGGATCCTGTATGTAAAAGAGCCGAGTCCGAAAGGTTTTGTCTTCACAAGAAGAACAACGCCGAGCTCCCTTAGAGCAGCGTTCGCTACGCGAGACGCTGCTAAAAACTTCAAACTGTCTTTAACAATCGATTTTAACATGCTGCACTGCGGATCTTAAGAACCACAATAAATTATTTAAATGCTTATTTATAACACTGGTCTGCGTCATTTCAGAGGTCTAGGTTTTCTCAACGGTACCTATATGATTTTTGCATGCTGAATTTAGAAACGTATCTCATTTCGCTCAATCAGGTCAAGTTTTTATTTTTATTTTTTTTAATTTTTATCTCAATTTTAAGGAAAAAAATAATCAAAATTTTTGTTATATTAATTAGCATTTTTTTTATTCAAAAGCAGACTTGCATTAACAGAAAATGTACAAACTGTATATAAAATGACGCACAAGTACCATTAATGTGAAACTCAACATTAAAAAGACGAAGGAAAACAATTAATGCGGAATAAATGGAATAAGTTGGGTGTTGCCAGAAACAACGATTTATCTATATTTTTCTGAAATTGAAATGAAAGTAATTGAGAAGGCACTTTCTTCCACATTAAGTGTACTTGTGTGTCATTATATGTATAGTTTGTACATTTTCTGTCAATGTAAGTCTGATTTTGAATTTAAAAAATGCAAATTAAAAAAACAAAATTTTGATTATTTTTTTCCTTAAAATTGAGATAAAAATTAAAATTAAAAATTAAAATAAAAAAATAAAAAAAATTAAAATTAAAATTGAGAAAAACTTGACCTGATTGAGCGAAATTAGATACATTTCTGAATTCAGCATGCAAAACACATATAAGGAACGTTGAGAAAACCTAGACCTCTGAAAAAAATATTTCAAATGCAGCCCAGTGGAATATATTTTAAAAACTATATTTATTACCTCTGCCACCGAGGTGAAGGAGGTTATGTTTTCACCCATTTCTGTCTGTTTGTTTGTTTGTGTGCAGGATATCTAAAAAAGTTGTGGATGGATTAGGATGAAACGTGGTGGACATGTTGGGTGTTTGACAAGGAAGAATTGATTCATTTTGGTGAAGATCTGAATCCGGATTCGGATCTGATAATTTTTTAAGTGATTTTTCACCATTGAGAGGGAGAGCCAAAAACGATATAGTGCTGTATGGCATATTTCAAAAATGTATTGGGCCCGTTATGTTCTCGTGGATCAGGCATTACGTGGCGGAGGTATGTGTTCTACAGAGTGCTCTTCTAGTTTATTGTATTTTACCTAAATACCTCCATTATTTATACCATACTATAAAAAGTGAGAACAGCAGAGAGTTAAAGAAAGGTGAAAGAATATGGCAAAAGTATTAAGGTATCAAACGCACATTTCATTGGTCTGCATATCTCTCAGAAGGATCTCGTTCAGGAACCAATTCCTTTTGCTACCTTGGCCAGAGCTGTCGTGCCAAATCTGCAATTGCAAAGCCTTGCCTGGGAATTTATTGAATGGCAAGATGAAGGCTCGTGCACTGCCTTTGTCAAATCCCTGATGGAACAATGAAAATTACAAAAAAATGCATAAATTGTCATTGAGAAAAAGCAGTTGAGAGATTGTATGTACAGTACATGTGAGGACGGTTCAAAGTGGATGTGGACCTTTCATTGTAGAACGTAAAAATAATTAATCGTTCAACACAGGAACCCTCCCAAATTCAACACAGGAACGTGTCCAAGCAATGCTTGCTGAAAATAAACTAAAAATAGAAATGATAGCAAGGAAGATAAAAAACAAACATTTTGAACAAAACCAGTTGTTTGAAAACAACCTGAAGAAATTATAACTTGAACTAAGGAAAAAGCAAGATGTAACAAGCCCGCCAAAAAGGATAGACTTAAAAACTTTTGTAAAGGAATCTATGAAGATCCAAAATAACATAATAAGGAGGCGGATTTGATCCAAAAATTGGAAAAGAAAAAGCAACACCTAAATAAACCTTGCCAAAAGGTGACCACGTGCGATTTATTTAAGGTCACACTGAGGTGAACAGAGCTGCTATCCACCAGGAGCGACTCCTTGAGGAATATCTGCCTACGAGAGATTCCGATGAGAATCGTTCTACAGAGTAACCATGAAAAATATGCTTTTGCCTCATAACGTCAACAAATGACGTCATAATGTCTCAAGCTTGACATATCTAGAAAGCACTCATCGAGGTGGTCAATTTGAGGTACTACACGATATGGTTCCTAAAACTTGAAAATTTGACCTTGGGGTCAAATATGTTTGACTTCAGGTGCTAACCATGAAGGGCAAGTCCAATCGCCACCAAAAATTAATCAGCTGAGCGCCAGACCATGAATTATATTCCCATGAAGTTTGAAGACGATCCAATCAAAATTACTCAAAAAATAAGGGTTTCATCGACTCCCCTGATTTGCGACAAAGTGACCTTGACCTTTGACCTTCAAAATTTTATGCGCTGAAAGGGACCTCTATAGGCCTCTGATATGCGAAGTTACAAAAATTTCCAATGATAACTGTGCTCTGCAGAGTGATTTATACGTGATTCCAGACCAAAAAAAAAACAAAAAAAAACATATGAAGGTCAAGGCCAATCGCCACCAAAAATTAATCAGCTGAGCGCCAGACCATGAACTATATTCCCATGAAGTTTGAAGACGATCCAATCAAAATTACTCAAAAAATAAGGGTTTCGTCGACTCCCCTGATTTGTGACAAAGTGACCTTTGACCTTGACCTTCAAAATTTTATGCGCTGAAAGGGACCTCTATAGGCCTCTGATATGCGAAGTTACAAAAATTTCCAATGATAACTGTGCTCTGCAGAGTGATTTATACGTGATTCCAGACCAAAAAAAACCAAAAAAAACATATGAAGGTCAAGGCCAATCGCCACCAAAAATTAATCAGCTGAGCGCCAGACCATGAACTATATTCCCATGAAGTTTGAAGACGATCCGATCAAAATTACTCAAAAAATAAGGGTTTCGTCGACTCCCCCGAGTTGCGACAAAGTGACCTTGGGCTCAAATATGTTTGACTTCAGGTGCTAACCATGAAGGTCAAGGCCAATCACCACCAAAAATTAATCAGCTGAGCGCCAGACCATGAACTATATTCCCATGAAGTTTAAAGACGATCCAATCAAAATTACTCAAAAAATAAGGGTTTCGTCGACTCCCCTGATTTGTGACAAAGTGACCTTTGACCTTGACCTTCAAAATTTTATGCGCTGAAAGGGACCTCTATAGGCCTCTGATATGCGAAGTTACAAAAATTTCCAATGATAACTGTGCTCTGCAGAGTGATTTATACGTGATTCCAGACCAAAAAAAAAACCAAAAAAACATATGAAGGTCAAGGCCAATCGCCACCAAAAATTAATCAGTTGAGCGTCAGACCATGAACTATATTCCCATGAAGTTTGAAGACGATCCAATCAAAATTACTCAAAAAATAAGGGTTTCGTCGACTCCCCCGATTTGCGACAAAGTGACCTGGACCTTTGACCTTGACCTTCAAAATTTTATGCACTGAAAGGGACCTCTATAGGCCTCTGATATGCGAAGTTACAAAAATTTCCAATGATAACTGTGCTCTGCAGAATATTTTATACGTGATTACAGACAAAGAAAAAAAATTAAAAAAAAACAAACAAGAAAAACATACAAGCTGACTAACATATCTTGCAAAACTTCGTTTTGGCAAGATAATAAAATGCCCTCAATGATAATAGATGAAGAAAAAAAAAAACTTGCAAACATGACATTCTTCAAAAGCCCAGACCCGGATGGAGTTTTAAATTTCTAGCTAAAGCAACTAAATGCTCAAAACATCACTACTCTCGAGCATTCAACAAACTTACCAAGGGGAGGAGATAATGGATGAATGGCTCACAGAAGGTAACACCTTCCACATCCCAAAATAAGAGGAAACCCAACCTCACAAGTATAGACCAACAAGTCTGAAGACGACGATGGTTCACAAGTGGTATTTGACGATGTCGATTGTTTCAGAAGTCAAGGATGAGACAATGTGATAATGTTTGACCAAGTTATAAAAATGATCAACATGATGTGGTACGAGTGGCAGGTTATTAGTTGCAAAATGTCGAAAACCCGGTTTCGTTCAACAACTTTAAAAATTTGACCTTTGCATAACCTTTAAAGGTCCCAAAACAATGTTGTAGACATTAAAATAAGGAAACAGGATACGTGCTATAGCTTAATGGAGTTAGTTCGTCGAAGAAGGTCGAAAACCCAGTTCGATTCCCACAACTTTGAAAATTTGACCTTTGTGAACTTTAAAGGTCAAAGGTCAAGGATTATGACCTTTGGTGCAAAACTTCCTCTGGAACATTCCAGGAACAATATAACGTCATATAGGCTATATGGCATTTCACACTCCTCGGATTATCCATACTTTGATGAAATCAGCGTAAAAACAAACTTGAAGGGGGCGCCACAGGCAAGGTGTTCGAGATAGAGAAAAATGGTTTCAAGACTTTAGGTGGGGAATGACCTCAAGATTATGCAGAAAAAAATATTGTCATCCAAGCTCTCAAAGTTTGGGTGGTCGTCTGATTTTTATGTCAAAATTCGAAAATTTCTAAGTTCATGACCTTGTGACCTTGGGACTAAAATGAAAAATCGAGCTCCGTGGGATTATGCAGGTGCCATTGGGCTAACCAATTACCAAAATCCCTGCCAGATTCGACAACCCCCTCGGAGAAGATGGATTTTTACGTCAAAATCGCAATTTTCTAAGTTCGTGACCTTGTGACCTTGACCTTGGGAGGAAAATGAAAAATCGAGCTCCGTGGGGCTAAGCAGGTGCCATTGGGCTAACGAAATATGGAAACCCCTGCCAGATTTGACAAACCCCCTAGGAGTAGATGCAAATTGAAATTGGCTACCCCCTAAAAACACAATTCGCAATTTTCTAAGTTCGTGACCTTGTGGCCTTGACCTTGGGACGAAAATGAAAAATCGAGCTCCGTGGGGCTATGCAGGTGCCATTGGGCTAACCAAATACCGAAACCCCTGTCAGATTTGACAAAACCCCGAGGAGAAGATGCAAATTGAAATCGGCTACTCCCTAAAAACACATTGGGCGGACCACGCCCATTTTCAAGAAAACACAACTAGATCATAATATAAACCTCGCACCAAAATTTCATCAGGATCGGATCAAAACCCACGGAGCTATGCTCGGGACAGACAGACAGACAGACAGACAGACAGACAGACAGACACACAACAATAACGAATACAGTGGTCACTTACATTTTTCATTAAAATATTTTTTCGTGAACCAATAACCTCTCTGCCAACAACATAAAACTTCTGATGGGAATCATCACCAAAATGATGCACCACCATCTAACGCAAGGAGGAGGTCGAGAGGCAGAACAGAAATTGTGCAAAAGAGGATGCTATGGAACAATAAACCACCTATTACTAAACAAGGCCATGCTCGAAAACAATAAATCCAGAAGAACCAAATTGTCCACCGCCTGGTTAGACGACAAAACATCTTTTGATAGTGTTCCACATTCATGGATGATACAATGCATGCAACTGCACAAGATCAACCCCCGAGTAATCAAACTGATTGAGAAGGCAATGGAGCTATGGAACACTACGTTGATATTGCAACACTCGGAAGGAAAGATCGAAATACCAGGAGTGAAGATACGTCACGGGATCTTCCAGGGTGATAGCCTTTTGTGCCTCTTGTTTTGCCTGGGCCTGGACCCACTGAGCAACCTTATTAATGAGCAAGGACATGGATATTGGATACAACCTTATGTCAAATAAGAGAACGTCCAAAACGATAGGGAAGGTGACATCTACTGTACATGGATGATTTAAAACTCTTTGCACAAACCGAAATAAAATGGACAGAACAACTCAACTTAGTGAAGCAGGACTTTGACAACATTCAAATGGACTTTGGCCAAGACAAGTGTATCAAGAGCATATTCATAAGAGTTAGACCAACAAAAATGCACAACATAAAATCAACAAAAATACAACAATGCAGGAGCGAGGCAACAAAGCATCATACAACTACCTCGTAATAGAATCAGGTTACCAAAATATTTCACAAACAAATGTGCAAAACAATTACAAAAGAATACCTGCCGAGAATGAGGCTGATCCTGAACACATACCTTTCTCCAAGGAACAAAATCAAAGCCCAAAACCAAATCGCAACACCAGTGTTCCAGTACAGCTGTGGAATAATAAACTGACCACAAGTGGAAATCAATAAACTATATATCAAAACAAGAAAACACCTCTCTATCCACAAAATGTTTAACAAAAATCAATGCATCGTGAGAATGTACCTGACGAGACAAGAAGGCGGTAGTGGTCTGATGGAACTTAATCAAGTGCACAGTGACAACAATAGGATTGGCTGAGTACGTGAAAATGCAACAGTCCACCGAATCCAATTTGTATGCAAACACAACGACAACAAGTTAGCGAAGGTATCCCTAACCCACCCAACAGAAAATTTCCAAAGACAGGTGTGAATTGAATATGTCATACCTGAAACTGAAACAGCAACAAATACAGCTACAGCCCCAATGACAGCGAAAAGGACATGAAATAAAAATATAAAAACAAAATATCAACAGATATACACCAACAACTGGGAAAACGATAAAAAAGCAGGAAGGTCGAAGAAAAAAAAGTTGTACAGATTGGGCATAAACAAAGAAGGCTCATTGGAATGATTAAGAAGAGGTCACCTCCACTGGTATATAGAACGAATCACAACACATGCCCATGACCAAGTACACTATACCAATGGCTTTAAGAAAATAGCAGGACCGAATCAATCGGAAAGGTGTATGTTCTGCAAGGTAGAAACAGAAAGTACAAGCCACCTCCTATCGGGATGTAAAAAACTTGTGTCCGAACAACTGTACACAAAGTCACAAGAAGGTATGTGGAGTAATCCACTGGCACATCTGCAAAAATTCAATATCCCAGTTCTGGAAAACTCATGGAAACATGAACCAGGAGCAATCACTGAAAACAAGGACATAATGCTCACGTACAACATGGTGATCCTTTCGAGCGTGAACATAGAAACCAAAGCAATGCAACTGGATATATTACTGAGGTACAAAAAAGAAAAGAAGGCATTGTTAATTGAGGTGTTAGTACCCAGAAATTTGGCCTAAACAACATAGAAATTAAGAAAATGACCAAACACCAAGATTTCAAAAATGAAGTGAAAAGATCATGGAAGCTGAAGAGCGCCAAAATTGTACCAGTGATTGTTGGAGCAAGAGGGATGATAAAAAAGAACCTTGTATAGATCTTTATTTTTATTTGTGTATACAATATCAAAGCTTGTATAAGAGCTAAAATATTAAAAACCATCCATGGGAATATTACTGCAAACGAACTACAGTTGGAAGCTGTCCGGGGCTCAGTTCCGATCCTGAAAAGAGCTCTCGGAACAAAAGTTTGCGAATAAGAAAACTTCACAGCTTGGTCCGTGAATCACGATTTCCTTAATGAAACAGTGGTGGATACTGTGAGACCGATGAGGACTCCGTTCCACCTTCTGAAATGTGCATGTGGAGATAACAACCAATGGCGTGCACGCGCAGGCATGCACACACACACACGACCTGGTGTCTTTGTCTAATGTGAGTATCTCGTCGATGTTATTGTGTATATCACATTCAAACTTCTCACCTCACCCAACAGATTTGATTCTTATACGAGTGTTACCTTGTGGTATCCATTGTCCAACTCCAGACAATCTGTTGATTGATGTTGGAAGTTGATTCGGATATAGATGTTGGAAGTTGTCCCAGCTTTTGGCATCATTCCAGTGCTGACAATAATGCAATAGTAATACTCATTGGTCAAATCCATTCCTTTAATTGGTAAAACCTTCCACTGTTAAAGAAGAAAAACAAGAATAGTCATTATTCTGAAGCCCATCAAAACAAGATATGGTGTATTGTTGCTGTCAACATTACTACATGTGGAGTACACGCTTGCCAAATCGACAAAGCTACATTCCAGAGATAATTCAACCTTGCAAAAATTAGAAATAACAGAGAATTATTGATGTTTGTGTCTGTATAAATAATAGGCATGACTGCTACTTCTACTTCATTAATGGTTTCACTGATTCCGAACATTTTTGAAAGACTTCAAAAGAGTCATATTTTGAAGAGATAGAAATACCTCCAAACAAACCAAATCTTATTTTGAACCCTATTGTGGAGAGGTGTACACAATGGGTTATTGTAGACAATGATGTTTTCTCATGCATGGCAACACCACCTCTGAAATGGCACAGTGGGGATGGCGGAGAAAAGCACAATGGGGTGACGGGGAGGGAGATCGAGACAGCGGGAAGTGTGTTGGAGTGGAGGGATACGTAGTGTGGGTGGCAGGATGCACGGTGCGGGCTGAGGAAAGCTTAGTTGGAATGCCAGAGAGGGAGGTGAAGGCAGCGGAAAATGTGATAAGGTGGAGTGACACGTGGTGGGGTGGTGTGATGGGTGGTGGGGATGGCAGGAGGTGCAGCCACCACTGCATGTGGGGTACAGACAATGAAGATTTAACAGTCATGAGTTGGCATTCTCTCCAGTCTATCGACTGGATTTCTCTTGTGGAGTTTTTGCCATACATGGCAACTTCTCTCATGAAGTATTTGATCTTTTGATCCCGCAAATGGCCGAAAGGTGCCTAACTAAACTGTGTGCAGTTGTTACAACTTACCACTCCCCAAGGTCACCCCATGGAAAGCCAAATTTTGGCGGCGGCACATGCGGGAGGCAGAAGGATTGGAAAGTATTTATTTCCTTTACAAGGGTTTATTTATAATGGAAGAAAGAGATACGGGGAGAAGAGGTGGACGGGACATGAAGAACGGAACAAAATAAGCGAGTCAACAGACACAAATATGGATGTGGGGACAAGTAAACCTATTTCCAGTGGTTAAAATTTTTTACCTAAACCCTCGAGGCATCACTGACCACACACACACTCCAAATAAACAATGGGGAAAGCAGTCAAGGGCTCAACAGGCACAAAGCTGATGGTGTGCAGGGCGATGGTGCAGCTCGGGAACAGGAAGGGTGGCAGGAGCGATGCAGTGGCAAGGAGTGATTGTGAGGTGGCGTCCACATTTCAAGAGAGCAGTCCTTGCACCAACGATGAAGCAGAGCGGGAGACGAAGACAGCCAGCAAGACAAAGAGTGAGAGACAACGATCATCTTTTTTTCCCACGTCCCACTTCTACTCTACATCAAGTGCATCTGTAGATCCACTCTCGTGGACTCTGGGACTGCCTTCACCTGTCGCAGGTCCTGGATTTGGCTGCGTGATGCTTGTGGGAGGTGCCATCCTAAGAGAGTCCCACCCCAAGGGATGGCTCCAATAAGAAAAAGTCCTTCCCACCTTTTCTCGCTGCCATGGCTTGTGTTGTGCTGGCCAAACAGTTAAAACAAAGTCCTTTTAAAGCACATAGTGCTTTCCTGTGTGCTGCCATGCCAAATTCCTCACCTGGCCTCGTCTGCACAGGAGGCTTCTACACATATAATGCTATCTCTTGCTATACTGTCTATAAATTGCATATGCTGTCTCGTCAGCATCACATGTAACGAGACAACTTACTCTGACATTTTCCCTGTTTACATGAGTAAATCTGCGCCACACAAACTCTGCTGGGAACCCAAGATTCTGGCCCTTGCACTTACTGTCACACACTGAATTACTTATCCAATACTTACTTATCCAATAAATTAAAGAGCGCTGTGGCAAACCGCAATGAACCTTAGCAAAACTGCTTACCATTCCACACTCTTGGTTTCAATAAAATTTACAATCAATAAATGTACAAAAACGCTATATACAATAATCTCCAAATATCCATCTCTCGGGGTGGGGAAGGGAGAGAGAATGTGGTCAAACATGAATCCTAACTTATCAGATGACACGTTCTTCTTTATTTTCACAAGCCCTAAGACCACGTTTTTCAGAAGATGCCAATAACCCGGCAGTACTTGTTGAGCCAAATTGAAAATTTACCTGCCTCTACTCAATTTTACAGGCTTATGTCCTCCAAGGCACAGGGAAGTTGCAAGTTCATGAGTGGGTAACATTCTTGTACATTGCATTCTTTATCACACATTCCCTTTTCACTTGGCAGGATCATGACACTTCCTCTTCATTCCTAACTGATAGGCAGTTGGGAGGTCCTACAGAGCAGTGGGGGGCCATTTGTGCATGGCATCTGCAGTGCTCTCCAAAGTTCAATATCAAGTGTTCCTTTAAGCATCCCCTTTTCCTGAACCGCTCGCCTTCAGGCCAAATGGACAGCTCCATCGCTGTGCCACCCGCCAAAGAAGGTGTCTCCTTGCCTCCATGGCTTTTCCGAGCCACCACAGGTCTTTTCCTGCCCTATGGTCGACCTCCTGTCACCTCCCTCCCAAAAGGTATCCATTTCCATTCACTGCAGTCGACTCGGGATAGGCCTCAATAATGAGAGGTTCACCACAGTCGGCTGCTCTCTAGGCAGCTCCGTTGAGCCTATGGACATGCACAACACTCCCCTACCCACATGCTTATGACACAATTCCTTTTCGACTGCCGTTCAGTTCTGCTTATAGCTGCTGTACAAGGTAGGTGTCCCCTCTATTACCATGGTCTGCATTTCTTACTGACAAAGAAGGAACACAATATGTTAAATCACTTTCCATGCCCATATATTTAATTAACACCCACTTGACACCACATGGGTCCATCTGTCCATCTCCTAACCATTTTTCCCTTCAATTGCCATCTCCAAGACACCACTAATAAGCAAAGCCTGCTAGCTTGGGATGACCAGAATGGATTTTCTTTCACAGATCTTGGTTCTTTGCCTTCTACTGTGGAGGATAGTCAGTCTCAATAGCGCCGGTTCATCTGACAAGTTTCTTCCGTATTCTCCCAATCCATCCTGGAGCCTCCCGGCCCAGTTCGAGGCTCATTCAATCACAGTGGACTATCAGTAGAAGGGTATATGATCCCATATGAATTTTGTATACCACATTGATTACCTGTTGGAGCAACACACTGGGGCCTTCCAGGGTGAGTTGCATTTCAGGCACATCTTCTTCTTCCCCCATGGCCAGTATAGCTAAATTAGGGCTCCGGGAGGAATTCTTTGGGGAGCACTCAAGCATCATACCACCATTTCATACACAAGGAGGCCAAGCAAATCCATCCCCTCACAAACTCATGAGCCTTCTCCAAGCTCTCGTTGAGTTTCCCAGCATAACTTTTTGCAGATGATCCCGTTGAGTCCTCTGGTGGCAGTCCCAACCACAAGTCCATGGGGACCTGCATCTCACAGCCGAACATCAACAAGGTGGGGGTTTAGCGTGTGACCTTATACTGTGCAGCCCTGTAGGCCAGCAGGACAAAGGGGAAGTGCTCATCCCAGTCAAACTGGTGATCGCTGGAGAACAGGGCTAACTGATTCAACAAGGTTGTGTTGAATCTCTCCACCATACCATCGTAATGGGGCCTGAGGGGAGTTGTCCATATCTTATTAATTTGGAGGAGCTGATACACTGAACTCAATAGTCCAGCCTCAAAATTCTTGTCCTGCTCTGTATACAGCTCCTGGGGTATGCCAACTCATCTAAAGAACCCCTCCACTAAAAAAAAAACTTGACCCACCAGCCATGCTTTCTGCTGTGGCAATGGATAGGCTTTTAGTCATTTAGTGAAACAGTCCATTGCCACCACAATGTACTTCTTTCCTCGGCCAGGTGAGCAATAGGGCCCCACCAAGTTTACCACCATCCACTTGAGTGGCGCTCCCACATTATAAAATTGGAGGGGGGCCATAGCCTCACACACAGATTCATTCTTGGCTCAGCAGGTAGCATGAACGGACCCAATTTTGAATGTCCATGGCTAAATTCACCAAAAATAACCTCTGCTTCAACTAAGCAAGTGTTTTGGGTATGTTGAAATTCCTCATTGCCTTTGAGCCACACATATGTCCCAATATATTTTCCTTTAACTAGCCTGGTACCACTACGAATGAGGAAGCAGCGTTAGAAGCAGTCCGCCATCAGCCATGGCATGTTATCTTTTAGGTTCGTGTCAAAATCTCGGGGACAATTTTTTTTGGACGAGATCATGATCTCCATGTCAAAAACAATCTAAAATCACAGTTTTGCCACCTCTTTGGTGCCAGGATGGGAGCTATTGCCTTTTGTTGTGGGATTATTTCCCAGTTTGCAGAAGAATACAATGGTAATTAGTCGTAATGAATCGTGATATCAGCTGAATGAGCTAATCAGCTATGAGCTATTGCTGTGTGTGCTATCAAGAGTGTGTTATTCACTTTGGAAACAATACCGGTGAAACAATGAGCCAGTGCAATGCTGTGATACGATGAAAGGTATAAGAGTGCATCCATGTAGTCCGGGAGCCAGGAGGACCCACCATGCACCCCCCTCAGCATTCATTGGGACTACTATTTTCTTACTTATTTTGGAGCTGGTGAAATTTTAAAACATGTACCCAAAGAATAAAGTGTTACGATCAACGTTTTTTAAAAACCGGCTTTAAAGCAGTAGAAATTGCATTGGATAGGGGGGTGGGTAATTGGAAAATGAAAACCCATCACTTTTTACCCTCCAGGGTGTCTTCTTTGTCAATATTTTAAATGAACAAATTGATTTACTCATAATTTCAGCCTTTAAGAGACTTATAAGCACCTGTTTATTATTTTAGTCTCACTAGGAACAAATATCATAGGGAATCTCTAATGCCTAAGATAACACTTATTTACACAATCCAATCTGCTAATAATGTCCTTTCCCTGAATGCCCACAGAAAAATATAATGTCCTAGTACTCCATTATCACAAATTTCACTTTTACTGTTTTAGTCCTCATCAGAGGAGCCATCTGCAGCATATTCCTGTTCTCCCGTTTCATCATCAGATTCCTCCAGTTCTGTTGCATCTCTCTCCAGCACATCAATTAGTTTTTGTGGTAAGATCATTTCATCTGCACACCAGAGTGGTTCTCCATCCTCTTTCCATGTCCTTCCCAGGGTTTGAGGATCTCATATATGGCAACATTTTACATTTTTCATGTTCTTGTCTGATAATTTGCTCGAGCAACATGTTCTCTCAAGTATGCCCTACTCGGGGGCAATCTAGCCAGGTCAATGGTACTGGATGATAGACTATCAACTGAAATATCCCCATCACACTTTGACTTGAGCATCAAGTGCCGCACTTCATCTACGCTCTGCGATTTGGATTTCCCATACAGTGCACAGGTGAACTTTTCATACCCGATCAGAAGATCATCATCATCAACCCAGTCATCTCCCAAATGCTTCAGGGCATCACAGTGTGCAGGAGATTTCAGTAACTTGAAAGGTTTCATCTTTCCAATACCCCTGAAAGAGCTGACTGAATCACAACCGGTGAATGCATGTAGCGCCAGCATAGCCTCACACATTTGCTCTGTGTCGTGTTTAGAGAGATTTGTAATGTTAATAAGGCGCTTTTTGTTGCCATGACCTGTATCGAAGAGGATAGTAATGTCTATTTTCCTGGCATGATACAGCAAGATCCAGAATATGTTACTGTCTGGACTCCTGACCCTTGCATACTCCTGTGCATACAAAGCCACTCCATCCAGGAACTACTCTCTCAACATCACGCAGAAAAACCCACAGGATGTTTTTCCAATTTGAAACATTAAAGGCCATTAGGCCATCCGCATGTCTATCCTTTCGCATTGCCATGTTTGGGCCACTTCTAATTGTCATGTAACAGTCAGGAAGGTTAGTATCTGGTAGCTCCTTTAACGAACTCTCATTGGTTCTTGGAATGGTTGCACTTTTGGTGTCTGCCACCACTTCACCCACAATATCCTGCAGCATTATCCCATGTGCTGTGTGGACTGAACCTGCCTCATACAACTCATTGACAATCGTATCAAAATTATCAAACTCAGAGTGAAAAACAGACTGGCTATTAGGATTGTGGGTGATACTTGCAGGTAGAAGAGAAGCACTCTCTTGCACAGCTTTTGCTATTGCTGTCTCAATTTCAAGGCTAAAACTGTGCTGTATCACGTGATTGGGTTTTCGTATATCATGCCTTACCCGCTAGGGGTGGCAGGAATGTGCTTCTGGTCACGCAATAAAGCGGAGTTGATGCTGGCACGCTTGCTTCTCGTGTTCCACTGCACCCCGTACACTGTAGTTGACGACGAGGATGGTTGAAACCGGACTTGTGCCCGTTTTCGTCGGAGGCGACTTCGGATTGTTTTCAGAACAATTGGAATGCTATTTCCACGCGAATGATGTGGTCGACGAGAGCAAACAGAAGTCGATCTTGCTCGCTTCGCTTTCGGTGGAGCATTATCGACTACTGCGCGATTTAGTGGCGCCGAACAAGCCCCGGGATGACGGGCTGTCATTTCGGGACATTGTGCAGAAGATGAAAGCACACATGGCGCCAGAGAAGTCATTACAGCTCGCTCGATACCAGTTCGATCGCCTCTCGAAAGGGGCAGAGGAGCGCGTCGCTGATTTCGTGGCGCAGATTAAGCATTCTTCCGTGGCATGCAAGTTCACGGCAGAGGAGCATCCAGCTCGGCTCAGAGATCGTTTTATTGCTGGTTTACAAGATGCGAAGATGGTTTCAGCGGTTTAACGGCTGAAGGGTGAAGCCATTACATTCAACTCGGCAGTCAGCGCGGCTACAGCAGTCGAGCAGACTCGCAGGGATGTTCGAGCCATCACCGGCCACGCGGGGTCGCGAGCACCCCGGGACGCGCGCACGACCTTCGATGCGGGTCGGACGTCGCCGCGCGGCCGCACGTGCGGCGAGGTGACCCCGCGGATGTGTTTGGGATGCGGAAGTCGACACCTGCGCCGTGCGTGCCCGTATAAAGGCACCGTGTGTTTGAATTGTCACAAGGTGGGTCATCTGACGCATGTGTGCCGTGGGGCGCCGGCCACCGTTAAGGTCATGGACGGCGATGTGCGAGGCGACCCGGGGCGGAACCGGCGGCCGTTGATGGGCCTGTTTTCAATTGGCCCGGCGGCGGCGCGCCCGATGACGGTGGAAGTCGAAGTGAACAAAACGCCGATCACGTACCAGGTCGATACGGGAGCGGCTGTGTCGATCATCGGCGAACAGACCGCGCGTAGACTCAACGGCCTGAAGCTTATCAGGTCAAACCTCACACTGTTCACGTACACCCACGAGAAGATAACGCCAGTCGGGATGGCAGACGTGTCTGTGCGGTACCAAGGCCAGGTCGCCACACTTCGGGTGTACGTCGTGCGGGGGAGGGGACGTCTCTCCTCGGCCGAGATTGGCTGGCCCGCATCAGGCTAGACTGGGCCGCAGTTCACCTTGTGCAACCCGTGCCGAGCCGATGGGAGGATCAGTTGGAGAAGATTCTTCAAAGACATCAAGGGTTGTTTGGCGACGACCTTGGGAAACTCAAGGGCATGGAGGCAAAACTCTTCCTGAAGGAGGGGGTGGTTCCTCGGTTTTGTAAACCACGTCTGGTGCCGTATGCCCTGCGGGACAAGGTCAAGGGTGAACTGGATAGGCTGGAGGCCTGTGGAGTGATCGAACGGGTGCCATGCTCAGATTGGGCCACCCCGGTTGTCACGGTGCTGAAACGGAATGGAGATGTCCGATTGTGCGGGTACTTCAAATCCACGGTTAACCCGGGGCTCAGCGTGGAGCAATATCCACTGCCGTCAATCGATGAAATATATGCATGATTGGCGGGGAGTCAATACTTCACGAAGCTGGACCTGCGTGATGCATATTTTCACCTGCCGATGGATCCCGGGAGTAGCGAGCTTTTGACAATCAACACGTGTCAAGGACTCTATCGATATACCCGACTCTGTTTTGGGATTGCTTCGGCCCCAGCTTTGTGGCAGAAAGCCATGGATCAGGTTTGCGATGGCCTGCCCGCTCAGACCTACCTGGACGATGTGCTCATTGCGGGGAAAACGGCGGACGAGCATCTTGCGAACATTGCCCAAGTGCTGACAAAGCTAGAAGCGTGCGGCCTGCGCTTGAACACGGACAAGTGCGCGTTCTTCAAGCAGCGCTTGGAATACCTCGGGCACATCATCACGCCGGAGGGGCTGTTGAAAGGTCCTCGGAAGGTGGAAGCGATTCAACACATGCCACCGCCTCGCGACAAGACTCAGCTGCGCTCGTTCATTGGTATGGCCCAGTATTACCAAAGGTTCGTGTGAGGGCTCAGCTCACAACTTGCGCCATTAACACGGTTGCTCAGGAAGGACGAGCGCTGGGCTTGGGGGCCTGCACACCAGGCGTCGTTTGACCGCGTCAAGCGGCTGCTCACAGAGGATACAGTCCTCGTGCACAACGAGCCTGCGCGTCCGCTCCTATTGGCATGCGACAGCTCTGCATATGGCATCGGGGCAGTGCTCTCCCACAGGATGGACGATGGTTCTGAGCGGCCTGTTTGTTTTGCATCCCGGACCCTGTCCGCAGCAGAGCGGGGATATGCCCAGATCGAGCGTGAGGCTCTCAGCCTCGTCTGGGGTGTGCGGAGGTTTCATCAATTCCTGCTGGGGCGGCATTTCACTTTGCAGACGGATCACAAACCGCTTCAATTCATCCTGAGACCCGAACGCGGGGTGCCGGTGGTAGCGGCCGCGCGAATACAGCGGTGGTGTCTGTTTCTGGGTGCTTACGAATATGACATTCAGTTCCGAAGCACTGAGAAGCATGCTAACTGCGACGGGCTCTCACGCTTGCCGTGTGCGGAGGGTCCAGCTGCGTCCGAGTTGGCCGACCGGGTCGATGTGTTCGCGCTGGGCCAGGTCCAAAGCGGGCCGGTCACGGCCAGACAGGTCGCGGTGGAATCGTCTCGTGATCCGGTGCTTGCCCGTGTCGTCCAGGCGATTTATACGGGGAATTGGAGCGATCTGCCTTCGACACCGGCATTTCAACTTTTCACGTCACGCGCATCGGAGCTGTCGTTGGTCCAACGGTGC
Source organism: Eptatretus burgeri (assembly GCF_056783735.1). Lineage (NCBI taxonomy): Eukaryota > Metazoa > Chordata > Myxini > Myxiniformes > Myxinidae > Eptatretus > Eptatretus burgeri. The sequence continues at coordinate 42,868,219 of NC_140976.1, forward strand.
GTTATGTGGGGAATGAGGACGGTGATTCCACCGAAGTTCAGGCAGCGGTGTTTGGAAGAACTGCATGTCAGTCACCTTGGCATCGTGAAGACCAAGAGTCTTGCTCGTAGCCTGTTGTGGTGGCCGGGGTTGGACAAAGACATTGAGCAGTTGGTTAAGCGTTGCGCCACGTGCCAAACAGATGCTGATAACCCGCGTCGAGCTTCAGGACTATGGCCTGCGCCAGTCAGAGCCTGGCAGAGGGTCCATGTAGATTTTGCGGGGCCGGTTAATGGCAAAATGTTTTTGATTGTGATCGATGCATTCTCTAAATGGCCGGAGGTTGTAGTAATGCAGCATACATCAGCAAACATTACAGTAGAGAAACTGCGGACGATCTTTGCTAATAAAGGGTTACCGGAGATCCTGGTCTCTGATAATGGTCCGCAGTTCATCGCAGGTGTATTTGATGAGTTTATGCGCCAAAATGGTATTCGACATCTAAGGTCCGCACCGTATCATCCTGAGACGAATGGCCAAGCTGAGTCGTTTGTTAAGATGTTGAAACGGGCTTTGCGCAGGGGGGGGGGGGGGGTTGCACCTGTGCAAACGGTGGTCGATGTCTTTTTGCTCCATTACAGGAACACAGTTCATCCTGTCACGGGTGATTTGCCTGCCATTCGTCTCTATGGACGGGCATTGCGGTCCAGACTGGATTTGCTGCGATCTGGTGGGTCGGGGAGTGGGGCGGTGTCGCGTCCGACGCGGCTGCGCGGCTTCGATGTGGGACAGCGGGTAATGGTGCGCGATTATTTCCATGGTTCCAAATGGGTGCCGGCGGTGGTCTCTGTGGTACTGGGGCCGGCGAATTGCATGGTGCGGACTGATGGTGGGGATGTGTGGAAGCGGCACCTGGACCAAATGCATGATCGCTCTTCAGCGTCATCCCCCCACACCTCCCCGGGCCGAACGATGTGGGACCCCCACCTGTAATGTCACCGGCACCTGACGTTGTATCGCCAGGGCCGGATGTGCCGACGCCCAGGGGGTCTTCGCCTGATGCTGTCCTACCCGGGGACGTCGGGCAGGCTGGTCGGCCGGGGGCGGTCGGTTTTACGGATGGCGCGAGTCCGGCGAGGGTGTCACCTAGACCGAGCCGGGAGGCGTCTGAGCCTGGACTGTCTGGCGGCGCTGCCCGTCCGAGGCGGGTCAGGGTGCGGCCACGGTACTTGGAGGATTATGAGTGTTGATGGGTTTCAGGTGGTCATGTTATGATTGTCTTTTCATCATTTGACTTGTCATTTTACGAGGGGAGGAGTGTGCTGTATCACGTGATTGGGTTTTCGTACATCATGCTTCGCCCGCTAGGGGTGGCAGGAATGTCCTTCTGGTTGCGTAATAAAGCGGAGTTGATGCTGGCACGCTTGCTTCTCGTGTTCCACTGCACCCTGTACACTCTATCTACATTGCCTGTATACCCTTCACAATGTCCAAACTTGTTTATCAGTGTTAGTAGCTCCTCACTACAAAACATATGGCGAAGTGTCATATACAGCAGTATATGTTTGGGCATCGTCCACTTCCCATTTGTAGCCCCTCTACAAATGTCCTGACCGATGGACAACACAAGTCCATTGACTGATGTTTTCACAGTCCTTACTGCTAGACAAAACAATCTTAAAGAACATTTCTAATTCTTCTGGAACAACACCTTCAATGTTCTTGAGATATTCCACTTGAGATGGAGGCCATATCAATTTAAATAAAAGTATCTTAAGCTGATAAATCTCTTCCAAAGGTTGAAATTATGAGTAAATCAATTTGTTGATTTAAAATATTGACAAAGAAGACACCCTGGAGGGGAAAAAGTGATGGGTTTTCATTTTCCAATTACCCACCCTGCTATCTCATGCAATTTCTACTGCTTTAAAGCCGGTATTGTTTTCCCCCAAAAAACGTTGATCGTGACACTTTATTCTTTGGGTACATGTTATAAATTTTCACCAGCTACATAATAAGTAAGAAAATATTAGTCCCAATCAATGCTGAGGGGGGGGGGGGGTGCATGGTGGGTCCTCCTGGCCCCCGGACTAATGGTTGGCTAGATACTCAGAAGGAGTCTGAAAGAAGTCTTGCTCAGAAGTTAGCCAGTAGACCATTGACCAGTGATCATGTTTTTCATCAACAGTATTACAGCAGGATCACCAACATAAGCAAAATTGAAAGAGCGCAGAAGCACAAGGTAAGTCTGATGTGTCGGGGGGGGGGGGGTGGTTTATGCGCGCATCTTCTGGGTTAACTTCCCTTTGGTGTACATAATTTGTTCATGGTGCCGAACCCAGCGCGTCCTCTAACGACTACAATCCAAGCTTTGAGCTTCACAAGTCTGGACAAACGCATAGGGCAGCTACCACTCAAATTGGATCTTTGTCAGTTGGTGTCTGTGACCTCTGAACCGCAATGCCATGACCATATCAACAGCGTAACGTTTTTGAAATCTGTATTTCAAATAAACAGATACAAAATCAAATGAGGAAGTATGTGCCTTTTCAAGGTTTGATATTAATCGGACAAGAGCTTCCCAAGTTATCGCCATTTATTTACCAAACCAATGACAAGACACGTTGTTGCATGGGCGTGGCCGATGGGGAAGGGAAGCTCAGTCGCGTTCCCCATTACGGGTTACAACGTACGGGCTTCCGGATAATGATGACTTCGTGTATTCTAATAATTTCTCGATTTCTTATGCGCATTTATAGATGAACACAATGCCCCAAGTTATGATCGTTTTCATATTAGACGGTGCATACATTTCGGAAACATCAGAGTGCTGGTATGCTCCGAACCAGGAAGTAATTTTTTTTCTCTCTCTCTTCTCTTTTTGTTTTTCCTTGCCACGACATTGCGAAAAGGTAAAATACGTTGGCGCTAATTGAATAATTGGGTATTAAAACTAAATAGCGAATAATCGTAACTGCGAATAATATGCGAACTTCCAGGCCACGCACGTACGGGCACGCGAGAGCGAAGAAACGGCCTGTGTGGTTGTTGTTTGTTGCTCGCGGTTTGAATATTTATTTATTATTATTATTATTTTTTTTTTACTGGCACATACTAGTATACAAGATATAAATTATTTAAGCAATAAATTATAATGCGTGGCGCTCGACCAGTCACACAACGCACGAGACAAAGTCAGTTTCGCTTGTGAACTTCGAATATTTTCTACGTTTTTTTTCTCCAAGCCCAACGATGCCGTCCTAACGCCCTGCACCTTCTAAGGCTTCTGGCAAGGAACCGAAGCACCAGAGGAAGGTTTATATTCACTCGATATAAATCAAACCCAATCGTGTTTATACCACGGACTTCTTATAATAACCTGGACCAGCAATGCCATCTACTCGCAGCAGTGAGAACTGAAGTCACCGGAAATGGCTCAGCGGCCATGTTGCCTTGCCACTCGCTTGTCGCGTGCAATTCAAAAAACCTGTAGATGCATTAAGAGTTTTAACTATTTTGCCAGTATTTTGAACTGGTAAACGTAAAAATTCCACAGTGCGTGGTGTTGGGATGCAATAATAAGTCTGGGAAGAGCTCCACATGCACCTTTCATCGGTAAGAATGCGATTGTTGATGCTTTTTTTCTCTTTCAATCGCCAATCTATTTTTAGAGTATTATTTAAAGAAGTTACGATTTAAACGCTAAACGTCAGTATAACAATCTAAATGATGGCAAAGTACAGTCGATAATTTGAAAGAAAATGTAAAAAAGTGATATTATCCAGGAATACGCCGGAAATGAGTTTTCCAGGCGTCTAGAATTCAATTTTTTTCCGGAGATTCATTCCCCCCCATCAACTGCTGTGGCTGCGTAAATAGTTGGGCAGGTAGCTCACAATATTTGTCCATTTGGGGGCACAGGCCCTCCCTATTCCGAGGGTCCTGGCTCCGCGGTCCACCTAACCCGATGTTACCCCCAAAATCATTTTGCTTCCTACGTGCCTTAGGGTTAGGGGGTCATATCTATCTTGATATCAGTGATCACATGTTTGAGACGGAGGCAGACTGTAATCATGTATTTTCTCTCATACACCACATCTGTGAGTGCTATACAAAGATTCGTCTCCACCATGTTGTTCGAACCATGAACACTGGGATTGAAAGATAAACCCATCAGGAAAAAATTCAGCAAACTGATCCTATTTGCACATCAATAGTTTACTAACCATTTGCATTGAAGTGTTTCTCCGAGGTTTCGACATATCTTATGTTTCAACCTACTGCGATTATAATAGTTGATCGTCATCTTCTATAGGTCAATGCATATTAAACCAGTCTCATTAGTGTGTAGATTATAGATCATGTTTATTAAGGTTGTCTAATGTCTGTTCAATGTTTTCATGATTGATCAATATATTATAGGCCATACAGGGTAGCTTTAAGCTACTCACAAAGGGGGTAGCTTTAAGCTACCCACTATGGCCTATAATATATTGATCAATCATGAAAACATTAATGAGACTGGTACTGGTTCAATATGCTTCGACCCACTACAGAAAGCTACCCTCTATAATATACACATATAATACCCAGTACACAGTACATATAATATACCTAGTACACCACAAATAGGAGGCCATAGGTTAGTCTGTAGATTATAGATCATATTTATTAAGGTTGTCCGATGTCTGTTCAATGTTTTGATGATTGGTCAATATATTATTAATTATAGGCCATAAGGCCTATTATTATAGGGGGTAGCTGAAAGCTACCGCCTTATGGCCTATAATAATACAAATATTATAGGCCATAGGGGGTTAGCTATACACATTACATTGATCATCATCAGATCACATGACATATGATATGATATGATAATCATTCATGAGAATTGCGACACCTCGTACTCACTCACCTTATTGATTCGTGCTGCAGAGCTTATATTAGCTTGGTAGTGATAATGGGCGGCGGAGACTTGTTAGTGAAATGAAAATCCTGTTCTTCTTATTAAGCTGGACAAAAATGTTGTTTCCAGTGAGAAATTCGGCACAAATTAATAGATTCAATCTGTGAATTCGGATTGGCAACGCAACATGGCGACTTCAGTCGACCGAGGCCGTTGCTGGTCCAGGTTATAATCACGATATAAATCAAACCCAATCGTGTTTACACACCGCCCAGCGTTTAATAATCACTCGATATAAATCAAACCCAATCGTGTTTACACACCGCCCAGCGTTTAATAATCACTCGATATAAATCAAACCCAATCGTGTTTATACACCGCCCAGCGTTTAATAATTGTACTGTACTGAAATGGAAGATGCTTAGCAGGCAGACACGAGCGGAAGGACAGTCGAGCCGGGCTGTGTTGTACAAGTACGAGCGCGGGCGTACTCTGCCCGGCAGCTCTCCTTTATTCGTATGCACACGCACGAGCCGGACGACTCCAGCATACTACGACGCCTCAGGCGGCGCGCACACCTCATATCCCTTGCCGACTCCCACGGCCACTCCTCCCATCATCACGCCCACCATGCATCATCACCATGCCCTTCCCCATAGGCCCGCAGACTCCACCACACTCCTCCCCCCTAAAACTATGATTAGTAAATGAGTACCATTATAAGAAGCATACAGAACACGAAGGACTTCGTATAATAATCAATGAATGAAAATCCCCCCTAAAACTATGAAAAATAAAATGAAAATAGCGAAGTATAATAGCACACCACATCATATAATGTGTCGATGCGAGCGCGTGGAGCAGTAAAGGCCAGGTTCCAAAGACGGAGGTGCACAAAGCCCCCTCCCCCCACTCTGACCGTGTTACCGATATGAAGCAGCAAATGAGAAGCACAGCAGCACTACGCAGCAAAAACGCCCCCAGGCGGCCCATGCTGACATGCCCCTCCCCGAGGTCGTGACGACCTTTCGAGCCAACCTCCCCCGGCCCCATCAAACGCCTCTGGCCCACTCCCCCCAGGCAGACCCGACGTAGATAAACACCCCGAGGCCGGCAGCCCGCTATCTGGAAGCCGTGGCGCCAGCCCTGATCGACCTTGGCCGGGGGCGCTGAACAGCGCCGCTGGCTGCATGCATCTAATGCGCCAAAACAACTCACGTACCACAATCAGTTGAGACGCCAACGCCCGTCCCAACGGCCTTGAGCGATCACAGAGAGTTGCTCTCGCAATCAGAGGTGGGGGTAACGCCGACCAGGGCACCAGTCTTGGTTCCGAGTCGATCTCCGAGACCCACACGGCAGCGAGACGGGAGCAACTCCATTTAACCCACACTGCAATCATAGGCTCGTTATAAATCACTACGAACATTATCCGAAGCATTGTAAATTCATTTTTCCGTACAGCGCGCTTTTCTGATAAAATCCCAGCACATGACAAAGCAATTACCTGCAGCCCGGGACAATGGACGGCCAACCCAACCTTTTTATTCGCCACCACCGCTCCTGAAGCCCCCACATCACATTGATCATAATACAACTCCCATTGACTGATCTCCGCCACATCCACTTTTACACGAGAACTGCTGGCATTTATTTCAACAACGTTAAACTGCATCACTAGAGCAAGGAAAAACACATATGCCATGAACAACAACCCACAACCCGCATCACGAGTCCGCTTCTTGGTTGTCGACTCGATGTTGTGACTCGCGACTCCCTTTAACGCCACGGGCTCACCGTCACCTGTCGAAGCTGCCTGCATAACACCGACGCGCATTGCCTCACGAACCCTGCCGAAGCGCGGGAACTCATCGCGAGCGAAGCGCGGGAACTCATCGCGAGAGCTGATACGGCTCTCGCCGCCCGCCACAGCCTCGCCCTCGGTACTCGACGAAGGCCTCGAAGAGGGCACTGGCACATCTGGAGGTACGAACCGGAGACCCAGTCCGAGGTGCGCCAGCCAGTCCCGACCCAACAGGGGGGGCCCCTCCCCTCGTACAACGAACACCGAGAGCCGGGCGCGTCGATCTCGGTAGCGCACTGAGACGTCGGCCCTCGCAAGCGGTGCAATCGCCTCACCGGTGTACGTGTATAACGACAAGGCCGTCTTGACCAGGCGAATACCGCGAAGACCACGAGCCGCCCGCTCATCCATGACCGACACTGCCGCCCCGGTCTCCACGCAAAACACAGTAGGTTGGCCATTCACTTCGACCTCAACCGTGAAAGGCGTCGTCATCTCCGAACCAACGGAAAACAGACTCAACCGTGGTTGCATCTCCCGCTCTGGCTCGCCGGCATTGTCAGGCCCCGGTTGCAGGCCGATCTCCAGGTCACTGGGGTCCTCTCGCACCTCGTCATCCAAGACCCCAACGGAGGCCCCCGCCATCCGACACACACGCTTCAAATGTCCCACCTTGTGACAATGCAAACACACGGTGTTCTTATACGGGCACATTTGTCGCAGGTGCGGACCCCCACACCCCCAGCAGCCGCGGAAAGTCCCTTCGCTCCAGGTGCGACCGTGCTGCGGTGCCCCCTCACTCCAGGTGCGACCGTGCTGCAGTGCCCCCTCGCTCCCGGTGCGACTGTGCTGCGGTGCCCCTTCGCTCCCGGTGCGACCGTGCTGCGGTGCCCCTCGTCCCGCACCGCCAGGCGCGCGTGCGACCTGCGGCACTTGAGCCACCGCTCGGACTCCGGGCTGCGTGACTCGCGGCACTTGTGCGCTCACCGCGTGGACCTCGGGATTAGCCGACATGCCCCAGCTGGAGCTACTCATTACGTCCTGGCCAGCAATGGCGCGGACATCCGTGAGTGTCTGCTCGACAGACGAAGCAGTCACGACCGCCGAGTCGAATGTGATGTCGGTTAATCGCAGGATGGCCGCTACCATCTTTGCGTCTCGCAGACCAGAAATAAAACGATCTCTGAGCCTTGTCGGACGCTCCTCTGCCGTGAATTTGCACGGCACAGCCGAATGCTTCGCCCGTGCTACGAAGTCCGCAACGCGCTCCTCGCCACCCTTAGCGAGGTGATCGAACTGGAACCGCGCGAGATGTAACGACTTCTCCGGCACCAAGTGGGTCTTCATTTTCGCCACGATGTCCTGAAAGGATAGCACATCATCACTGGGTCTATTTGGAGCCACCAAATCACTCAGCAGGCGGTAGTGCTCCGTTGATAGCGAGGCGAGCAAGATCGCCTTGCGTTTCTCTTCATCCTCTACATCATTCGCCCGAAAGTAGCAACCCAACTGTTCAGAAAACAACTCGAACTCATCTCCCCCGAACACGGGTACACGTCCGTGTGCCGTGCCCCGACCTTCCGCCATGCTCCGTGAGACCCTTGGCTCCGTAGCTTGGAACCGCCCGGGTTACTTGCCGACCCTGCACACGCCGATCCGAAGATCCTCGTCGCCAACTGTACTGTACTGAAATGGAAGATGCTCAGCAGGTAGACACGAGCGGAAGGACAGTCGAGCCGGGCTGTATTGTACAAGTACGAGCGCGGGCGTACTCTGCCCGGCAGCTCTCCTTTATTCGTATGCACACGCACGAGCCGGACGACTCCAGCATTACTACGACGCCTCAGGCGGCGCGCACACCTCATATCCCTTGCCGATACACTGATCCCCACGGCCACTCCTCCCATCATCACGCCCACCATGCATCATCACCATGCCCTTCCCCATAGGCCCGCAGACTCCACCACAATAATCACTCGATATAAATCAAACCCAATCGTGTTTACACACCGCCCAGCGTTTAATAATCACTCGATATAAATCAAACCCAATCGTATTTACACACCACCCAGCGTTTAATAATCACTCAATATAAATAAAACCCAATCGTGTTTATACACCGCCCAGCGTTTAATAATCACTCAATATAAATAAAACCCAATCGTGTTTATACACCGCCCAGCGTATAATAATCACTCAATATAAATCAAACCCAATCGTGTTTACACACCACACAGCGTTTAATAATCACTCAATATAAATAAAACCCAATCGTGTTTATACACCGCCCAGCGTTTAATAATCACTCGATATAAATCAAACCCAATCGTGTTAATACACCACCCAGCGATTAATAGTCACTCGATATAAATCAAACCCAATCGTGTTAATACACCACCCAGCGTTTATTATGCATTCGATATAAATCAAACCCAATCATGTTTATACACCGCGTTTATAAAAAAAAAAGGCATTTTTTGGGGAGGCGTCCATTCATCGCGGATTTTCACTTCTCGCGGGGGGTTTGGAACGTAAACCCCGCGATAAACGCGGGATGACTGTAGAATAGTTCAAGAAATGTTGTTCAACAGATGGACCAGAACAAAAGAGACTCTGCTCATCTTCTGCCATCCGTCGAGCACACATTTTACCAGACATTTGTGTCATTTGTGCCCACAAATAAATAAATGTGCGGACTAAGGGGAAGTCAACCATTGAAAAGACTTCAAAAGCTGCGTCACTGCCTGCAGGTACGACTTCTCAAGACTCTGTAAACTCCTGAGATCACAGTTCTGCAATTATATAGTGGTTGTGATAGTGGCTGTGTCTGAACTGTGTGAACTAAGACTGACTGAGCATTGTCTATCATCGGTTTAGGAAGCTTGCACCAGGCTGCCTTGCAGAAGAATGATGAAAGTGTTCTTATTCACACACGAAGAGGTGACTGTGTCGCAAACGAACTGAGATACCACAGGAATTGCTACAAATCCTACACTTATGCCTCCCCCTGCCCGCTCCCTTCTTCACCATACCGTGACCAAGTCTCATCCTTACCCTCTACCTACCTCTCCTCCTACCCCTTGGCCATGCCTGCTCTCATCGTCTCCCCTCCCATCTTTCTGAAAAACTCCCCCCTAACCCTTCACCCTCAACTATCTCCTCTCACCCTTCTCCCTCCAATCCCCCCTCACTCCTCTTTCTCAAAGTTACCCCCCCCCCCCGTCACACCCACAAAGCTGCTTCCTTCCCCTGCTCTCTCTGTTCCCCACTGTTTTGCGCTTCCCTCTCCCACCCCTTTTGTCTCCTGCTCCCCTTGTTGTACGTTCTGTGTGTTAGCTCTTATACGGGCCTCGACATTACATATTAAAAGAACTAGATTTGTGTCCAGCCATCAATAATACACCTGCTGGAGGTAGAGCGCGAGTCCTCTCGTGAATCAATGCCGGTACTTCAAGGCTGTTATCGTGAGATCACTGTTTTGTTTAGTTTCCCAGATTAGCACTTGCAGCTTATCACATGACACAAAATGGTAATTGAATTATCGTGAGTGTCTGTGTGTGCGTCTGCTAGCGAGTAGCACATAATTATAGTGTACACTGATGTCGAGAGTGTATTCAGCCAGAGCCGAGAAATAGACCTCAAGTCTGTTCTCCTACTTCCTCAGTGCTGTGTCTCTTCCCCCTTGCTAGTTCAGATCGTGCCATGTGCAAAACCAACAAGACTGCTCTTCTATATGTCATCGAGAGAGACGTTCCCAGAGCATTGTCCGATCACGCAACTCTTCACAACACCGCTCTGATGGTGGATGCAATGGCACTCATACAGGCATTACCTGATACGAAAATACCGATAACTTTCAGTCAACTTTCTGCCATGATACTTCATTGTTTGATATCTCGAGCAAGAGAGTTTCATGCAACAAGAGTGGATTTTGTGGGGGACTGGTACCTTGAAACAAGTATAAAGAGCCTGGAGCGAACTTGACAATGCCAGAGTGCAACTGCACAACTCACTATATACAACCAGGAGCAACAGACACTACGGCAGTGGACTAAATTCTTCAGATCAAGAAAAACACAAAGAGCAGCTGCTTCCCTTTCTAGCTACGACTTGGCAAGAAAGTGTGTTGAAGCAAACTCTCCTCTTGTTTATCACAGATGGTGCTGAGTGCAGGGAACTGAATTTCCAAGGTCGTAGCAAACCTGATGTGAGACCCATCGCAGAGCTAGTTGGAGTATGATCATGAAGAAGCTGATAACAGGCCCATCTTGCATGCTGTGCATACATGTGCCACCCACACCTCTGCAGTAATAAGAAGCCCTGACACTGACGTTGCAATTATTTGTATAGCTCATTCAGAGCGCATGGAAAAGTTGTTCTTTGCAACAAGTGTCAAGCAGAATCGCAAGCTGATCAACATCACCACAGTGGCTAGCATTCTCTCTGTGGGTCTGAAAGACTCAATCTTGGGCTTACATTGTTTTGCAGAGTGTGATACTACCAGCTCATTCTCAGGCAATGGAAAAAACAGTCCATCAGTTGATGAAAACAAGTGAAGATTCCCCACAAGCCCTAGCTCAGCTTGGGAGATCCTTTGAATGCGCTCCAGCTCTCCTTTGTAAATTGGAAGCTGTTGTCTGTCACCTATACCGACTCCTAACCCAGTCTCAGGTAAACACTGCTCGCTATAAGATATTTTGCACCTCATGTGGCATAGAAAAGAACTTGCCACACATGAAAGATGCCCTACATCAGCATATCAAGTGTGCTAATTATCGGGTGACAATCTGGGCCCAGACTGATATAATCAGCTGATCAATTGTCCTCCCGCTACAAATCCTAGCTGGTCTGCCGACCCCGATGATGGAACGCTCTCGATAGTCAAGTTTCATATAAATTGTGTGTGTTGTTTCGGAGAAGAGAGCAACAACCTATTTTGGAGGGGTCAATCCTCCCCCCCCCAAGCTCTCTTAATGAGCACAGATTTTGATTTGGTCGATATATTTTGGTCCATCAGAGGTAATGAATGTTTTGGTTAAGTTTCATCAGAATTGTGTGTGTAGTTTCGGAGGAGACAAGAAATGCCTATTTGGGGGAAGGGGGTGTCAACATCCCCCCACTGTAGACCCCCTCAATGAGTGCAGATTTTGATGTGGTCGATAAACTTTGGTAAAACACGCATTATGAAAGTTGTGGTCAAGTGTCATCGAAATTGTGTGTGCAGTTTGGTAGAAGAAAGCAAATACCTGTTTTGGACCTCCAAAATCGAATTGGCTTGTTCTTGTCACCCAACAAACTCATCCACCAAGTTTTGTCCAAATCCGTCCACAACATTTTGAAATATCACACTGTATATTGTGTATCGTTTTTGGCCCGATCTCTGAATGATTCTCATATCCGGCGAATCTAAAAAATCTCAAATTCTCGTATCTTATCATATCTCAAAAAAACCTGAAAAACTTAATTTTTTTTATTGTATCTGGATTCGGATATTCACCAAAATAAAATGATTTGTCCTGGTCAGACCTTTTCAACATATCCACCAAGTTTCGTCCAAAACTTTTTGAGATATCGTGCTACATCGAGTTTTTAATGCTATCATTCAATGGTGAAGAATCGCATTTAAAATTCTCGGATCTGATTCCGGATCCGGATCTTCACCAAGATTGAACCAATTCTTCGTTGTCACACGCCCAACCTGTCCACCAAGTTTCGTCCGAATCCGACCAGAACTTTTTGAGATATTTTGCTAAATATAAAGTCTTTTTGCATAAATAGAGGGAATAGCGAGAGCCGTCTTCATTGAAAGTGCCCTAGTAGGGCATACCACAGTCATTTCCTTGTATTGTATTACAATCACAACAAACAATAATTGTGTCAAAATAAAATATACACAATGTACTAGAATTTACCTTCCGTCGATCTCTTAAGTCGGTGCTGCGTGCCCAGAGGCCCACAATCAACGACAGCAAGATGATGGCAATGACAGAGCCAAAGACTGCACCATTGTTTGCCAGGTCAAACTTTTCAAAAACCGTGAGAAAGTTTATAGTGTTAGGTGGAACAAATATGTCTGTAATCATGAACCAGGGTGTGTCAACATCTGGAGGAAAATCATTAAACCTGCTTTTAAAATTGCAGATGACATTGTCTCTTGTCGAGTCTGGGTGGATCTGTAAGTGAAAGACAAAAATTAGTTTTATGTTTTTCTTTTATGTTATTTATTGTGTAAGAAAGCGCATTTAAGTGCAGAAGTAGGATACTCTTTTACAATGTACACTGTACAGCTATTGCATTAATACAGATAACAAAGAGACAGAAACAGGAGGAGGTAATTTGGTTTCTTGTGCTTGGCCTATATTACACACTCCAAGGTAGTATTAAATATGAAGCAAAATTTCTTTGGGCAAACCACGTCTCAGCATCATCCGTCATGCAAAGTGCTCCATTGGCATACATCAACTCTTATTCACTTACAAGGCCTTCATCCACAGTTTGATGGGGGGTATGGGTTTCCTCTCTGGGCGAACCTGCCTCACCCCTTGCTCAGCTTAACGGCGTGGAAACCCGGACCTTCAAGATAATTGGAATCTCCCATGATGAAGCTGAGTCGATGGGACTATCACTTTCACATCGCAGAAAGGTCGGTAGTTTCTGTCCATCAACAGAGGGTTGTGAGAGACGCACAGCGAGCACGGCTCGTGTAGTGCACACGGACCGGGTGGGCGTGACAGCTGCGGAATCTTCCCAGGTCCCGTGGTGGTTTGTATCACAGTATAGCATGAGCACTGGACTTGGTGACAACTGCTGCGGGTCTCTGTGGGTTCTGCATGGATCCCGAGGTAGGCCCGCGGTACATGAGTTGGGCATGGCGTTTTCGGCTGCTGGCTCTGTGTGGGGGAATTCCCATGGGCCAGCAGGGGCAAGTTATTTAAAAGACAGTGAGCAGACAGGCTGATAGGGACTGTTCGAAATTCGAGGGATTAGAGGACTCTGTTTTGAACTGACATACAGGGTTATTTTTCTTTTCTTTATAATGAGCAGACGTAGATTAAAGCTTTCCTTCTTCTTCCTCTCTCAATCCCGACGGAGTTTGGAATGAGAGAGGAATTCGTTGATGTGATGAGGTGAATGAGGCACATGGCGGATTTTTGTTTTTTGGGATTGATTGAATGGATGAGGATGATGTGTATGAAGAGGAGCAAGTGCACCCCTTGTGGAGAGGAATCCCTGCCTTTATTGGCATTAGGTAGAGAGGATTCAGATGTTTTGGAACAAGTTGCCACTCCTGTGCTGGTTGTGGAAAAGTTTCATTTTGCAAGAGTGCAAGAGTTTAGTGACAGGCTGGAAGTGTGGCTCATTGGGTGTTGGGAATTGTCGGAAGGGAATCCCGGCACTGGGTGTGTACCAGGCCCGGGCGGACCAAAAAACCCAGAAGGGTGGGAAAGTACGGGGCGGGCCGAGTAGCCAAGGAGATGGACTCACACGCCACGTGCCATTGAAGGCACCATTTGGGGAGGCCAGGAAGTACCCTCCCCAGGATTCCGCATCAATAAGGGGAACTTGGGGGAGGGGGAGGGAGGAGGGGGCGACCGCAGCTGTGTGGGATGCCACAATTAAGCCAACATCAGGCATATCCTGCAGGTAGGAGTGGTGTGACAAACAAACAAACACACAAACACTGATCTGTGAATTATAGTAAGGATAAGGAAAGAAAGAGGAAAGTAATTGTGAATTTAATGTTCCATCTTCATTAACTTTTAACATTGTTTGAAACAAATGGGGACAGGAACAACGCAGGCATGATAGGCCAAATGGCCTTCTCATGCGCCGAAGTTCCCTGTGTATCTTTGTGTATGTTGTTAAGAACAGGAGGAAATTGGGAGGGGAGGACAGAAAGTTGGGGGTGAGGGTGCACAGAGTTGGAATAGGGAGATTGAGATATTGGAAAGTGGGGGTGGTTGAGGACTTGGGGGTTGGAATTGGGGTTGAGTACTTGGGGTTTGGGGCAATTGAGGGCTTGAAGAAGAAAGGGGGAGGGGATCGGGGGAGTCCTCGTCACACTCCACATGTTTCGATTTGCCCGCCGATCACATCACACGCCTTCTGGTTGAATGCTTTGCATGAGTGGGAACAATTGTCTGAGTGGCAGACGGACGGTTGCTCTTTGCGGATTATGCAGTTTTTCCATGTGAGATCATCTGCAGCGATGCTCACCATAAGTGAGGCAGTGCGTCTGATGTATAAACGACGAATGTGGTTATCATTGGTTAGATATTTATTGGTATGCCATCCTGGTGAGGTCAAATGAGCCCAAATTCTGGATCGGTGGCTCTGGTTGATGTTTAACTGATGTTGACCATGTGATCTTTGTTTGTTTGATAGAGTTACATGTCTGAGGCCTTTGGGTTGGAAGTGACGCTTTGGTGTGGGACAGTGTCCAATGGGGATCAGGTGAGTGCTCATCACACTCCACATGTTTTGAGATTGTGTGTGTGCATGCGTGCGTGCATGCGTGCGTGCGTGCGTGCGTGCGTGTGTGTGTGTATATATATATATATATATATATATATATATATATATATATATATATATATATATATATATATATATATATATAATTCGAGGTGGTGTGTGTGTGTGTGTGTGTGTGTGTGTGTGTGTGTGCGCGCGCACACGTCTGTGTGTGTCTGTCTGTCTGCGAACGCCGTTTCTCGATAACCGCCGGTCCGATCTTATTGAAACTTGCCAGGAATATTGCCGGGGACCTGCGGATGTGCCTGTTCAAGGTCTGATATTAATCGGACCAGCGGTTCCCAAGTTACGGCCATTTTATTGCTTTTTTCAGTGTTGGAAAGGTGTATATATCGCAGCTGAAATGTCGTTCCACCTTATCACCTTATCATGCCATTTTTTCCCAAAGATATCTCAGAATAATGATAACAGCATATTAATAATAATAGCACAATAATTGGCGGTAATAAAAAGAATAACGTGATACAATATTGTCAACCAACAACGACCTATATATTCTCTGTCAACCAATAATGACAAATGACGTCTGTCAACCAATGACAGGACATGGTGCTATGACGTAACGAATGACGTTAATGCTTCCTCTTTTTTTTTGATATGAGGTCACAATTGACTCTGGGACCTGAGTATGTGCCTTTTCAAAGTTTGATATCGTTCTTCTTCCTCCATTTCAGCTGGTTCCCAAGTGTTTCCCAAGGTTTGAGAGCTGTTTTTTCCCAAGGTTTGAATTCATTGTTGTGCTTGGTAGACATTTGTGAATACATTAAGAGAGGAGGGGGGAGAGAGGAGGGGGAAAGAGGGGGGAGAGAGGGGGCGAGAGAGAGAGGGGGGCGTCACGATTCAAGAGAGGGGGAGAGAGGAGGTGCGAAAGAGGGAGGAGAGAGGGCGGGGGGGGAGAGTTTTATATAGATTATCTATATATTAATACTGAAGGACCAATTTTGTGCTCCTCCTAGCGGTCGCGTCACGTTTTTCTCGGTACTGTGACCTGGACTGAAAGAAACTTCGTACCTGTAAGAGTGCATCGCGCATAGTTGCAAGAGTCAACCTTCAACTCTGAAGCATCTATATATTGATACTGAAGGACCAATTTTGTGCTCCTCCTTGCGGTCGCGTCACGTTTTTCTCGGTACTGTGACCTGAGAAGTTTTGACACTGTGTACGTCAAAGTAGACACGTGCACAAATCAGGGAACTTCTTCACAAGGAGTAGTGTACACCAAAAATGTCATGTACAAGGACGTTTTGTAGGCCTCATTAGGTAAGGCCATGGAGTACATCGACTGGGATCCGGCTCTTACAAGAGCCGCCACTGGTTGTCATATTGGGCTCATGGAATGGAATCCGTCTGTGACAGGGCTTCAGCTAGTCTATCTATAATTATAGAGAGGCGAGAGAGAGGTAGCATAGGTGGACCGCACCTACGGGCCCGCACCTATGGGCCCGCACCTACGGACCCGCACTAGTGTTTATAATACTGTTATGTTTGTGGGGTAGATGAAGAAATTTCATAGGAAAAATTGGATTGTATGGAGTTGCTTGGCCTGCGGATGTGTAGGTGACATCTCGATGTAAACTAAGTAGGGAAACTGTGAGCTTAAGTGTTACTTGTCACCAAATGGGGGGTAGTGCAGTGTTAATTGGATAGGGATTAAGGATAATTTCCCGCAGTATGTAATTGCCTCCCCGTGCCTTTTCCTTGTTTTTGTATTGCAAACCAGCAATGATAGAATTACGTTTTTGTAACGGAAACGGCAATTACATCCGAGCTACATGACCAAGTAGGAAGATTCCCCACCTCCAAGGGTGACCGCGGGTGAAGTCACACCCCCGAGGCTGATGATTGATGTGCATGACGTGAGTAGGAAGAAGAAGAGCATGAGAGAGGTCACTTTAGTCAGAGGATGGGTGAACTAGCTTGTAGTGAGAAGCAAACGCACGGGTGGAGTTCGGTGTGAGGGAGGCGATCAAATAAAACCAGAGTGCTTCTTGGCAAGAGAACGGGGAGGCAGGTCGTTGCAAGAGGAGACAGACACAGTCAGAGACGAAGGCTTAAAGCGGGAGAGAAGCGAGAGAGGCAGGATCGGTTGCCGAAAGAGCAGGGCATTATGGCTCGCTTTCCTTCGATGCATGAAGAAGAGTGAGGCTTCAGTTGTAGTCGTGAGAGCAACGTGACTGGGGGGAGAGGATCTCACTTCACTCTCCTCTGGGCACAACGAAATAGCTGTGTGATTCTTGTATTCGTATTGACGCAAATTGGCCGCGTGTTGAGCAAGACGCTGGCCATTGAGTCTTGGTTGGTAATGAGAGACAGACATTGAAGCCTCGTGTATATCACCGAATGGAGTGGCACCATTCTGCAGAGAGCGGGATCGGCAAGCACGGCCGGCAAAGAAACTACACCGTAGTTCGGTTGCCCTGATGTCTAATATTGCCTCACGAATTGCTCGTCGCCATTTTTGGGGTGCAATTACCCACACGCTGATGACGCAGTTCGATTGTCAAGTCCATAAAGATTGCCTGGACTCAGCTAAGGGAAGGAACGAAAAGGGATTTCTTTATTTTATATGACCCATTGTGTGTCTGAGTGCAGAGGCACCTCAAATAGGAATTTTGGCTGTAATTTCCTCATGTCTTTCTTTCATTATGATAATTTGAATTATTGTCATTGTACATATTTGATTACTGTCATTAAATTATCCATTTAATTTAATTTGTTTGTGTCCGTGTATCTGTTGTGAGTTCGAGAATAAAACCCCTGTGCTGTGCTACCGCCCTGGTGATGCGCCGAGCATTTCTTTCCCATGTGCGCATTAATCTCCGGGAGTCTCAGCTGGACATGATGGTGCAGCATGATCATGCTCTCAGTGGTCCAACTTTTTGAAGACTACCTCCCCCCCCCCCCTAATCAAAAATCCTGTGTACTGGCCTGCAAAGGTACATGGCTCAGTCGTGTGTGATGATGGCAGAGGATTGGTCATTTCTGGCTTCCGTATGCCTGTGTTTAGCCAGTCTGGCGACCAACCGTTTCGCCATTTGACCAAGATAATGGGTGGGGCAGTCATGACAGCGGATGTTATAGATATAGAATATAGACTATCTGAGATTGGTCCTGTCTGCCCACCTTATCTTTGGGTTTTGGCAGTGATGTCTGAAAAGTCATGTTGGGTATATGTGCAATGCAGACATCGTAGGATTGTAGCAGTTGATATGTATTGCACATGATTAGGGTGGTTGGGATTATCCACAATTTTTCACAAAAACAGGTTCTTCAAAACAAAGTTGTTGCTTTGTTCTCCTCTCCAATTTTGAAACAAATTGGATGAAGCAGACCTAATCTCAGAAGACATTTCATCCACTTCACTCGTACTTCCTCGTCGTGAAAAAAAGCCTGCTGTCCAATCATTTTTTTTGTCCCCCTTCTCCAACCACTCACAGAACAATCATTGAAATTTTAAAAAGAGAAACTTTTCAGATTTCCATTGTTGTGTACTTACGTCTCCCATGTTCTTCATCCATTGATTACTGTTTGTGTTCTTCAACATGCAAGAAGCTACCACAAATGATGCAAACATAATTGTGGTCCTATTAGATCCTGTCAAGCATAAACAAATGTCAGATGAAATTTTGCACAAAAAAGAAATCTTGTCACACACAAAGTGTTTCCTTTTTATTATCTGGTGTGAACAACAAAAAATACTACAGAAGAAAAACGAACATAGAACCTCCATCATAGTTAAATTACTTAGTCCAGTTCTGTTTTCAATTTGCTTTTAAAAGATTAATTACATCTGTGTACTTGTTTGAATGGAGATAACAATTCCAAAGTTGGAGGCAACATGAAAATGGAAAGATGTCAGAATATTTTTGGAGTACAAGGGGGAGGGGAGACAGGGTGACATGGCAGAATAGAGTTAATAAAAACTTAATGACAGCAATACTTGCTCATATTAAGCTCTTTGTTCCAGTGTCCTCTTAAAAGTAAGCGTTTTAATAATATGGACATAACATATTTCTGTGTGGAGTTTAGGGAGGTTGTATTTGCAAATCATTTCAAGATCAGAGCCTGGTGTTGGCTTAGTGTTTGGGTGGCAGCTTGGGATCATCGGGTCCTGAGTTCAAGCCCCGTTGGCCGCTGAATTAATACGCCAGGGGTTGACTCAGGTCAGGTCAGGTCATCCTTCCGAGGTCATTGAAATGAGTACCCGTGTGTACTGGTAGTGGGCACTGCATCAGCAACACAGTCGCGCTTCGAAGAAATGATAGCTACCCGGCAGCTAAGCTGCCATACGCAAGAAGAAGAAGAATTCAAGATCAACTCCATGTAACATGAGAATCTCATGAGCCTCTGATGATAACCCACACAAACCCTTCGAGTGGAGGGACGTGTGTTCAACAACACCCCCTCCAACCCTCAAAAGATCACGACCAGTGAATGCACTCTTTATCTTGATTAGATTTTTTATATGAACACCAATGGAAAGGACATATCTGGGGCTTGTGTATGTACATGATGAGTTTAAAATGATGCTATTTGAGTCGAAATTCGCTAATGCGTTACAAAAGCGTGACAGCCGGTCAGAAAAATCGTATTCAAATAATTCCGCTCAATTCGTCACTTCTGGAATCATTTGATACCACATTTTTGGGTTTCACTCATAATAAACGCTTCCAGTCACTGGAAAACGAAGAAAATATAGAATGTTTGCCAAAAAAGTGGGGTTAACGTGCGTCAGGTTTGACCGAAATATGAGGGGATAAAATGCCGTTTTTCACATAATAGCAGAGATATCACGTCCATTACGGGCTTCTTCATTGGAAAATAATGATGTGTTGTTTGTGCAGTGCCACTAGGCACACGTCTATAGCATCATCACTTCTGTTGTACCTCGGTCACGTGACCTGCAGACCACTTTCACGTGCGTAAGAAATTGACAGACCTGCATCATCAGTTTCGTCGGGAGTTGTTTTGCACGATCGGCCATCAATAGAGGCGATTAATACAGACCGGTATACTACAATTACGATGTAATACATATAATTGATATCTTTGTTGCAATGCAGCTAAATAGTAAAGCTTATCATCATTTATGCTCCCCCGTGAAACTTTGACGGACACATATTACGCACGTGAACCGAGGAAACATCGCTCCATACGAGCAATTCGTCGATCTTTCCGGCGAAACGTGTTGCAGAACAAAGGATTCTGAACATTTTCTCTGGGGGAAAGGCGATTAATATTCCAATAGACGTATGTGAGTACGGCTACTAGGGGTATGCAAATGCGTTCTACGCGGACGTCACAAAACTAGTGTATCGGAATCAACGTTTTTCGGAACAAGATATGTAAAATCGGACAAACGATGAATTTCGATGCCGCGCACTTTATTACGGACGTGTCCTACGATATGTAACTACATAGTGGGAATAGAATATTCGACACTGGGAAAAGGTATCCAAAAAAAAAGAGTCAAAACTATAACGTACCGAATTCCATGAAGGCAATGTAATGCATTAGCAAATTTTGACTCATTTACAATTAATCATGTTGGGAGGGGTGGGGGGAGTTGGAGCAGTATGGCATGTGAGGGCTGTTATGAATATATTTTTTTGTTTGGTTCCAGGGCTGCAAAAGAGTTTACACTGGATTATTGCATCTATTGGTGAAAGCAGAACCGTCCGTCCATGTGTGTGTACGCGTGTGATATCCATGGTCAATGCTAGAATGTACCAACAGGAAATTGTACGAACCCAACACCTCTCCATCAAGGATATTTCTAGTATGCCTATATTTCCGTGAGGCTGAGTTGCATTCAAGAACACAATTATGGTTAACCATTCAAAATTCTCACTTATTTAAATGCTGAAAATTATGTTTAAAAAGACTATTTGAATTGCACAATTCATGCCAGCATCAGCAGGTTAAAAGTGCCTGACGAGTAGAATCGACTCATTGTAAACATTCACACAGCGCATGCACAAAAGGCCTCATTTAGCATCCATACGTTATTTTGAAAGTCACGTATTTATTAGTAACATGTTGCTGCCAGTGATGTTTAAAGCATACCTGGGTACATGATCGTGATGCAATATTGTCCAGGCATCAAATAGTCAAGTTTAATGGGAAAGTGTTGAGCTTTGGACTTGTTATGCATCAGACTGCAATTCAACATCTCTAACTGTCGAAATGTCATGTTCATTTTAAGGCCACAGTCATATGGAGACTTCCTGTCTGTGACAACCCGATTCCACGTTATGTATATTTCCAACCAGGACAACATACTTAGTGGGACAAGGTCGAAGAAGACAACTGTGCGATTGACAGTGATATTAAACTTTATGACATTCTTGCAGATTGGGAAGGTGCAGTTTTCCCTAATATATGAAAGATGCTGGCCCAAAAACCTTTTTGTAGTAGTGTCCTTTGTTTGGGTTTGAATTCCTGAAAACGCCGGGGAAATTGTATCATATAACAACACTGATACAACTGGATTGTTTGAATTCACTCCCTGGATCCATGTCAACGGGTTGCTTTTGAAGATCATAGCCTACAACAGACATTTTCAGGAAAAGAATTAACATAATGAAATTTTTAATAACTGAAACAAAGTAAAAATTATTTTATGAATATTATTCTGAGTGTGTAAGGTACTGCATTGTAAAGCAATAAGTGTGTGTGTGTGTGTGTGTGTGTGTGTGTGTGTGTGTGTGTGTGTGTGTGTGTGTGTGTGTGTGTCACTTTACAGTTGGTAGAACACCGATTCTGCTGATATTAAGCCTCTCCCTATTGGATAGGGGGAGGCTTATACCTGTTGTAGGGTTTGTTTTTACAATCAGTACCCCCAATTCTTAATGGAACTTCAGTGTCTCTTAGACCCCAAGAAGAACTAAACCACAGTTAAGGGTTTTGTTTTTCTTCCCATATTTCTTCCAATGTCTGAGCTGTATATTGGAGCCCGATGGGATTTTCAGAATAAAAAGTTGCATTCAAAGTGTGCAGGATTGAGGTTTTTTTTTCGGCATTTTCACACATTTCACCATAAATCGACTAAGGTTCGTCCGATCAGAACAAAATTGCCCTCTAGATGGCCTAGTGCAAACTACATTTACAAAATTTATATAATACGCCACAGAGTTAAACGTCAAATGGCGGTCTGAAAAAAAAAACGTGTTTTTTTTTTGTCATCGCTCAATTTTGCCATTGCGGAATCTCAAAGACCGCTTGACCTTTTAATATGTTCTTGCATCATCATAGTGGACCTGCACTGAAGTTGTGCACCTGATATTTGATTAGTGTCCTTTACCTACTTTTTTCAGATTGTGACCCATTTAACAAAATATTTAGATATTTTGATCACAACTTTTTTTTTTTTATTACAACATCAAAATATTTTGATCACAACTTGAATAATGTTCCTCAAATTTCCATGATGTGGATGATGGGGACGCATTTTCTTAATTTACAGTCTATCCATAAATGTTGAAGACTGAAGGTGATACGGCAGTCAGAAAAAAATATGCCATCATTGGATTTTGAGTGCTGGGGGAGGTCAAGTTTTGCCATAACTTGAAATTAAATACTCTCACCTAAAAACATGCGAGAAAACTATCTCCATTTAATCAACATGTTATCGAAAATTATTATTTCAATGAAGCACAACAAAAATAAGAGGTTAAAAAAAGGAACCAAAACCTATTAAAAAGCAATCTGACCCATTTTTATAAAGCAAGTGAGAAAACAGGGAATAATCAGACATTGGGATTTTTTTCCAATCACATAATCGTATTTTCCATTGAATTTGTCCAACAATGTTCAGAATAATTAAATAACTTTGTCATTGATTCATCTTTTCCAAGGAATGATATTTTATTACAATTAATTTCAAGGTGTAAAGTGATGGTTACCTGCAATCCAGAATTTCCTTTTGCACTTTTTGATTCGTTAAGACTCTGAATGAATTTGTGGTCACTGTAGTTTGTGCTCCAGGTCTTGTTATAAAGCTTTTTGAGAGGAACAACCTCACGAGTTAGAGTAAAACTGCTGGTTGTTGTCACGGATGCTTTTCCACTAGGAACAAGTTTTTTCACAACTGATACTCCATCCTTTATCATATTTGTGAAAACATCTTGAAACAGTCTTTCGTTCTGCAAAAAAAGGTTTATTGTTGGATTAATGCAGGTGTGTGCATTCATGTGTGAGGCGATACAATGAATATATTTTTCAGGAGACTGCTGGAAAGAAAAAAAACCTCCCTCAACTCATGTCCACTGTGTTTGGCACAGGCCATACTTACCAAGTGTGGGTTTGTGGGATTGAGTAGCCATGAGAATGAAACCACACCAGTAAGTTAGAGAAAAACGATATATAGCATGGTTTTAAAAAAAGTTATCAACAAGTTACAACAAAATGAGGTGGATGAGTTAGTTAGGTGACAAGAACAAGCCAATTTGATTTTGGTTCAGGTCCGGATCCAGATCCGGCCTCTCAGCGGGAATAAAATTGGTCCAAACATGTCCGAGATATGGTTGCGGATGCACCGACGCACGCGTGGACACAAAAATCGAAAACAAATCCATAAGCTCCCGTTTTGGATTAAGTCCAACGGAGGCTAATAATTTTCAAATGAGCAGAGGGAGATGAAGGTGCTATCTGCCTAGCAGAGAAATGTAATAGTTTTTCAGGACAATTTTATAAGAAATAAAAACCATCAATTACAAGAAAATAACGTGTTTTTATATTGACAAGAAAAATTAAGACAAAAACAAGTTCATTGGCACACACAGAAATAAAGCGAACCTAAACAAAGCAGTTGTAAAAAAAATAAAAATAATGATGAACAACAACACATTTTAGCAATCTTTCTATGATACCACTTTAGCGATTGTCTGCCACATTTAATTGTTGCTTTCCCATATATCTATACTAATTGTGTGTGTGTGTGTGTGTGTGTGTGTGTGTGTGTGTGTGTGTGTGTGTGTGTGTGTGTGTGTGTGTATACGTGCACGTGCGTGCTTGGTAATTAAGCATTATATATCATTCTCTTTGCTATCCCCACCTCCATCTGTCTGTCTCTCTCTCTCTCTCTCTCTCTCTCTCTCTCTCTCTCTCTCTCTCTCTCTCTCTCTCTCTCTCTCTCTCTCTCTCTCTCTCTGTCTATCTGTCTCTCTGTCTGTCTGTCTGTCTGTCTCTCTGTCTCTCTGTCTATCTGTCTCTCTGTCTGTCTCTCTCTCTCTCTCTCTCTCTCTCTCTCTCTCTCTCTCTCTCTCTCTCTCTCTCTCTCTCTCTCTCTCTCTCTCTCTCTCTCTCTCACTCTCTCACTCTCTCACTCTCTCACTCTCTCTCTCACTCTCTCATATTCTCTCTCTCGCTTGGCACGCACGTGCAAACGCAAGGGGCTGTTGCTCAGTCTCTGGCGGTACGTGTGGAGCCTGTGTTGCTTTCTCTCTTCTTATCATCTTCTCCTCTCTCTAATGTATTTTTTGGGGGTGTTCCTTGTGTATAAACTGTTATCAATGCTTTATCGATTACTTTAAAATTGAATTGGTTTCTTCTCTTCTTTTTTCCACTCTTGTATCTAATCCTTTGCTTTGTTGTATTGAATTTTTACCCTTTATACCTTTTTGTAATAAAAGGACATAAAAGTCAAAGTCTCTCTCTGTCTCTCTCTGTCTCTCTCTGTCTCTCTCTGTCTCTCTCTGTCTCTCTCTGTCTCTCTCTGTCTCTCTCTGTCTCTCTCTGTCTCTCTCTGTCTCTCTCTGTCTCTCTCTCTCTGATCTCTCTCTCTCTCTCTGATCTCTCTCTCTCTCTCTGATCTCTCTCTCTCTCTCTCTCTCTCTCTCTGATCTCTCTCTCTGATCTCTCTCTCTCTCTCTCTCTCTCTCTCTCTCTCTATCTCTCTCTCTGATCTCTCTCTCTCTCTCTCTCTCTCTGATCTCTCTCTCTCTCTCTCTCTCTCTCTCTCTCTCTCTCTCTCTCTCTCTCTCTCTCTGATCTCTCTCTGATCTCTCTCTCTCTCTCTCTGATATATATATATATATATATATATATATATATATCTATCTATCTATCTATCTATCTATCTATCTCTCTCTCTGATCTCTCTTATATCTGTCTCTCTGTCCCTCTGTCTCTCTCTCTGATCTCTCTCATATCTGTCTCTCTGTCCCTCTGTCTCTCTCTCTCTCTCCACCCTCCACCCCCCCCCCAACCCCCTGTTGCCCGTTGGTGCATTGGGTGCGGTGTCATGGTGGCTGTGGGTGTTCAATGAGCTGGGATCTGCCCTTGGTGTTGGTTGATTTATCCCCTTTGATATCGTTTTCTCCCCTAACCCCCCCTTTTTTTTGTTTGTTAGTCTCATATCGTTATTTTCCCATCTTTTATTCCCCTTGTGCTTAAACTTCTTCACCTGTATTATCTTCCCTTCATTGAATCAAAGGGGAGAGAGACAGAGAGACAGAGAGACAGAGAGACAGAGAGACAGAGAGACAGAGAGACAGAGAGACAGAGAGACAGAGAGACAGAGAGAGAGAGAAAATGAGAGTGGGGAGCGTGCGGGAGTGACGGTCATCTCTGCGAGAAAATATATAACCTCCTGAAGGTAGGGCAGTTTTTGCAAACTTTGAAGTCATGTGACGCGAAAACGAAAGCTAATATCGAAAATCCGGCCTGACAAAATTTAGATATTGTCCCATAGATTCATATGCCACAATCAAATTCAACATCCCTTGAGAAATGTAGGAGAGAGATTTTGAAAATCGTCATTTTCGCATTTTTTGCCAACTTTGAAGTCACGTGACACGAAAACGAAAGAGAATATCGAAAATCCGGCCTGACCAAATTTAGATATTGTCCCATAGATTCATATGCCACAATGAAATTCAAGATCCCTTGAGAAATGTAGGAGGAGAGAGATTTTGAAAATCGTCATTTTCGCATGAAAATCGTCATTTTCGCATTTTTTGCCAACTTTGAAGTCACGTGACGCGAAAACGAAAGCTAATATCGAAAATCCGGCCTGACAAAATTTAGATATTGTCCCATAGATTCATATGCCACAATCAAATTCAAGATCCCTTGAGAAATGTAGGAGGAGAGAGATTTTGAAAATCGTCATTTTCGCATGAAAATCGTCATTTTCGCATTTTTTGCCAACTTTGAAGTCACGTGACACGAAAATGAAAGCGAATATCGAAAATCCGTCCTGACCAAATTTAGATATTGTCCCATAGATTCATATGCTACAATCAAATTCAAGATTGCTTGAGAAATGTAGGAGGAGATAGATTTTGAAAATCGTCATTTTCGCATTTTTTGCCAACTTTGAAGTCACGTGACACGAAAATGAAAGGGAATATCGAAAATCTGGCCTGATCAAAATTTATATATTGTCCCATAGATTCATATGCTACAATCAAATTCAAGATCGCTTGAGAAATGGCGGAGGAGATAGAATTTGAAAATCGTCATTTTCGCAACTTCAAAGGCCTCGTGACCTTGACCTTCGGTGACCTTGAAAGTCATACCATCGTGTACGTCTCATCGACCTCTATCAGGATCACTAATGACCAGATCTCCCGCTTCAACTACATTGTGGACGGACGGACGGATGGATCGTCACCTCTCCTCTCAACACCAATATTATTAGGTCATGCTCGAAGAGATGAACGAATGAACGAACGAACATTTGGTGTGATGGTGTGTGAATTATTTGGTTCCCATTGTTTCCACATGTTCTTATCGCTTTGTGTAATGTACCGAGAACTGTTTTGAATTACTTACATTTCCCTCTACCGTTGCTATTTTAGCATGTCCAGTATGACGAGTGTTCATTCTCGTGGTGCCGTATTCGGCTCGTTAAGTCGGAAGCATGGCCTCACATGCATCCCTCCTGCCCACGTGGCAGTCAAAGCGATTATTATTGCCGTCGGTGGAATTATCGGGGCTGAGAATATCCTCGCAGCATCGAGAATGAACAAGAAAGTTGTTGTTTTCGTTCGATAAGAAAGTATGGTGGTGAGTGTCGTGGAATCGGGCTTATCCGTTGAGCCCGACATTTTCATTCCGGTTTCTCCGCTTGATTCGTTGTTAGTAAAAATGTCAAAGTTTCCAACATCGCACTCTACGTGGAGAATGAAAAAATAGAACTTGCCCTTCGTACTTTTGGTACAGTCATGTCTCACATTTCAATGGTTCCCTTACATTGCCGCGATGATCCCTTTAAACTCGTTTATTCCTTCAGTTGTCAACTCTTCATGGTTTTGAACGAGAACCATCATGATCTTGACGTTACGTTTGATCCACAATTAAACATGATAATTACGATTATCAAATGTTTACAGCAACACAGGTGTTAATGTGTTATGTCTGTAATCAGCATGGACATCTGCAAAGGGATTGCTCCGGTAATCCCCGAGAGGCTAATTCAGCATCCAATGAGAGCACCGTGCGACCTGAACGACTGGATTTTCTTCCTTCACCTGAAGGACAGGAATCTTTTCCTTCAGCTGAAGGACAGAGATCCGTTTTTCAGACAAAATTCATTTACAAAATTCTCATCCAGCAGAGACAATTGATGCTGATGCTGGTTTCATGGTTGTTAGCCAGAATAAAGCACAGAAGTGTGTAATTGATAGGAAAATAAATAGTACTGTGGAACCTAAAAGGCCACTTTCTTATGCGCAAGCTGTTACAACACCTGTTGAAAAATTACCTGAAGCCATTCCCAAAGACTCATCTCCCAAGCAGCCTTGTACCCTTGTAATTAGTACACGTGAAACTGTTGTTTCCAGTGTGCCCAATGAACCTGAGGTTCCTTGTGAAATTGATGAATCCCCCCATGTACAGTTGCTTCAGTTAAAATTGATACATCGGATGTACAAATTGATTGTGATGTAGAGGTGAGTGGACCTGTGGCATCAGATCAAATTGCTGTTGAGGAGCAGCAGGGGTTTGTGGTAGATAGCATGGGATACGAGTCTGATAGGACATCCTCTGTTGCTTCGGCCTGAAGTGACGCTAGCGGCGATATTCCTTCTCAAAACCCTGAGGTTGATGCCTCAGTTTCTCCGAATGCCGTTCACACCTTCATGCACAAAAGTTTTCCGAAAAAGGGGGTCAAAATTAAAGAGAATTTTCTAGTTCTAGATTTTATTCAAGTGGCTCGAATAATGATTTCTCAACCTGATAGATATATCCTTGCAGACCCTCAACGTCACTGGCTAAGAAAATTTCTGAGTTACACTCAGAATGAACTCAAAGATCATGGCTGACGTAATCTTTGCCAGCGACCCCTTCGACGTGAAAATATCCATTGCTCGCCGAAATATCAACGCTGGTTGCGAATATCTCTGTAAAGTACAAGTTAAACAGCAAGTTGAGTGTAACAAGGTTGATATCTCACTTCGACAAGAAACTCACTCTACCGATGATTCTTCAACTGAGTGAGAATTGTTTCTTGAAATGGAATTTCATTTTCACTGAGAGATTTCTCCAGTTAATGATTTCATTCATAAATGGTGCAAAGTTGATGTCTTGTGTTGGGTGGAGGAAGAGGAAGATTATTTTTGCTGCTTTAATTAGTATCTCATGGATACCGTTTTTGATTTGTTCCATCAACATTGACTGGAATGATTTATTACTCGGTTCTTTTATACTTTTGCAATAAAGGACTTCAAAAGACAAGTCTCTCTTACATACACACCCTTCCTCACACCCATCCCTCCCATAATGTATAGTAACGTTTGGTGAGGCGTCACTCACCCCACCACCCCCTCCCCTTCCTCACTCTTCCTAACCCCCCCTCCCCCTTCCTCTTCCTCTCTCCCTATTTCTCCCCCTCCACCCCTAATATCCCTGTCAGCGAAGTGACAAGATGTATTTGCTAGTACGATAATAAATAGAGGTTGTGTGGCTGCAGCTCTGTTTCCAATATTCACTTGTCAACTGGTTGTGGCACTGACCAATTGGGTGTGCCCATCTTTCCCTTCACTATTTGATTGTTTGTTGCACTGACAAAGTGGGTGTGAGTGTTTGTCCCAGCATCGTTATTCATGTCAATTGTTATTGCGTCTATCCACATCAGCAAACAACGGTCCATCTCGGTGGTGCAGCAAATCACACGCTTTCCTCACCTCGTGTTACCTCACCTTTCACGGCAGTGATTAAAATATTGATGACTTGATATGTTGTGATCAATAAAATTTCTTTCAAAAATTATAAAGTGCATTTCCATGATCGTGCCGCAGCACATTGCCCCCCAACGATGAAACACGGATACTCTCGCCCAAAGGGAGGGGTGCCCGCGAATATATCTAATGAAGCATCATCACTCTGTCAATAATATAATCGTGTGCTCTCCTTTGGTGCTCATAGCAAAGTCTCCTGTTTTTGGCATCAGAAAAAGGCACAAAGGTGGAATTCCTCCAAAACTTTAGTTGTAAACAAAACTGGTGATGGAAGAACAAATTTATTGGTTGTTTAGCTTTGACATTCATATACAACGATTACACACCTCTTGGTTGTTGATAGGATCTGGTTTTAGAGGGGCAGGTGCTGTCATGATTCCCTCTACGAGCCTGCCACCCACATCTGTTAAAGCTGAAACAAAAACAGACAAAACACAAAGCTATATGTGATATATCTGGATACAAACATGTACCACATACATAATTTTTCCAACTCATCACGAAGAGTTTTACATTTATGTTTTGCAAGGAGCAATGGAATTTTATGGAGTTTAAGCCTCCGTGGTGCGAGGCTTGCCTGATTAAGATCCATCTTGCATGACCGTTTTTCCTCTCAAAGGATGACACCCATCGCCGAACCATTCACGAGATAGCAACCAAGAAAAGCCATATATTTACTTATGGATGGAAGTGTTTGTAATTACCAAAGTAGCATCATTCTTACCATCAGAAATCTTCATCGTTATTGCCTTGTCCATGCTTTTCATCGTCTTCGCTTTATTGATTGTAAACAACATGTAATCCGAAATGACATCCTGTGGGTTTCAAACAATTTATTCAACAGCATAAAACGATGTACTTGCACATTAAAATCCATGACGGTAGTCATTTGTTCAATGATCGTGTGAACTTTGTAATTTGCTTGCAGTTCAAATGAGCCATTAAAAAACCAGCATGTCCCAGGTGTACAAAAATAATTTCGACTTTAATTCTGATTTATCAAATATGTCCTGGTCTGGAATGGGCAAAGTCGAAAGTTCTGTAGTGGGGAAGTTCGATAGTGCAGATGAAGGTGTAAGCACCACAAATGTCAAGATGAATATGATATGTACCTCTGCAGCACGTGTTGTATCTATAAACTGCATGAAAGCACTCGTTTTTATTCTCCTTACCGGTTCAGTTAAAAGAGAAATGAGATCTGAAGGTTTTTCAGTTTTTCACCAAAAGAATCAGTGAGATTCAAAAACTTTAAAATACTCCACAAAAACTGCAAAAGCTATTATAATATTTATATGAAAGGCAACAACATTACTGACCACCTTTAATCTATCATTATAAAAAGTAGGGAAGAGTGGGATTTTCACCCAAATCGAGGTAATTCTACGTAAGGCAATCATAAAATGTTAAATCCTTGGAGGTGATTGGATAATACTTGCACAAAACAAAACAATTTCCCGACAGATAAAGAATACGACATGCTTAAGTCGGCTTTCTGTAAACCTCAATCTTGATAATATTTGGCATTTTGTAGTATTATACAACGTACTGTGAGAGGCAATGGTTTTGGAGACATCTGCGCCACATAATTCAGTGCCAGAGCATATTGAAGGCAGTCCACCGGTGTGTTTACATGTTTTTGCAGTTCTTTCAATGCGTCAATGAGACTTTTAACAACCTAGAAAAAAGAAGAAAAAAACCGGTTGTGTGAAGTTTTATCCTGGATATGTCCAAAAGGTAAAAGGAAAAATGTGCATCACTGACTGCACAGGATGCCTGCAAATTCATTTTAAGGCTCAAAGAAGATTTTCTTATAACTAACCACAAAAATATGCAAAACATTACTAATCCAGAACAGAAACTATGAACAAAGAAAAAGAAAAGGCGAAAGGCACAGGAAAAAAAAAACAAGGATTCTGGATAAAAAAAACAAAAGACGAAAAGAAAACAAAGAAAAATGAGGCAGCAGGGCACAGATCAAGTCCCATCACTCGTCAAGTTGGGGGTTCTATTTGTATTTATTAATGAGCTCAGGATGGTCACGAATAAACGATTTGGTAGCATGTCGTCCTGAAGAGTCCAAAACAAGAGTGAAATCTGGATCAGCGGCTCTGCTTTCATTTACCTGTAACCATGAATGCATAATTCTCAGTCTTAAATGACCTGAGTGCCACACGGATGCCATCCAGCTTTGGAGGTGATGTGTTAGCACAGTTTATACTGTATGCATGACGTCAGTGTCATGTTATATGTATATATATATATATATATATATATATATATATATATATATATATATATATATATATATATATATATATATATATGGTCAGTATGCTCCTTTCATTAAATTTATTATTCCTGATTGCAAACCTACTAACTGGTGATCAGCACGGCAGAGACAATGTGTTTGTGTGGTCGACGACACTTGTTGCTAACAGGTCATGCAACAAGTGCTGTGATGGGACTCGATCTGTACCCTGCTGCCTCGTCAAGTTAGTGGTTTGTTTTGTATTAATTAACAAGCTTAGTATGGTCATGAATAAACAATTTGCAGTATGTTATCTTGACGAGCCCATAACAAGGGCGAAATCTGGACCGGCAGCTCTGACCGTGACCATAAAGGCATAAATTTATTCTTGACCATAAAGGCATAAATCTGTCTTCAAAGAAATATTGTTACAGGTTTGCCGGCTGGGTCACAAGTGGCCTATCAGACATGCTTCCCGACCTTTGATCATGAAGCCGATGAGACGCAGACTCTGCGGCACGACTGGTTGCTAAGCAACCACAGACACGTCTTAAGCAACTAAATATGGTCGGTCCCCACACTCAAATCTTGCGTTACTTTCCTGGTGATATAATTGCACCAGATAGAGAACCGTGCTCTTGATGCTCCACCATTATCTATCCATAGGCTGGTGTTGGCTTAATGGTTAGGGTGGTGGGCTTTGGATCCTAGGGTCCTGAGTGCAAATCCCACTCAGCTGTTGAATTAATACCAGGTGGGGTTAACTCGATTTGTCATCCTTCCGAGGTCGGCAAAATGAGTGCCAGCATGCCGGTATTCTGCTTCAGAGTGGTGACTCGTCCAATATTGTGCCCAATAGCCAAGGAGACTGCTTAGGCAGCACAAACGCTCTGCACAGAGCATGGTACCAATCTCCTCCTCCTTATCTATCAATTAGGTACGGCCAAGCAGAACCATAAGTGGGACGTCAGCTCGTTTGACTGTAGCGAGGGGTACAACCTCCCATCTACCAATGACATATTACGTCTAATAAATGGAGGAAACAGATGATCGAGCAGGTTTGTAAAGCTTACAGATGATTAGCAAAGGCACGTATTTACAAGCAGATAGCAATGCCACAGAGAACAGTCTTAAACCAGAGCACGTAAATTAACTCCTTGTACATTTGGCCTTATCACTAAAGCA
The DNA here is from genome assembly GCF_056783735.1 of Eptatretus burgeri. Classification (NCBI taxonomy): domain Eukaryota; kingdom Metazoa; phylum Chordata; class Myxini; order Myxiniformes; family Myxinidae; genus Eptatretus; species Eptatretus burgeri. The sequence continues at coordinate 42,901,059 of NC_140976.1, forward strand.
CAACATAGGCACTTCATCCATCCGTAAAAGTAGATAAGAAAGGAGATAGATAGAGGAATAAGAAGAAGTCTCGGCATGCCGTCGACCCCTTTCTCATCCGCAAGTGAGCCGGCTGGCCGACTTTGGTCCTGACATGAAGGGGAGGGAATGGAGGAAGAAGAGGGTGACTTTCCCACAACACGCCGGCCAATGAGGGTTGAGATGGCCACAGAGAGCGACTTTCCCACGATGCCCCATCCAATGAGGGTGGAGATCGCCTCAGATGGCGATTTTCTCACCCCGGAAGAAAAATGAATATAAAGCAACGCCAGGCTGGAAGCATTAGTCATCATCGTCTTGGGGGTCCCGGGTTTTGGTGCTGGCTGGTTCGTCTGGTCCTGGGTCATCGTCGTCTCTAATATTCTCCTTGGTCTTGGTCGATTGGTGCATGGCCGGTTGGAGAGCGCGGTACCTGATGCTTGGAGTGGCATCATGTTGCGGGTTCGAGTCCTACCGAGCCGGATCGTCGAAGACCACACGAGGTGGACAGGTCCAAGCACAGGCTCTGGTCTCCAGCTCAACTTTCCTCGAGCTGGAAACCTTCAATAAAGACCCGACGGGGTCCATTTATTTGTGTGTGTGTGTCTGTGTGTGGTCCCGTCTTCAAGTAGAATTGTATAAGTGCTTTCTTTTGCTCATTGTACATTACATTTCTTATTCGGATAACTCTTCTCTTTGTGTGCTTCCCTCCCCGATTATTATTATCAATACATACCCCTATTGTTGAATGAACCAGCTCGTTTCTATGCTTATTTTATTTGCTTAGCACGGTGCGTGTTGGGAAATTGGGAAACGGTAAGTTGTGTATTTGGACCGACGGGTCTTGGTAACCATCCGCTCGGGTTACGCATGGTTCAAGCACGGTAACGGCTCGTTTCGCTCGAGCTCCGTCAAGGGTGAGAATTCCCTGGTAGCTTTGCCACGTGGATACTTAGGTATATTGAAGTTTGGCAATTAACCTTATCCCAGGCGGTCGAATTATTGTTGAGATGGCCACGAGGGGGGGGGGGGGTAAGCTAACTCGGCTCCCACCAGACTCCCCGGAATTGTAGGCCGTCGCACACGGATGTTTCCGTGACGCGGCGGGTCGCTTAACTGACCGTGGACGCCAATAACTCATCCATGTGACTTAGGCTCCTCCGTCTAGTTAATCCGGTTACCTAAAAATAACCACGTGATTTAATTACCAGGGAACACGCCCTCGGAAAGTCTTGTCCAAACTGGATCACTCTACTGGACCGGATCACTTTACCGGATCGGATGCAGCCGAGCGACACTGCCAAGGACGTACAGGCTAAAAGGAATGGATTGTTGGGAATAAAGTGCCGGCTAAGCTAGGATTCGGACCATGCTGGATCAATGGAAGAAAAGACAAAAACGAGCAGGGAACATTTCTAAAATTATTTATTTACAATGGGCGAGGAAAGGTATGTGGTGCGATCAATATTTATTAGGGTGTGTTGTGCAGAGATAGAGGAGAGAGGTGTGGTGCAGCAATAAACAAGCAACTTATAAAAGCGGACAGAGAGAAGACCTAACCCGAAAATAATAACAATCTTCTGCTGGCTTACTTACATAGACAGGTGCCAGGACCCATACGTGGACACACACACACACACACACACACACACACACACACACACACACACACACACACACACACACACACACACACACACACACACACACACACACACACACAACCCGATGAAGAGGGATTGAGGCAATACAGGAGAGGAGTTGAGGCTACAGTCTATCGGTACATTTGTATAACAATAACTGATACATGGTATCCGAACGCACCACCAATACGTTTGGGGGGAGTGCTCCATGGCGCGGTACCCCCCCCCAGACAGCTGGCTTATCGTCTCTCGCTTGGTGCAGCTCGCGTCGAGACTGTGGGCGTGAAGGAGCGGCTTGAATTGCGAGGGTGGAGTCAGAGTAGTGTGGGGGGAGAAGAGGGGGAGGCCCTTGTGATGTGATGGCCCAGTGATGATGACATAAGGCAGAATCAAGGTCCAGCTTGAGTGGAGGGCAAGGCAGGAGAGAGAGAGAGAGAGAGAGAGAGAGAGAGAGAGAGAGAGAGAGAGAGAGAGAGAGAGAGAGAGAGAGAGAGAGAGAGAGAAGGAGGAGTCCGCTCGGACCTTTATAGGCTCCGCATTGCGGGATGGGTGGCCACCCCGAAACTCGGTGTCGTCACCCAAATCGGGCGCTCTGATTGGCCCGGCCGCGATGGCCGGAAACCGCAACACTCCATTTCCGCCAAGCTGTGGGACCGTCTTGCTCTGACCCCACGACACGACACGAATCACCCACACCGAACTCAACGCCATGAATCGTCTTGCAAGAACCCCCAGGCAGTGCCCTGATGACCGGCCAAGGGCAGCGTCGGTCTCGCACGCCCGCTTGGGTGCCCCCAGCCAGCGCTGGCCAACGCGCCTGCTCCGTGTGCGCCAACGTGGCCCAAGCTGTACAACATGCCCACGCCCGATTGCAGATTCGCTGGCCATAGAGGCGCGAGGACGTTTGCCGTCTGTGAGGACCGAAGGTACAATATTATGGTGAATTCATGTACAGCCAGTAAGATGTGTCCATTCATGCCCGGCTCTGTACGATAACAAAGTCCTGAGCGGCACTCGGGTCTGCTTTCGAGCACGTTCCATACAGTGCGCGTGGATCCGCCATTACGCACATGGCCAGCGCTCGGGTGATTCTGCTATCGTGTCCGTGGGACGAAACCCCATTGATATAAGTAGTCCAGCAATAGGTTGAAAAGTACGTGCTGCCCGTATCATGCACAACGTGGCGGGGTGTTGTCTTTCTATTATCGGCCTCGGTACACGTTCCGTGCAGCGTGGGCGTCATGCTGGGTGTGTTTCCTGTGTTGTGGAAAACACCATCGGGTGGAAATTACCGCTGCGAGTGCGTTTGGTAAGCTATGTTTTGTACGGAGGGTTGTGGGTGTCGTGCCTGCTTGGTCATTGCTGAGGACCCATCTCACAGTGCAGGGCGCACGTGGCTCAGACCTACCTCAGGAATAATCAGAAAAGAAGAGTAGAAATGACATTAGAAATGAAATGAAGAAGAAACGATGTAAGCAAACCTAGCTATGAGATCATCTCAACGCACGCTCCTGTTGTCCCACGAGACAAAAGGGAAGGGACTATCTACACGTATATTAATGGAATAACTGTCTTGGGATCACTATCTGTTGAATGCATGTGGTTCCGAGAACCGCAATAATATATATATATATATATATATATATATATATATATATATATATATATATATATATATATATATATATATATATATATATTGTTACTGGCTGGGGGTCGGCCGCCAACCGACTGCTCTGATCGGAGCAGCAAGTCGAGTCGGCCCGACCGATCGCCCGGAATATAGATCGCCGCCCGGATAACTCCGAGTGACGGGTCCTTGTACAAGAACCGAAATACGCCAATCGGCAGATCACGTGGGGTAGGGTCGATTGCCAATCTTCAATGTACCTAAATACCCACGTGATCCAACTACCGGGGTATTCCACCCTCGACGGATCTCGTACGGAACAAACCGCCGAGGCGAGCTTTTCCGAGCGGCGTAACCGCCGAGAACCGTCGGTCCAAATGTCCCCCTATTACGGAAAACCAACGGCTTTCTAACTCCCAACACACGAAATGTCCAGTCAATGAGGGAATGGACGCAACGAGCAGGTTTACATTCACACAAGGACATTTATTATAATGAAACACGTATGCAATTGAATAAGGCAAAACACGTATGCAATTATACAAGCAACAAAAGCACGACAAAAGAACTACAACCGTCTACTTATTATGTACAGTCATTTACACTTAACAGCAGTTCTTACTTATTAGACGGCCCACGGACACACGTACGTACGTATACACACACACACACACACACGAAATGGTGGCTGAGGCCTTTAATCACAAGCTCCAGCTCCGAGGACAGGTGAGCTGAAACTCAGAGCTTGACTCGAACCTTTCCACCTCGTGTGGTCTTCAACTTGTCTGGACCCGGGCTCCAGCGAGAGCGAGCTGGATCCAATCACCGCGATCCTTCCCGAGCTCCCGCGAATCCTCCCGCGCTTCTCAACATGTGCCGGTGAGACGAGGCGCCGATCCTTCTTGTCAATGCGTCGCTTCCCCAAGGAACCAACTCCAAGAAGAGGCCGATGGGTCGCACCAAGCCGGGAAACAAAATGGAGAACGAAAAGCTCCACGAACCAAGAAGAAGAGGAAGAAGACGAAGAAGCCTCCACTCGCAGCTCGAGCCGAACAACTGGCTCAAGTTCCTTCCAAAAAAAAGCAGCAGCCGAAGCTCACTGAGCCAGCCGAAGCAAAAAGCTTCCGAAGGCCTCAAGCCAAGCAAGCCAAGCAGGACCCGATGGCCTGATAAACGACTGCTCTCTCCGAAGCAAAAAAGCTTACTCCTCCCACGGGACTCGGCACACGAACTCTGCCACAGGACTCCCACGAACTCAGCCCGACCACGGGACTCCCCCGAACTCAGCCCATGAACTCAGCCCTACCACGGGACTCCCACGAACTCTTTACACGGGACTTTCACGAACTCAGCCCATGAACTCAGCCCGACCACGGGACTCCCACCACGAACAAAGAAAGGATCTCCGCTTTATCCTTCCCACCCCCTCCCCCGCACCCAGCGTGACTCATGCCCTCGTGATCCACCCCCCCCCCCCGCTCAACCACGGGTGGGAAGGAGTTGTTGACGTCACGGGATGGCAGGGTTCTTCTTCCTTTTTGCAGAAGAGGGGGAGGGACGTCTCTATTGTTTCGTTCCCTAACTATTAAATCGATCCGCAGCGCATCTAATCGATCTCTGAACATTTAAACAATGAAAGGTGAGCTATCTAGGGAACATGCACTTATCGACATAGCTGACTAAGGGAACCCGTATGTTGTGTGCAATTGAATTCCAAATTCGTAACACTACCCCTCCCCTTTTTACAGACTCGTCCTGAGTCGTCAAATTTTCGTGTGACCAGCATGTGTAAGTTTTCCCCTTGTACGTTCTACCTTCGGATCCCTGAGTGCAACATTTCTTAATACGTGTCCCAAAAATAAATAACTTAATGCGCTGCGTAACTAACAAAACAAACTCTCACACTCATTCGGACAACTTAACTAAAATTGCCGGTGCTAAAACAACCATGCAGGTGGGGTTCCATGTATTTACAATCTTAACTTATCTATTACATTACACTAACCATGGCCCAGGACTTGTGATCTGTGAAAGGGGAAAGGCAAAAGTCATAGCAAAGTCTTTGGTGCAGGGGAATGGATGGAGATGGTCGCAAAACAAATGGACATGATGGATGCACGGGCTGCCTGCAGGGCAGTCCTTGCAAAACTGGATGTTCCTGGCGCACATGATGATGGATGGACACAGGGGCAAACGCAAACAAGGGCAAGCAGGCATGGGGTCATGGCAGAGGCAGGCAACTAGGCATGGCAAGGTAAGCCCATGCAGAACAGGCGGCTGCAGCACAACAGGCCGACAGGTGAAGCTGGCTGGCCTCTGGTGTGGTTCCATCAGGTTTGGAGGGAGTGCGGTGGTGCCGGTCACTTTGAAGGCGGGCTCAGACCGAGCCTACTGTCTCCCCCCCCCCCACTCTATTGCCTTTGCCTGTATGCCCATACCCGCTCCCTTAATTTGCCACAAAACAACAAAATTTAGCCCCTCTTTATTTTTATCTCCCTTTTACAATTGTCTCTCGAACCTCCTTTATCGTCATTGTCCGGCTAACTTATCCTGTCAACCTAGCCTACTCCCAACCCCTACGTTCCCACTCTGGAGGGGAATAAAGGAGAGCTAGCGTTCTGTCTTGAGCCCCAATTAAGCCCCAGAAGGGCCTCCTCAGAGTTCAGCGATCTACCAAGGTGAGTCCAGCGGCCTACAACGAGCGAAGGGATGAATGGTGTGAAGGGGTACATCTCTTATCTACCCTAACATTCATTAACCTGAAACTACCCCGGGGCTTTCCAAAAATGCCTCACGCTTTAAAACCATCGGTTCTAAAAACCATGATTCCCGTCGCCAGTGTTGGTGTGCATTATAAATTTGGGCATTGCCCTCAAATTTTCATACGTGCCCTCGCACAATTTCCTGGTTGGGCAGCGTGGCTCAACTGGCAGGAACTCCCCCTCTGCCGAACTCTAACCATGGCACCCCCAGGCCCGCAGGCTGCCTCCGAGCCTAGCTGCTCCCTATAAATGTGGGGGGTTTCCCTCTCTGGCATTGCCCCCCTCTGATGCCCACGTGGCGTGTTGATGCCCCGGGTCCCTTTCTGAGGTCGCCCGTGCCCACTACACTGCCCCCGTGGCATTCTGGCGCTACGGGTCCCGTTTCCGACGGGTCGCACGTGCCCACTACACTATCCCGGCCCCTCTTGGGCCCTTGGCCTACTCTGGCCAACTCGTCCAGTGGCTGGGGTGCCCACTAAACAAATACTCAACTTTCCACAGCCATGCTCCCAGCCGGTCCATGAACTCTTGCACCCCTCCAAATGGGTTTCGTGCCTTCTCTCGACACCAACAACAAAACGACCTCCTGTTAGTAAATTTGAATAACCCACGAGCTAACATTAAACTGACCCTGGGGTCACTTAGGTGGGAATCACTCCTCCCCCCAAGCAGTCATTCGCACCATGCATACCACATTCGCTCCACTAGCACACTTGGGCCCACTGTCCTACATTCATTCCTCACACACTTTCCATTTCGCAACTCACACCAACACTCCACACTGCCATCCTTCTAACTAAATCCCCTGACTAACTCGTGCTCCCTCGTCATCCCTTAAAACTCATGCACGTTCCATTTACTCTTCGTAGCTACCACACATTTCCGTCTCCACCACACATTTCCAGTCTGTCCGTGTCTCCAAAAATCCAAAAATTCCATTTCCTAAATCTAAACTAAAATCTCTCCAACTAATCCATTCCACGGGCTCCATGAGGTACAACCCATGTCCCCATGAAGCCGGTCTAACTAACTCTAACCCAGCCTCCAAACTAGTAGTTCCTGTGCCCCCTAACAAGGGGGTCTTCCACCCCTTGCCTGGGAATCCTGTTCACCCGATGTGAGACTTGCTTTTCTCAACTCTTTTTTTTCTGTTCATAATGCGCACCACCAGTGAGCCTGGTGTTGGCGCAGTGGTAAGGGCAGTGGCTTGGGACCCAAGAGGTCCTGAGTTCAAGCCCCGTTGGGACACTGAATTAATATATGTATATATATATATATAATGTGTATATATATAATGTGTATATATATATATATATATATATATAAACCAAGTCGAAAACACCAGGGGGTTGACTCAGCCCGCCATCCTTCCGAGGTCGGCGAAATGAGCACCAGTTGTACTGGGCCCGGTGTATGCCCCGGTTAGAATAGGTGTACCATATCCCTGTGTGTCGTAAGAGGCGACCAGGGTTGCGTCAGGAAGGGCATCCGGCGTAAAAACCTATGCCAAATCATTATGCGGACAACAAAACGAATTTCCATACCGGATCGGTCGAGGCCCGGGTTACCAACGACCGCCACCGGTACCGGTGGTCAGCAGGGTACCAGTGGAAATTGTGCTACTGCTGGGCGAAGGAGGGAGAAGGAGACGGGGAAGAGCGAGTCCGGAGGCAGTGGGAGAGGGGAAGGGTAGAAGAGTGGAGGTGAGAGTTGGAACTCTGAATGTTGGGACGATGACTTGCAAAGGGCGAGAGTTGGCTGATATGATGGAGAGAAGAAAGGTGGACATACTGTGTGTACAAGAGACCAAGTGGATGGGGAGTAAGGCGAGGAGCATTGGAGGTGGTTTCAAACTGTTCTACCATGGTGTGGATGGGAGGAGAAATGGTGTCGGGATAATCCTGAAGGAAGATCATGTCAACAGGGTATTGGAGGTGACTAGGGTGTCTGCCCGAGTGATGAGTGTGAAGTTGGAAATTGAAGGGGTGATGATGAATGTCATCAGTGCATATGCCCCCACATATGGGGTGTGAGATGGAATATAAAGAAGATTTCTGGAGTGAGTTAGATGAAGTGGTGGAGAGTGTATCCAAGGATGAAAGAGTGGTGATTGGAGCAGATTTCAATGGACATGTTGGGGAAGGGAATAAAGAGGATGAGGAGGTGATGGGGAGGTACGGTCTCAACAAGAGAAATGTGGAAGGGCAAATGGTGGTAGATTTTGCAAAAAGAATGGAAATGGCAGTGGTAAACACGTATTTCAAGAAGAAGGAGGAACACAGGGTGACATACAAGAGTGGAGGAAAGTGCACACCGGTGGATTACATCTTAAGTAGGAGATGCAACCTGAAAGAGATTAGTGACTGTAAGGTTGTGGCAGGGGAGAGTGTAGCTCGACAGCATCGATTGGTGGTCTGTAGGATGACTTTAGAGGTGAGGTTGAGGAAGAGAGTGAGGGCTGAACCAAGGACCAGATGGTGGAAGCTGAAGGAGGAAGACTGTTGCGTGAAATTTAGGGAGGAGGTGAGACAGGCGTTGGATGGTGGTAAAGATGGGTGGGATGATTGGGCAACGACAGCAGAAGTTGTGAGTGAGATAGCTCGGAAGGTACTTGGTGTGACATCTGGACAGAGGAAGGAAGATAAGGAGACTTGGTGGTGGAATGAGGAAGTACAGGAAAGTATAAGGAAGAAGGGGTTGGCGAAAAAGAAGTGGGATAGTCAGAGAGATGAAGAAAGTCGGCAGGAGTACAAGAGTGGCGTCGAAAAGCAAAAGAGAGGTGGCTAAGGCCAAGGAAAAGGCATATGACGAGCTGTATGAGAAGTTGGATACAAAAGAAGGAAAAGGATTTATACCGATTGGCAAGATAGAGGGACCGAGCTGGGAAGGATGTGCTGCAGGTTAGGGTGATAAAGGACGCAAATGGGAATGTGCTGACGAGCGAGGAGAGTGTGTTGAGAAGGTGGATGGAGTACTTTGAGGAGCTGATGAATGAAGAAAATGAGAGAGAGAGAAGGTTGGAAGAGAAGGAGATAGTGAATCTGCAAGTGGGTGGATCAGTAAGGATGAAGTGAGGACTGCTATGAAGAAGATGAAAAGCGGCAAAGCTGGTGGCCCACAAGGTATACCAGTGGAGGCATGGAAGTGCTTAGGAGAGATGGCAGTGGGGTTGTTAACCAGATTGTTTAATAAAGTCTTGGAAAGTGAGAGGATGCCGGAGGAGTGGAGATTAAGTGTGCTGGTTCCGATTTTCAAGAATAAGGGTGATGTGCAGAGCTGTGGAAATTACAGAGGGATAAAGTTGTTAAGCCACACCATGAAGTTGTGGGAAAGAGTAGTGGAAGCTCGGTTGAGAGGAGAGGTGATGATCTGTGAGCAGCAATATGGGTTTATGCCAGGAAAGAGCACCACTGATGCGATGTTTGCTTTGAGAATGTTGATGGAGAAGTATAGGGAAGGCCAGAAAGAGTTACATTGTGTGTTTGTGGATTTAGAGAAAGCTTATGATAGGGTGCCAAGAGAGGAGTTGTGGTATTGTATGAGGAAGTCGGGAGTGTTGGAGAAGTATGTGAGGATCGTGCAGGATATGTATGAGGACAGTGTGACAGCGGTGAGGTGTGCGGTAGGAATGACGGACCGGTTTAAGGTTAAAGTGGGATTGCACCAAGGATCGACTCTGAGCCCTTTCCTGTTTGCAATGGTGATGGACAGGTTGACGGACGAGATCAGACTGGAGTCTCCATGGACCATGATGTTCGCGGATGACATCATGATCTGTAGGGAGAGTAGGGAGCAGGCTGAATCGAGGCCTTGAGAGGTGGAGGTACGCACTGGAGAGAAGGGGAATGTTAGTCAGTAGGAGTAAGAAGTACATGTGCGTAAATGAGAGGGAGGGTGGTGGTATGGTGCAGTTGCAAAGGAGTTGAGGTGGGGAAGGTGGATTGGTTTAAATACTTGGGATCAACTGTCCAAAGTAACGGAGAGTGTGGGAGAGAAGTGAAAAGAGAGCGCAGGCAGGATGGAGTGGGTGGAGAAGAGTTGCAGGAGTCATTTGTGACAGAAGGGTACCTGCAAGAGTGACGGCGAAAGTATACAAGCCGCTAGTGAGACCAGCTATGTTGTATGGTTTGGAGGCGGTGGCACTAACAAAAAGACAGGAAGCGGAGCTGGAGGTGGCAGAGTTAAAGATGCTGCGATTCTCGTTGGGAGTGACGAGGATGGACAGGATAAGGAATGAGTGTATTAGAGGGTCAGCGCAGGTAGGACGGTTTGGAAACAAAGTGAGAGAGGCGAGATTGAGATGGTTTGGACATGTGCACAGGAGGGAAGCGGAGTATATCGGGAGAAGGATGTTGAAGATGGAGCCGCCAGGCAGGAGGAGAAGAGGAAGGCCAAAGAAGAGGTTCATGGATGCGGTGAGGGCGGACATGCGGGTGGTTGGAGTGTCAATGGAAGATGTGGAGGATAGAGCGAAATGGAGACAGTTGGTCCGCTGTGGCGACCCCTAACGGGAGCAAGCCGAAAGAGGAAGAAGAAGAATGCGCACCACCAGTGTGGCAGTTCACAGCCGCGCACTTTTTCCGTGATGTCATGGCAGCTGCTTGCACCCCGCGCACCTCGTCCCTCTTGGATGGTACCGTCCGGCAGGAATTCCCTTCTGCCGGATTACAAACACACGTGCAGCCATGACGTCACTCTGCGTCACTCTGCGTCACTCTGCGCATCTCAAAGCAAGCCCCGTGTTTCGAGGGGTTCCCCACGCGAACACATGTGCTCTGCTCGTCAGAGCTTTACAAACACGTTCGCGTGGAGAACCCATCCGGTCCAAATTCCGAATCCAGCCTAGCTTCTGTCCATCTGCGGGATCGGCTAACATCCACCGCTGGCGTTTCCGGACCGGGTTTCACCTGCGCAGCCGCGCACGTGGCGGCCTTGTGCGTAGCACAGCACGGACCCCGCGCTCGCTGCTGTGCAAACCCAGCACGGTTCTCAATTCAGCTACGGCCGCTACTCGGCCCTTGTCCTTCATCTGATCCCGTCGTCATCGCCGTTCAACGCACACACTCCTGCGTGCCACGATGCTCACACACTCCACCATGGCACTCGGACACGGAGATGCGGTTGTGTTCTCCCGCATACCGACTGTCATCTCCCTCACGTACAGCGACCTCACACACACTGTCTCTCTCAAACATCGCCTTTCACTCACACACACCATACTACTCACACACGCGGTTTCTGTCACACGCGGTGCTTCATCCACACACGGTGTTTCATCCACATGCGGTGCTTCATCCACACACGGTGCTTCATCCACACACAGTGCTTCATCCACACCATGCGTGCTGGAAAGCACGCATTTCGGCACACTCACAAACACACATTTCGATACCACACACACCGGAACAACCACGCTGGGAATTAGCACCACCTCAAGGGGTCCCGGGGTTTCCATAACCCCCAAGCTCCGCGTGCACCCATTCACAGCACTCGCCCCCTTTACCTCGCAAGGCTCGACCAGACGCTCCTCGTCACAATCCGCCTCAAGGGGGCACAGTCCCTCACCTCGTTCCTGAAGGAGGCCATCCTGCTGCTCGCACCGGGTCACAAAACACTCCCCCAGCTCAACCCCATTGTCCCTCACTATCCCAACCTGTGTGTGCTCGTCAATTACCTGGAGTTTCTCCTCTACTTGTTTTATCTCAGTCACCTCGTTTATTATTTCCGTTTCTTCCTGGCTTTTCGTCTCTGTTTCCTGTTCTATTCCCCGTGGCTCTGGTGTTCCTTCCTTTGTCGCCTGCGTCTCCGTGCATTTCTCAGTCACCTCCACGTGTCTCGTCCTGCATGTCTCAGTCACCTCCACGTGTCTCGTCCTGCATGTCTCAGTCACCTCATTTAATTTTTCCCTCTGTGTCACCGTCACTTTTTCCGTCACCTGCACGAGTCTTGCCCAACGCGTCTCCCGAATTATTTTGTCCTCCACCGCGGAGCCGACACAATCCACACTCTCCCTCAGCTCGCTCGCTGGTTCGGTGCCTCTGCCACGTGGCGCCGCCATTTTGCACTCCACTGCCCGTATCTCGCCACGTGCAGGCGCCATTATGCCTCTTATGCCCAGACTTACTGCCTTTTGCCCTTCTTGGATATCCAGCCCCATGCTCTGCATTTCACCCCGCAATTCTTTCATTTCCTCTTTCATTTCGTTTTTCATATCGTTTCCCATTTGTTGCACATTCGTTTTCATGCCATCTTTTGTGGCCATGTTATCCATCATCTCTTTTATAGACTGCATCATCTGCATCAACATTTCCCCCACTTGGCTGATCTCAGCCGACTCCGACGAAACCGAATCTCCTCGGTCGGTTGTGGTTTCGCTGGGGACTGAGGAGGGATTTTGACGGAGGAGGGGAGGGGGGTGCCATACACTGCGGCTCCCGCCGCTGCGCCCATTGCGGACTCTGCATTTATTTGCGGGGAATAGTCAACCTGCATAATGGGAGTGTCCTGCATGGTCATTTCGTCCTGAGTCAAAGATTCTAACATTTCCAAATCCATTCCTAATCCCTCCTGCCCCTGCTCGCCTTGGCTGAACATTTTACTTGCTGGGAATAAAATTAATAACGCTCGTAATTTGGGGACACGGGGGGGTTTGCTCCGTATACTCCTGATCCGACTCCGTAAATTTTGCTACGGAGGCGGAGGGGGCCGAATCGCACTCCTGACAACCAGTTGTTACTGGCCGGGGGGGTCGGCCGCCAACCGACCGCTCTGAACGGAGCCGCAAGTCGAGTCGGCCCGACCGATCGCCCGGAATATAGATCGCCATCCGGATAACTCCGAGCGACGGGTCCTTGTACAAGAACCGAAATACGCCAATCGGCAGATCACGTGGAGTAGGGTCGATTGCCAATCTTCAATTTACCTAAATAACCACGTGATCCAACTACAGGGGTATTCCACCCTCGACGGAAATCGTACGGAACAAACTGCCGAGGCGAGCTTGTTCGTGCGCAATTCCGAGCAGCGTATTCGCCGAGAACCGTCGGTCCAAATGCCCCCCTATTACGGCAAACCAACAGCTTTCTAACTCCCAACACACGAAATGTCCAGTCAATGAGGGAATGGACGCAACGAGCAGGTTTACATTCACACAAGGACATTTATTATCATGAAACACGTATGCAATTAAATAAGGCAAAACACTATGCAATTATACAAACAACAAAAGCACGACAAAAGAACTACAACCGCCTACTTATTATGTACAGTCATTTACACTTAACAGCAGTTCCTGCTTATTAGACGGGCCCACGGACACACGTACGTACGTACACACACACTCACACATGTACGCACACACATGTACACACACACACACACACACACACACACACACACACACACGCACGCACACACAAAATTGTGGCTGAGGCCTTTAATCACGAGCTCCAGCTCAGAGGACAGGTGAGCTGAAACTCAGAGCTTGACTCGAACCTTTCCACCTCGTGTGGTCTTCAACTTGTCCAGACCTGGGCTCCAGCGAGAGCGAGCTGGATCCAATCGCTGCGATCCTTCCGGAGCTCCCATGAATCCTCTTGCGCTTCTCAACACGTGCCGGTGAGATGAGGCGCCGATCCTTCCTGTCGATGCGTCGCTTCCCCGAGGATCCAACTCCAAGAAGAGGCCGATGCAACGGGTGGTATTTGCTTGTCTATACTAATAAAAGGCAATGTGTGTGCGTGTGTGTGTGTGTGTGTGTGTGTGTGTGTGTGTGCCGTTGGTTGTTATCTCCATATATAGGGGTTTCAAAAAGTGGAATGGAGCCCTCCCAGGTCTCAAAGTATCCACCTCCGTGTGTGTGTGTGTGTGTGTGTGTGTGTGTGTGTGTGTGTGTGTGTGTGTGCCGTTGGTTGTTATCTCCATATATAGGGGTTTCAAAAGTGGAATGGAGCCCTCCCAGGTCTCAAAGTCTCCACCTCCGTGTGTGTGTGTGTGTGTGTGTGTGTCTGTGTGTGTGGGTGTGTGTGTGTGCCGTTGGTTGTTATCTCCATATATAGGGGTTTCAAAAAGTGGAATGGAGCCCTCCCAGGTCTCAAAGTATCCACCTCCGTGTGTGTGTGTGTGTGTGTGTGTGTGTGTGTGTGTGTGTGTGTGTGTGTGTGTGTGTGTGTGTGTGTGTGTGTGTGTGTTCAGATCATCTTCAGATGCAAGTTTCAGAATGTGGAGTGGACTCCTCCCAGGGCAGGCTCAAAGTATCCACCTTCATTTTGTTAAGGGGTCACGATTCACAGACCAAGCTGTGAAGTTTTCTGTTCTCAAGGTTTTGTGTCGAGAGCTCTCTTCAGGATCGTCGCTGAGTGCTGGACAGCTTCCAACTGTAGTTCGTTTGAAATAATATTCCCAGGGATGGTTTTTAATATCTCTATGAGGTTCTTTCTCATAATTCCCATCGCTTCAACTATCACTGGTACAACTATGGCATTCTTTAGCTTCCAGGATCTTTTCACTTCATTCTTGAGGTCATGGTATTTGGTCATTTTTTGATTTCTGTATTGTTTAGTCCAAAATCACTGGTATTAACACCTCAATTAGCAATGCCTTCTTCTCTCTTTTTTGTACCTAATTCTGATGTCTGGTTGCAATGCTTTGTTTTCGATGTTTATGCTCGATGGGATCATTAGGTCGTACGTGAGCGGTTTTCAATCCATGCTTCCATGTTTTCAATCCATGCTTTTGGTTAATGTTCCCATAAATTTTCTGAAACTGGGATATCAAAGTCTTTGCAGATGTGCCTGTGGTTAACATTACAAACTCTAATGTGTCGTTGTATGTATAGTACAGCTATTCTGACATGTGATTTTAAAAACATTTGTGTTCAGTCATTAAATATAACACATCACTCTCTTTGCTAACGCCAACTCCACCCCTCATCGATCTCTCTTTTTTTTTTCTTACCCCCTCCCCCCCCAACTCTCTCTGTCCCCACCTCCCTCCCCACTCTGAATAAAATGCAGCACTGTCCTCCCACACCTCTGTCAATCTATTGCTCTCTCTCTCTCTGACCCCTCCCTCTCACAGTGTATGCTCTCCCCACCTCCACTCCCCTTCCTCACTCTTCTCACGTTTCCAAGCTTCCCCTTCTTCACTCACTCCTCGTCTCCCCTCCCTCCTCTCCCTTCCCTCTGTCCTCTCTGCCTCCCTTCCCCCTCTCTCTCCATTTCTCTTCCTCCACCGCCCTTCCATTCACATCCGTCATCGAAGCGACGGGTTGTATTTGCGAGTAATTCCTCCCCACACCCGTTATTTTTCCAAGTCTGCCTCTATTTTGTCTTCAATATAAAAAAAATGAAAAAACATGGGCACCAATTTTAAAAAACATTCATATATTTTATTGCGCATATGATTTTTAGATCCTCATGGAGGATCTCTAAGTCTTACTCACGTTGTTGTTCTTGTGGACGTTTTTGTTTCACAGCCTACAGTTTTCATCGAAACTTCCTGAAACTTGGCATATATATGTAAAAATACCCTGCGCAGACAGTAACCATCTCCGATTTTGAAAATTTCTCCGAGAAAAAAAAGTTATAACGTCAAAATATCTCCGCTAATGGAAATCGCCTAAAAATTATCTCCGAAACTAAGCAAGCCTTTTGAATTCTGTTTGTGGGAATCGAACAGGGCATTAGCAGAGATTAATTACCGCACAGATGATACATCACTATGACGTCATATCAATTTTTATGACGTCATTCCTATTGTTTTGTTTCACAGCCTATGGTTTTCATCGAAACTTCCTGAAACTTGGCATATATATGTAAAAATACCCACGCGCAGACAGTAACCATCTCCGATTTTGGAAATTCTTCCCAGAAAAAAAGTTGACGTCATATTGCCGCTAATGGAAATCGCCTATACCATTATCTCTGAAACTAGGCAAGCTGTTTGAAGTTTGTTTGCGGGAATCAAGCCGGGCATTAGCACAGATAATTTATCGCAAACCTGATACATCACAATGATGTCATATTCGTTTTTATGATGTCATCATTAAGAGGACGAGGATCTTAGCTCATTCGAGCTTGTTATTGACTGAAATGACATCAAAATTTGGGTACACACATGACATATGTGACAAACTTATATTTCATCTGCATTTTTATTCTACATCATAAATTGAAGAAGAGTTTGGATTACCATTTTGTGATTAGCTAAACGGTTACAAGCAGGATGTCACAACTTCAAGGGGACCCTCGTCAAAGAAAAATGTTTTTTCAACATAAAACTTCTCGTGTACAAAAATGTAAATCATTTGTGGACATTCATTCTGCACTCAAACATGATACAGAAGTTTTTGATAAGGTTGTATCTCAAGCATTACGATGATATCGGTTTCCTTTGCTAACATCTAATGTGCTTCTCTTCTTTGGTTTGTTTGCACATCTTATGTGTTTTGCGAGCAGAAATCTGCCTGAGTTGTGACACAGCTCACCACCACTCATTCGTTCCTCTTTTTTTTCTCACCTGTGGAACCAACTCCCACATTGTCTTCAATCTTATTCTTATCTCCAGATGTTCAAGACAGATGACCACTATCTCAGATCATCCCCCATCCAAAACCATGATCTTTTCTACCCCAGCTGCCATCCCCCCCCCAAACCCCCAACCCAATCTTCATAATTTCCAGTTGTTCTTTCCTAAGAGTTTGCTTTTGTATCCATCTTGCCCGACCCATCAGTCCTCCCCACACCCATTATTTTTCCAAGTCTCCCTCTATTTTGTCCTTCAACCCTGCTGTTGGTGTCCCCCCCCCACTCTCTACTACCCTTTTGCCCTTTTGTTCTGTTGCATTCTGATTCATTCGGTGTTCTAGTTCTTCCACAAGCCTTGACTTTGTATACAAAGTGAAAAAAAGGGAAATTAAACAGATACAGTATAGGGAAAAGTTAAATCCATTCTAATGGAATTTATTTTATATTTTAACTCTCTCAAGCTTATTTAGGAGCTTATTCATGTACTACATGTAATTAGGAGAGATCAATGTACTTTAACATGAACTACAGTACAAGAACAATGGAATACAATGGAGAAATCAACATCATATTGGTATTTGAATAGATATGCAGTTAAATCACAATGAACAAAGTGCTCAGATGTGAACACCCAAACAGGCCAATCCAAAACAGGTACTTTAATAAAAAGTCAATCACACTTATTATGGACAAACAAATACATTTTGATGTTTAGCTTGTATATGAGAGGAAGTTGCCTTTTACACATCTTGGCCTTCAAACCAATAATCAAGCCAATGAATTTTTCACAACTTGCAGAATGACTCATTCTTTTAAATAAATAAAAACAATTGCACTTACAAATTGTGCGTCAGCATTTGTGAAAGATCCAAGCAGGGATGCGTATACTTGAACATACTCAATGGCGAGATTGGGATTTTGCTTTACTGTGCTCCACAATTTTCCACCTTCTTCAAACTCCTTAGTCGTATTGTGTTCATCTGGCTTCAGTGGAAGAACCTATGTTATTAAAAACAAAGGTACATTTTGATGAAAACCTGAGAAACACAATGATTCTACTGAGAAATCAATGTACAAATATAATTTGTTGTTGTTGTCACAACTTCATTCTGATTTGTACACAATCATAATAAATGTGGAGTTTAACTTGGCCCTTTTTTTTTAGAAGCCATATCGTGAGAAAGCTGAAATATTTCCCCGATCACTGTGAATAATGTGGCTGTATTTTTATTAATTTGAATGTCCTGGACTGAAATTTAGAAATTTAAAAATCTGTCCAGTATACAGATAATTGAAATAAATTAGTGTAATTTGTATAGTGTAAATACAAGTGTAAATACAAAGATCATGCTAGTGAAAGGTGACACCTTGAGAGGACACCATATTCAAAGGCTAAATGGAGCAGCAGGATTGAACAAACTCAGGGAAACAATTTTACAGAAAAACAAAGAAATACTGTATGTATAAAGGAGTGGATGTGCACAGAAAGCTTGGAGCAAGGGTCACCACCATCTTTAGATTATGACTGACCTTTAGTGATTTGTCTGATGGGTTTTCAACTTATTTACCCTGACACCACCCCCCCCCCCCACCCACCCATCCCACATACAGCGAGCGCCATTACACTGTCGATCCATCTGCTTTTTGGATGATTTTGGCCATACTTTCCATCTATTTCGTACACTTCTTCCTCCAGACTGTCTGTCTTTCTTCCTGTGCACTCCTGACTCACTCTCTCTACATGGCCCCCGACTCTCTCTACGCAGCCCACCCTCCCGACTCTCTATGCGTCCCCCGACTCTACAACTTTTAAAATCGTTATTTTATTTCAATTGAATTATATACTTGAATACTGTAGAGCACCAATCGCCTCATTGGCACTTTCAAAAACCTTCCATTTCACAGTATTTTGACAAAATAGTATGGCATTTTACGTCATAACGACCAATCAAATTTGCCCCTCAGAGACCCAGCCCATGTCCTTGTTTGTCAAGACTGCATGGGATAATGTGTTCTCTGAACTCTCTAGTTTCAGATGTAAATGAAACAAAATTCATCCTGGATGCTGCTATGATGGACGCTGACCTCAAATCATAGAGCAGGCAAGATTCCCAAGCGCAATATGCTGTCTGTGACATTGGATGAAATCCACGAGTCAGATGAACAATAATGCTATTGGCTGACAACTTGGTGACCAGAGATGCATTATATACAGTTTCAAATGATCAGAAAATGTCCAGCAAGATTGTCTTTTCTTCTTGCTTGAGGCTTAAGACCTAATAGTTTGCTGAGTTAGCATGAAGAACACATCTAGACTCCCCAAAGCAAAGAGAAGCAAGAGTAGAAACCAGAATTATTCAATGCAATTAAAGCTGGTGGTCTATGTGTTTTAAATTGAGAATTGTAGCAAAGGTCATGCTGTTTATCTGATGTAATTGAGTTATCGTTGTTGCCCAGATAACACAAATTTGCCGATTCAGGGCCCATTTGAAACACTAGTGTGTGCCCGTATGTGCCTGGCCATACGTGCAAAGAAAAAAAAAGCTTTCAAAGAAAAAAAAAAGAAGAATTGTGACGTCAATCGTGACGTCATAGCACCGTGTACTGTCACTGAAAAAAAAATCTTTCAAACCGTGTGCCAGAAACAACAACCACACAGGCCGTTCCTTCGCTCTCGCGTGCCCGTACGTGCGCGGCCATACGTGGGAAAAAATAAATAAAAAGAACAATTGTGACGTCAATCGTGGCGTCATAGCACCGTGTCCTGTCATTGGTTGGGAAATAAATGGCCATAACTTGGGAACCACTTGTCCGATTAATATCAAACCTTGAAAAGGCACATCTACAGGGCACCAGCAATATACCTGGCACGTTTCAATTAGATCGGACCAGTGTTTGTCGAGAAACAGTGGTCGTAGACAAACATACAGACAGACAGACACACACACACACACACACACACACACACACACACACACACAGAGATTGCTGGAATTATAGATAGATTATGGCACTGCTTGACATCGTAAAGAGTGGATACGAGTTCAGTGAGATGCAGAAACAAAATTTCACATCTGTATATTTGTGTCATGATCAGAGGCCCAGCAAGGCAGGATTTTATATTGGATATACAGTGTAGTATTACGTGTAAAATCATTATGCAACTAGAACGGCACTTGGTAGAGCACATACCTCCACCAGGCTGAAAAGTTTACATTTATTTTGGAGCCCAATGATAGTCCAGATCTGCATCCGTAATTCAACCAAAATAAAATCAGCTTGTTCTTGTCACCAACCCAACTCATCGACCAAATTTCGTAAGAATCAGTCCATAATCGTTTGAAATATCGTGCTATAGTTTTTGGTCTCATCTCTCAATTGTGAAGAATCACTTAACAAAAACAAATTTAATCTCGTATCTGGATTCGGATCTTCACAAAATTTAAATTAACTTGTCCTTGCCACATGCCCAAACTGTCCACCATGTTTCGTTTACCATGTCTGTCCGTAACTTTTTGAGATATCCTACTCACAGACAGACAGACAAACAGGGGTGAAAACCTAACCTCCATCCACCTTTGGTGCCAGAGGAAATTAGTTACATTTAAATAGTCCTCAGCAATTTTAGAACACCATTGGACTAAACTACACTTTTCACACAACACTGGAATTATCATGTCCTTTACTTACTTCACACAACGTTTTCTTCAAACATGGGTTCCGTGATTCACATTACTCACCTGTGGCTTCAATAATATTGGCCTTGTTGAGAATATGTTGGCCTGCAACTGGTTAGTTACAAAAAAAGTACTTCAAACCTTGAATATTCAATTTGTCTCACCTGAACTGTTGAAGGAGATTCGGTGCAGTCATGGTACACATTGCAAACTTCAACAGATACATTAAGCAGATGGTCCACACTCGGGTCTCCAAAAGGCAAGATGAGTTTCGTGGTCAGGACAACTGTGTTGATATAAAGCATAAACTCCCGCTCATGATTCTTTGCCTTTGTAATGTAGGTTGCAGAAGAATCTGTGCTCTCATTGAGCAGTGTCCAGTTTCTGCAAAGGACTTGAAATTTGGTGAAACCAGCAATACCTGTGAATGAGTGAGAAATATGATGTAAAATCTGGTCCAGCTGGCAGGAAAATGAGGCAATTCAATTTCCGACATAGTTTATTCATTATTTACATTATAAAAGGAGCCATGTCTGTCTGTCTGTCTGTCTGTTTGTTTTTTTGCCATGTTATAACATGAGAACAGATGCTGGTTATCCCCACACTCCCAGGAATCATTTTTCTTCTTGCCCTATTGATTAGCCATCCCAGCAAAGATTGGTATTTCCGTCAGTGAAGCGACGGGACTTATATTCTAGTAAAAGATCATTTAGCAGAAATAATCGATCAGGACAGTGAGAGAAAGAAATAAACATGAACAAATATACGTAAAAATGATAGCAATGAGAATAGAGAACATGATCGATGTAAATACCATCATTGTAAATGTCGTGGACACACAACAAAAATTCATACAGCCGAACCCACCACCATACTGGAAAGAACCTCACAACAAACTCAACCCATTCTATGCCTGAAATGTTCTGTCCCACCTTTTGTTGTGTACTTACACACATAAACTGCAACTGTACTTGTTCGGACTCGTATCGCTGCGACACAGCACTCACCAATTTCCCTGCTTGGGTCGACCGATGGAGAATAGAAGGCCTCTAATTTAACGCCAAGAAGAGGGAGAGCAGTAAGAGGTCGATCTCAAAGGAAGATTAGTGACCTAGCCAAGGTGGAGAGGCTTGAGGTAAGATGGAAGAGTAGGCCACTGCCAGACGTGCTTGGCTTGAGAGCTAGTGCGCTGTTGAATCAGGGTGCTAAGACTCCGTGGGGCTCATAAGGAGGACTCCAAGGAAGACGTGGCTGGAGATGGAGAACTCTGTCGGGAGCAGACGAGAAGTGAGCGAGGCTCTACAGATGGCGGAGTGGGTCGTTTAGGCCCCACAGATGATTGTGCATCAGATGCATCACATGGAGCTGCAGGAGGTTACTGTATCGCGAGGATGGCACCAAAAGTTAAAGCTCTCACAAGACGCCCACAGAGAAGGGAGGTAAGCCTGAAGCAGTACGATACCAGAAGGAAGAAAACAGTGCCAAGATTCCGAGAGAGGGTATGGAGGAGGGGCGGGATGACGGGAAGATCACAGCGAGAGGGGAAGAATGGAGGAGGGGGCACAGGATGAAAGGAAGAGAAAAGTGTTTTTTTGTTTGTTTGCATACTTTGTCGAGGCTCGAATGAGAAACACACAATGCACAGCAACGAGGACATGAGACAAGAAGGGCGGGAGTGGGAAGGACAAAACAGTGGGGAACAGAGACATGAGGAGATCTGTGGAAGGGAGAGGGATGGGGCGGGGAACATGGGGAATAGAAGATGGACATTACAGGGACTTTCAGGAAGGAAAGCAAGGAATTTGAAGGAGGTGGGCTTGGGTGGATTATCTGGGGTGGAAAAGATTGAGGATTTGGATGGGGGATGATAAGAGGTGGTAGTTAACAGCTGTTTTGAAGGCCTGGAGGGAAGAATGGGATGAAATAGAGTGAGGGAGTTTATTCCAAAGGCGGGAAAAAGAGGAATGAAAGCGTGAAGGTGAGCAGTGATTCGTGATTTTGGTCGTTTTACAAGAACGGGGTTGTTGGTGGACCTTGAACGCCCTGCGGAAATGTGGTGGAGACAAATCGCATAGAGAGCAGGGGGGGTGGGGGAGAGGCTGGAGGAGAGACGGTAGAAGACAGAAAGACCACCGACCAGCCTGCGGTGAGAGAGTAAGAGGCCCAAAGACTCAGCCTCATTGCGTGAAATGCCAATGATCCGAAATGCCTTGGTTTCCGCAGCGTGAAGCCGAGAAAGGTGGGAGGCAGGAGCACCAGCCCAGAGAGGAGAGCAGTACTCCATCAGGCTGTGGACAAAAGCCTTGTAAGTGGTCAGGAGTTCAGGTGGGCCGAAGAAGGACTTTGCACGATGGAGGATTCCCAGTCGGCGACTGGCTTTGGAGGTGAGGTTTGAAATGTGGCTTTCCCAGGAAAGGTCATGGCAGATAGTGAGACCCAGAAGCTTGAAAGAAAGGACTTCTTCCAGAGGATTGTTGAGAAAGTGGATGGGGGGGGGGTTCTAAATGGTCCTTTCAGAGAGACACAGAGAGAGTGTGAGATTTGTCCAGATTGAAAGACATGTTCCACGTGTTGGACCAGTTTGTGATTTTATCCAGATCTGCAGTGAGCGAAGAAGCTGCTGCTTGCCGGTCTGAAGGATGACAGATGGTACGGCAGAGGGTGGAGTCAGCAGCAAAGAGATAAAGAGGATTTTCCAGAGAGTCGGAGAGATCATTGATGAAAACCAGACAAAGAACAGGGCTCAGAACGCTACCTTGAGGAACTCCAGCCAGGACAGGAAGAGAGGATGAAATAACTCCATTTAGGGCCACACATTGACTGCGACAGGAGAGGAAGTCTGCGAGCCATGAGTGGAGATGGCCTTGGATACCATAGGAAGAGTGTTTGGTGAGCAGGGCAGGGCGCCAGACCGTGTCAAAAGCACGCGATATATCCAGGGATATGGCTCGGATTTCCTGTCTGGTATTGAGGACTTCCATCCATTGTTGGGAGATAAGAGCAGAAGCAGGATATCCATGGTAGAGTGACCTGGTCTGAAACCAAATTGATGATCGGAAATCAAACCATTGGAGAAGAGGAAGGATTTAATGTCTGAAGTGATGATGGATGATTGCTGATGATTGGGAGAAGGCTGATTGGTCTGTCGTGGAAGGGATCTGTTGTTGCAACTTTTTTGTGCAGGGCAGTAATGTTTGCTGATTTCCAAGCAGATGGCAGATGACCTTGAGCAAATGAGAGGGTGAATAGAACAGAGAGAGGGTGAGCAAGAGCAGAGGAGCAGGCTTTTATGACACGTGGGCTGATGCCGTCTGGACCGGTTGCAGAATCTGAGTCGAGGTTTGACAGCAAGCTCTCCACCTTGTCAGGAGAAAAGGACACAGAGTCCAGGGACAGTTGGGTGCGACTGGGTCAGGTGGGTAGAGAAAGCAATGGGTTTAGGACACAAGATTTCAATGCAAACACCGAGTTTAGGCATTTTCAATATTCAGTGTTGAAAATAAAACACGAAATATTGGAATACGGACTCTGCACAGAAATCCCGTGTCTATCTGTGCAGTCGCAAATCTGAGCAGACGAGATTCGCACTAAAAATAAATAGTCTGCACCTCCTCTTGTGAAGAAGATCATCTGACACAGAGACAGGAATCTGCACGGAGTCAAAACACTGATGAGGTGTTACCTGATGTTGGCAAAGAAAAGATCAAGTTCCAAATAAGAAATATAACGAAAGAAAAACGGAGGAAAAGGAGAAATAATCATTCTTAAATGCCAGATCTCTTCGGTCCTTGAGCTTTGGGGGATGAAAGGCAAGGGCAAACGATTCATGGAGCAGCTGAGAAAAACAAAACTGGTGACGAGACGAGAACCGGTCCCTGTGTATAAATTTGCCAGGATTGCATCAACAGCATATAGATCACAAAAGTCATACCAAGGTCAGTTGGATTGATGGAAATCAACTCCATGGGCTTAGCAGTAGCATTGCCCATTCAAGAAAAAGTGACAGTCAAACATTGCCATGAGAAAAATAAATCAGACAGACAAAGACCATGACCATGTACCACCATGGAAATGGCAACAGATGAAACAGAGAGAACACCTGAGAAAGGAAACGGGACAAATACAGCAATTAATACATGGAAATAGAAGCCCAAAGCTATTAAAGAGAATCCAATATATATATATATATATATATATATATATATATATATATATATATATATATATATATATATATATATATATATTTGAGGGCCGGGGGTCGGGTGAGAAGACCACTCGGGGGGGGGGGGGAGCTATCTCAGCTCCCACCAGACTCCCTGGAATTGCAGGCCGTCGCACATGGATAATTCCGTGACGCGGCGGGTCGCTTAACCGACAGTGGACGCCAATAACTCAACCACGTGACCAAGGGTCCTCCCTCCTAAGGGCGAACCGGGTTACCTAATTAATCACGTGATTTAATTACCGGGGAACACGCCCTCGGTGCGCTTTGTCCGAACCGGATCATTTTACTGGATCGGATGCAGCCAAGCGACACTGCTAAGGACGTAGCGGCTAAAAGGAACTGATTGTTGGGAATAAAGTCCCAGCTAATCTAGGACTTGGACAATGCTGGATCAATGAAGGAAAAGACAAAAATGATCAGAGAACATTTATAATAATGATTTATGTACAAGCAGGTGAGGAAGAGTATGTGGTATCGTCAATAGATTTATTTGGGTGTGTTGTGCAGAGATAGGGAAGAAGGGTCTGGTGCAACAATAATCAAGCAACTTATAAAAGTGGACGCAGAGCAGACCTAACCCAAAAATAATAATGACAATCTTCTCCAGGCTTACTTCCATCGACAGGCGCCAGGACACACACACACACACACACACGCACACACGCACACACGCACACACGCACACACGCACACACGCACACACGCACACACACACACACACACACACACACACACTCAGAAAACCCGATGAAGAGAGATAAAACAAGACAGGAGAGGAGTTGAGGTTACAGGAGGTGTTGAGGCACTTCCATCCATCTCAGTGTCACCATCGCCATCTCTCTCGGGACAGTGTCATAGGCCTTCTCTGGGTCCACAAATCCCAATACCATCACACCTTGCACCTCCAACCACTTCTCCACTTTCTTCTCCCAAAGAAAAATCAAATTTATGCCGAGTGCAGAAGTCGTTGGAGGAACGACTACGAGATCATAATTTTGAAGTTTCATGTCGATTGATGAAGCAGTTCCAGAGAAAACATTATTTAATATTTTTCTTCAATCCAATATGCCTGCCAAACCATGTGACCCATGAATTATTCCTTCACAAATTTGGACACCCAAGGCTTGGGGAACATTTGTGTGAAGTTTCAACATCATGGAAAAACAAATTAATAGTAAATATCTGCGATCAGAAGGCGATTGCCAAGAGTAAGCCTTCCCTGGTGACTTACCCTTGCTGATCGTCAGTGACTTATTGTTGGCCTGTGGTCCAATGATGGCCATATTTTTTTTGGACAATCATTTGACTTTGACCTTCAACATTTAGGGATGGAGTGTCAATAAAGAAAATGTGTACCCATCTGCAATCTATCCATAACACTCAACATCATGAAAATCGGAGGAAGATTTTCAAGTCATGATCAAAAAGGTGTTCTTTGTTAATTTGGCCACAATTCAAAAAATGTAGGTCCAAAACTGATCAAGTATCATGTGCACAGCTTCAGTGGAGGTACAAAAGGCCAAGCGGTCTTTGAGATTCCGCTTTGACAAAATTGAGCACTGACAAAAAACGCATTTTTTTTTTTCAGACCGTCATTTGACCTTGACCTTTAACCCGGAGGGGTATAATGAAAATGAAGCGTAAATATGCCTTGATTTCGGTTCTGTAGTGAGGGCATTTTCATTCTGATCCCACAAACGAGAGTCAAATTTTGGTGAGAAATGTTAAAATGTCTATAATTGGGTCATGACCCTAAAAATAGGTCAAGGTCAAAAATGTCAACCCCGCCTACTTTTTATTCCTATTATTGATGCAAAATTTCATTCTGAAAGTCCCAACTGGCTCAGAAATACAGCTTGGGAATTGTTACGGCTTGGAAACTTGGAGTGCAGGAAGAATTTTTTTTTTTGGTTGACTGGTGCTCTAGTACTCCTCGGGGTCTAAGAAAATCTGTGGTGCCATTAATATCAGGGGCACTACTTGTACAAACAAACCCTATAACAGCAATAAGCCTTCCCCTCTACAATAGGGGGATGCTTTATGACCGTGTCCAAAATTTACAACTGATTGAACAATTTCTCACCTTCACTCGGACTCCATTCACATGTCCCTCCAAAAGGTATAATGTTGGTTTTAAAGGAAAGAACACTTGATGAAAATGGACGCTTGGAAGATCCAACTGTCACTATTGTTTTATAACTTTCGCTTGGTTTCAGAAGACCAGGAAGAATAACCAGGCCTTGAGTGTTGATGCCTGCGTGTAAAATGAAATAGTGTTGGTTAGTGTTATGTTGACAAATCATGGTGTAAGCAACAATACAGCTTCATTGTTGAGACGTCATCAACAGGCATATTTATAGCAAGATGGATGTCACAATACACACTGGTACAGGTCATGGTACGTGATGTCATGTCCAATAATCACCCTAACACAGAACGGAATCCCACACCTCCTCTTCCCCTTTCAAAGATGCGGGATACAATCGTGTTCGTGTCATACAGCATAATCAGTCGAAGAGCAATGACAAAGTTGCACATACATGTATACACATATCACGCAAATGCTAAACAAGCAAAGACTAAAGAAGAAATTTTTTTAACAGGAACATGAGTTCAGGTCGAGGATTCTAGCATCGTGACTTGATGAACACATGTGCTACAATGTGGGTGTGGCTGCTCATTTCAAGCAGACTGTACAGAGGGGAGATAAAACCTGACCCTCTTAGGTGGGAGATGGTGGGGTCGGTCCTTCTTACGGTTAGGTAGCAACTTGTTGCTGGTAGGTGGCTCTTTGTGGGTGATATCATGTATTGTGGTGGTGCCTCAGGCACAAGGTGCTGATGATACGGATGGAGATAACAGTGGTTTCTCCAGTTGACCCAGCCTGATGGAAGTTTGATGTGGTAGTCACAACGCCGTCCAATAGCAATGATAATAGCAGTCTTGTTCCACAGTTGAGTATTCTGATCTTGGATAGATGCGTCGGTGCCGATCTGGAGTGATTTCAATGCCTTTGCAGTCTTGTCGTAATACATGATGGTTTTTCTGCGCAGTTTGGTGGCTTACACGTCACACTTGTCCACGGCTGGCTGCTACTCGGCAGCAAACATGCGACGATGTCTGGACACCATTATACATGGAGGGTGGCCGAACGAGACAGGAGCCAGGGAGCGGCCCATGTCCCGAGGAGTGTTGCACCATTCCAACAGTCCTGTGCAAAAGTTATCATCGTTGAGTTTGCTGTTGTGTGTCATCATAGCGACCGAGCTTTTCATCGCCTAGATGGTGGCCTTGGTGTGGCTATTAGAGCATGGTAGATGCAGAATGGACATGTCATGGTGAACTCCCCACCGCCCCATAAATTTTCAGAAGTCATATAAGGCAAAATGGGGACCCCCATCAGAGTGGAAATAATGGGGACCCCAATATCCATAAAGAAGGACCACATGATCCTGGTGAGAACAAATACAGACATGGCTAACCAGAAAAACGGTCAACATGGACCAATTAGGACTTTCCAGCATAGAAGAATAGATCAGCAGATGTGTCCGGATCTTCACAGACAACTGATCATGAATTCCAAAGTACTGCCTTAGTCTACAGCCCTAATCGGCACATTTCAATGGGAATCCGCTGCAGATCGTGTTGGATAGAAGACGAGACTCAACGCCACAACACGAGTGCTCCCGCAGACCATCCAGGATGGGATCACGCAACGTCAGCAGCTTATCAACGAGGTTCGTAACAGCTGATATGACCACCTGTTGCGCATAATGTTGGAGGAACACTGCTCCTCATTATCCTCCAGTGCGACATCCACAGAATGACGCAAAAACGCGCCCAGTAGAGTGTGATGATAGCCCTTCCGCCAGATGGCGGTGAAGATGAAGGGAGTCATTTTCTAGATAATATGCTGCAACCTTGGGTTTTCGATCTTTCTATGTGGGTATTGAAGATCGACACCAATGGCCTGCGATCAATCATGAGATTGAATGTAGGCAGACCGAGGAGATACCGGCTGCATTTGGACGCAGACCAAGACACTGCCAATGCCTCAAGCTTGATCATAGCATACCGAGACTTGATATCACTTAAGTAGCGGGAAACACATTTCACAAGTCTCTGTGAATCCCTGTGACATTGTAACCATAAATGTCCAAGTCAGTTGAGCCGAGATGCATCTGTCTGGAGCATCGTAGGCAGCTGAGGGTCAAAATGCACCAAAGCAAGTGGTGATGTCAGTGCATGTTCAGTGGCGTGAAATGCTGCATCATGATCTGGCATCTACTCGAACATTGATCCCTTCTTTAACAGACTTTGCAGAGGAGCTGATGCAGATGTGACTGGTAGTGAAACTATCTTGCTGGTGCAGAAGTCCCAAAAATAAGCGTAGAACAGTTTCTCGGCATGGGAAAGTCCACAATCGCACACACCTTTTTCGGATCAGAAGCAATGCCACACCGGCTGATAACGTACCCACAAAACTTCACCATTTCCTGGGTTAACTAAAATATATGCGGGTTGATCGTCATGTTATGTTTGTGACAGCAGAAGTTCTTCTTGTACATAGTTAAAGTGTCTGTCGAATGTATCACTATGCGTCAGCATGTCATCCACCACTTTCAGTGTGGTCGAGGCCTTCCAGCACAATATCACCCCTGGAACTGTACTCATCTCCACTGATGTTCAGACCCAATGGTGCATGGAGATATTTGTACTGGGCACACTGTCATAAATACCATGAGGAGCTGACAATCAGGTGGCAAAGGAACCTGTCAGTAGCCTTTCGTGGTATCGTTGTAGGTTATGTACTTGCTGGAACCCTGGATGCACGACACTGCATCCACTGGGATGACCAAGAGGGACGCGGACCTCTTGTCATTGCAATTCAGCATGCAGAGATCAGGACACATCTGCACACCCCCTTGCAACTTCAGAGAGACTACAAGTGCGTGACACCAACCTGAAGGTTCGCTGCCCAACAGCACGATCTGTTGACCTCTGACTCACAGTCAGCAGAGACATGAAAATCACTGCCAAGATAAGTGAGTCTCTCTGTGACATTATTATCCTCACCACGAACAGGTACAGACAAGAGAGCAGCATCCAATATGTCATTGAAAGCCTGCATCTGGGTTTTGACTCAGGAAACCCGTAATCACAGCGGCTCCGACACCTCATACTGCACCTCGAGGGCCCCAAAAATGATATCCAGAGTCTCTGCAAAGATGACTGCATCGTCTGTGAAATCAAGGTCAGAGATCTTGACTTTCCCAAACGATGCACTGCAGCTTGATCTCTCCGACATCCTCTTCTTAACCCAGTCCAGATATGTGCTGAGAAGTGTGTGGGCCAGCACACACACACACACACCTGACAAACTCCAGTAAGAACTGGAAATAATTCAGAGATGGTAACACCACATCAAACAGCACTTTCAGTTCCAGAGTATAGTTCAGACATCAGATTGATCAGTTTTGGTGGCACCCCACGAAGACTAAGAATCCTCCAGAGGGCATCCTGATTCACTGAATCAAATGCTTTACGGAGATCAACCTAGAATGCAAGCAGCCCCTGCTAAAACTCTCCTCTGCATTCGTTGAGGACACGAAGAGGAAGGATACAGTCAATCATTGATCTCGTTGGTGTAAAGCCTGACTGCTCTGAACGCTGGTGCTCAAGCAGATGGTGGTGAACCCTATCAAGAATTATCTGAGCAATGACCTTGCCCGGCACTGTGAGCAGCGTCACCCTTGGTAGGTGTTGCAGTCTTGGCAACCACCCTTCCCTTTCCAGAGAGGGACAACAAGACACCTGTTGCAGTCAGTTGGGATGATTCCTGTGTTCCAGGCAGAGCACAGAACTGCATGCATCACAAGTACAGCATTTCCACCAGCCTTGAGAAATTCAGCATGGATGCCACAGATCCCTGGAGCTTAACCCCATTTCAACTGGTTCACCGCAACCGGTGATTCCACAAATGAAGGTGGACCACAGTTGATTGGAGGGTCAGCAAAAGGGACAGTAACACCCCTGACATCCCACTCAACAGCTGGTGGATCAGCCTTGTACAGCCCCTCAAAGTAACTGGCCCAGCAGGGCCTTCACTTCAGACTCCTCTGTCAAGAGCACAACACCCCCTGCTCTAACTGCAGTACACCGAGGGACAGGCTTGGATGAATGCAATGCGTGAATTCCCCCTGTAAGCAGGATGAGAATCACTTGTCCACAGGTGATGCTCTACCCCCTCAGAGATTCCTTGCATGTAGGCCTCCTTGTCCACCATTAGTGCAGATACAATTTCACACCTCAGCTCCATGAATAGCTCGGCTCGACCATCAAGCCTGGCCCTGCGACTGGTCAAAGGTATCCAGAGTACCTTGAGAGACAAAATTCTTCTTCTCCGTCAGGTGAGTTCCAAGACATCTCCTGGCAACATCAAGGACGTTGGTCTTGAAGGCACTCCACAACTCTTCAGGATCCCCCAACGGACCCAGACCCCACAAATCTCAACTCGGCCTGTTCGCAAACTCCTCAGCTACCCTCTCATGCTTGAGCTTGCCAACATCCAGCCTAGGCTGGGATGGTACCATTCTCCTGGATTTACGCTGCAACTTCAGAGTAGCGACAACAAGCCAGTGGCCAGTATTGAGGAACGGAGCAGTCCGGTAGACCCTGCAGTTCTGGATTATCCTCCAGTGACCATCAATGAGCACATGGACAATCTCCTTTGCCACACCGCCACCATTGGAACACCAAGTTCAGCAATGAGCCTGTGAGTGCTGAAACCATGAACCAGCCACCCTAAGACCATGACTTCTTGCAAATTCAAGGAACTTTGTGCTATTCTGGTTCACAGTTCCAGACCCATGTGGACCAACACATGTGTCACATATAACCGGTCCTATCAGTTCCAGTCGATGCATTGAAATCCACCAAGACGAGAAGAGTATCTCGCCTGGGGCGCTGATCAACCACAGACTCGAGCGTGGCACAGACTGCGTCATCACGGTGAGATCACTGTCCTCAGTTGGAGCACATACAGAGATCAGGGAAATGACACCCAATGAGTGACAAATACTTAGTCTCATAATATGCTCGTTGACCGGTGTTACCTCAATTATCATTGGAGTCAGCTTATTGGACACAGCGACAGCAACTCGATGGGCATGGTAATCATCAGAGCAACCAGACCAATAGTAGGTGTAACCACCCACCATGATCTCGCCGCAATCCGGTCTCTGAACCTCAGAGAGTGCTGCAGTACCGATTTCCAAATGCTTGAGCTCAAATGATAACACAGACAGGTGATCATCCACTCTTTGGGATAGGACATTCCAGGCACTCACCTGAAGGGACCACCTCAGGTTAACCCAAGGAGACCGCCATCTGGTGGATGACACCTCAGCACCACCTCAACACACACCACCACAATCTGACCGGGAAGGTTACCCCATGGTTTCCCTCCTCTCATCAAAGTTTGGGGGTCCAAAAGACTTTGCTCAAATGCCGTCATTCAGTGAGCTGCCCTGCGAAGGGCAGCTGCACAGAAGGTACTCTCACGCAGTGGGTTTTCAGATTTTTATTAATGCTTGGAGTATGTTTTGCGGAATGAAGGGTTTTACAGTGGCCGGAGTGCAAATCCTGCCACCAACCTCCAAATAAAAAGTAACCCAGCTGCAGGGGGATGTCCGTAGTCACAGTTGGGCATGAGATATGGATGGCCGTTGGCTGACAAGGAGCTCCTCTGCCCTTTGACAGGTTTTGTTTTTCATCCTGTGGGTGTCCATATCATACACCCTCCTCACCAGAAAACTTGGTGGGGGATACAGTTTAGTCGCCGACAACCCGACCATGGAACAGGTTAATGCAGGTTTACATGGTATCTGCAGCAAGTCACAAACCTAATCTGACATGAGCTGACAGATGTTCGGAGAGCGGATTGTAGCGAGACCATGGCGTGTGGTTACACGTACGATTGATCTTGTCACTATGAGAGTTACCATGTCCAAGGATTTGCTGTCGCTGTGTCCAATAATAATAAAGGTAACACCAGTCATCAAGCGTATTATGAGACGAATGATTCATCAGTCCTTGGGTGTCATTTCCCTGGTCTCTGTTTATGCTCCTACCGAGGCAAGTGATCTCACCGTGAAGGACGCATTCCATGCCACGCTCGAGTCTGTGGTTGATCAGTGCCCCATACAGACGAGATACACTTCTAGTCTTGGGGGATTTCAATGCATCGACTGGAACTGATAGCGATGGTTATGACACGTGTATTGGTCCCCATGGGTCAGGAACTTTGAACCAGAATAGCACTAATTTCCTTGATTTTGCAAGAAGTCATGGGCTTAGTGTGGCTGGTGGATGGTAACAGCGCCCACAGGCTCATCGCTGGACTTGGTATTCCAACGCTCATGGGATGGCAAAGGAGACTGACCATGTGCTCATTGGAGTATGATCCAAAACTGCAGGGTCTACCAGAGTGCTCAGTTCCTCAAAACCGACCACAAGCTTGTTGTAGCAACTCTAAAGTTGCAGCTAAAACACAGGTGAATGGTAGCATCCCAGCCTAGGCTGGATGTTGGCAAGCTCAAGGATGAGAGGGTAGCTGAGGAGTTTGCGTGCAGGCGGAGTGGGAATTTTGGGGGTCTGGGCGCTTTGGGGAATCCTGAAGAGTTGTGGAGTGTCTTCAAGCCCACCATTCTTGATGTATGGTGGATGTCTTGGAACTCATCGTAAGGTGAAGAAGAATTTTGTCTCTCAAAGGACACTGGATACCATTGACTGGAGTAGCAGGGCCAGGCTGAATGGCAGAGCTGAGCTAGTCATTGAGTTGAGGTGTAAAACTGTACATGCGATGAGGGTGGACAAGGAGGCCAATGTGCGAGGAATCTGTGAGGGGGTAGAGTATCACCTGTGGTCAAGTGATTCTCGTCCTGCTTACAGGTGAATTAGCACATTGCGTTCCTCCAAGCCAACAACCCCGTGTCGACTGCAGTTCGAGCAGAAGGTGGTGGGCTCTTTACAGATGAGTCCAAGGTGAAGGCCCGTTGGGCGGTTACTTTGAGCAGCTGTGCCAGGTTGATCCACCAGCTGTTGAATTGGATGTCAGGAGTGTTACTATCCCTATTGCTGTCCCTCCAATCAACTGTGATCCACCTACATTTGTGAAAACACAGGCTGTGTTGAACCGGTTGAAATGGGGTTAATCTCCTGGGATCTGTGGCATACATGCTGAACTTCTCAAGGTTAGTGGAAATGCTGTTCTGTGCTCGACCTGGAACACAGGCATCATCCCAACTGACTTGAAGAGGGTCCTTGTTGTCCCTCTCTGGAAAGGGAAGTGTGATCGCCAGGGCTGCAACAACTACTAAGGGGTGACGCTGCTCTCCGTGCCGGGCAAGGTCTTTGCTCGGATAATTCTTGATAGAGTTCGCCATCATCTGCTTGGGCAACAGCTCACAGAGTAGTCAGGCTTTACACCAAAGAGGTCAACGATTGACCCTATGCTTGCCATTAGGGTTCTCACAGAACGCAGACGTGAGTTTCGGCAGGGCTGCTTGCAACCTATGTTGATCTCTGCTCAGCGTTCAATACAGTGAATCGGGATGCCATCAGGAGGATTCTTAGTCTTCGTGGTGTGCCACCATAACTGATCAATCTGATGTCTGAACTATACTCTGCTCTTGAGAGTGTGGTGAGATGTTGTAATAACATCTCTGACTTATTTCCAGTTGTTACTGGAGTTCAGCAGGGGTGTGTACTGCCCCCCCCCCACACTTTTCAGTGCTTGTTTGGACTGGATTCTGGGGAGGATGTCAGAGAGATCAATCTGCGGTGCATCATTTGGGAATGTCAAGATCTCTGACGTTGATTTCGCAGACGATGGTCATCTTTGCAGAGACTCCTTGTGGGGGGGGGGGCCCTCGTGGTGCTGAATGAGGAGTCGGAGCCACTGGGATTGCGGGTTTCCTGGGTTAAAAGTAAGATCCAGGCTTTCAATGACATCTTGGATGCTGCTGTCTTGTCTGTACCTGTTTGTGGTGAGGATGCTGAGGTCACGGAGAGATTCATTTACCTTGGCAGTGATATTCATGTCTCTGCTGGCTGTCTATAGACATCTCGGTCAGACATCCGGAGCCATGGATTCACTGGATCATAGAGTGTGGCGCCTTCGGTACCTGTGCAGGAGGATGAACGTCTGAGTCTTCAGGTTCTTCGTGCTTCCAGTCTTGCTCTACAGATGTGAGACTTAGACTCTGACCAAGGATGTGAGATGGAGATTTAATTCCTTTGGTTCCAGGTTTCTTCACAGAATCCTTAGCTATCGCTAGCCGGACCTTGTGTCCAACAAGCGGTTGCTGAGAGGGACTCAAATGAGATTTGTTACGTGCATAGTCTGTGATCGTCAACAGCGCTGTTTGGACTTGTGGCTCGTTTTCCTGACACTGACCCTGCTCACCACATTCTCTCAGTAAGGGAGCTTCATGAGTGTAGGAGGCCAACGGGCCAACCACGTGCCTCATGGTTGCAGCAGGTTGATCGGCATCTCAAGGAGATCAGGATGGGCCAGGCATCTCCCTGGGGGATGGCCAAATGGAGACCCCTGGAGTTCTGGCGGAAAGTGGATTCAGCGACGTGCTGCTCCAGCACATGCTCCCATTCCAGACCTGACCCGAAGGGTAAGGTCTGAAACTTCCGTTTTTCCTTTATTCAAGGCAAATCATCTCCATTTAAGGTAATTTTTCTTTCTTCTTCCAAATTAACAGGAATAAAGTCAGACTCAAATCAGTAGAAGTGTAAACAGAACCAAGTTTAAAAATATTAATGACGCAAGCCAAAAGAGAATATGACAAGGATATGCCCAAGTATATGACACATCATAAAAATAGGAGCAATACTCTTGGGCGCTCACCTGGTAGCAGCTGGATAAGAAAAACAGGGAATCACTGGTTGGTGTGGATAACCCACAAAATATTTAATGGAGAAGAAAGTAAATACCTCTGGATGTTTTTAGATCCTCGTGGAGGTCTCTGTTAGTCTTACTCATGTTGTTGTTCTTGTGGACTTTTTTGTTTCACAGCCTACAGTTTTCATCGAAACTTCCTGAAACTTGGCACATATATGTAAAAATACCCTGCGCAGATAGTAACCATCTCCGATTTTGAAAATTCCTCCGAGAAAAAAAAATTATGATGTCAAAATATCTCCGCTAATGGAAATCGCCTAAAAAATTATCTCCGAAACTCGGCAAGCTTTTAGAATTCTGTTTGCGGGAATCGAACAGGGCATTAGCAGAGATGAATTACCGCACGTATGATACATCACTATGACGTCATATCAATTTTTATGACGTCATTCCTATTTTTTGACATTTTTTGTTTCACAACCCAGAGTTTTCATCGGATCTTCGTGAAACTTGCCATGCATATGCAGAAAGCCCACGCGCAGGCAGCAACAATCTCCGATTTTGGAAATTCTTCCTATAAAAAAAGTTGACGTCATATCGCCGCTAATGGAAATCGCCTATACCATTATCTCCGAAACTGGGCAAGCTGTTTGAAGTTTGTTTGCGGAAATCAAGCCGGGCATGAGCACAGATAATTTATCGCAAACTTGAAACATCACAATGACGTCATATTCGTTTTTATGACGTCATCATTAAGAAGACGAGGATCTTAGCTCATTTGAGCTTGTTTAAATAAAGTGAACAAACTCTGGTACATCACGGTGATGAAGGATGTGGTCAAGTTGCATCAAAATTGTGTGTCGTTTCCGAGAAGAAAGCAGATACCTCTTTGGGGGGGGTGGCAACCCCTCCCTCCTGCCCCCCGTTGGAAACTCCCTCTGTAGACCCCATCAGATCCCGGTTGTTTTTTTAATGCCGTGAACAAACTTTGGTGCATCACAGGTCGTGAAGGTTGTGGTCGTTTCATCAAAATTACACGTGTCGTTTCTGAGAAGAAAGCAAATACCTATTTTGGGGGGGGCCTGGGGGGGCAATCCTGTAGACCCTAATTGGGCCCAATCTTTTTAATGCCATGAAAAAATTTGGTGCATACGCGGTGATGAACGTTGTGGTAATGTTTCATCGAAATTGTATGTGTAGTTTCAGAGAAGAAGTTGCAAGTGTATGTGGACGTACGGATGGACGACACACAATCCCATAAGCTCCCCAGAACCACATTTCAGGTGAACCAATAATAACCAAAATAAAAACAATAGGTTACGAAGCCTGAAAGGCTTGGTCCCCGGATAAGTACTTTTAAACCAAAAACTACCTGTCTCTGTGAACTGGTTCAGAGTTGATAGGGACGTTCCACTTTCCTTCAGCTCCCAAGAATAACTCATTTCTTCACTTAAGCAATTCGAGCAATCAACCATGAGGATCATTGTAGAACCTGAACTTGCATAATTGCCACAATTATCCACACAACTGAAATGATAAAAAGTCATTTGATTAGAAAAAGCGTCAACCCTTCATCAGAACAAAAGAGGGACATCAGAGCTCTTTTACTCCGACGAAGGGTTGAGGCCCGAAATGTAAGCTTCTCCTCATTTCCACCTGCAATTGGCATACCTCTTTAAACATCTTGTTGATTTCATCTATTGTTCTACTCTTGGTGTCGAGGCAGCATGTCATCACTGATTTCTTACAGTTGGCATGCCATTCGCAAATATAATACCATCAAAGTTTTGAAAATTTACAATGACAATCACAGACAATATACAAAACAAAGAAAGTTATATGGGGTTGACATGGAGCCAGATATAAAGACGTATAATGGTGATATGGGAATGTCATTATGGTATCTTGTGAAAAGAGTAACCTTGCAGTTGTCCTTTATGTCATCATTAGTTAATGAGCAGCATTTTATGAACCCGATTATCCCACTTGTAAGTGCAAAAACAAACAATCCTACCCAAAGACAATATTGACTCTCCTGTTTATCTTTACAGTTGTAATATACATACCTAATATGCTGTAACAGTGAAATTAAGTCGAAAGAAAGAATGCAAATGTATCCTACATACCGCATACTGATGTCTGGAGGATCTCCCATTGTCACGTTAATGATCTGAGTGTAATTGGTTTCTCTGCCATCTTTGGATCCAACAACAATAACCCTCAATAATGTGCCAGCTACAAGATCATTCGATGGAAGCAAAAACTTTCCATTTGCTTGTGGAAATCCTTTGCAATTATGTATGTGATTCACGTCCTCACAGGTCCATGTAAAATTAATGTCTTCACTGGTCTCATCAACATCTGGGTCGTAGGACAGGCTACCTGCATCAACCACTGCATCTGCAACATTCCCAATAACTTTTTCAAGACCCCCTTTGATGAAGACCACCAATGGAGATGGTGATACATGGAGAGTTAGATTTCTGTGTTCACTTTTTACTTCAAGGTCAAAATAGCTGATGTTGACTGATATTCTGTAGTCACCCACATCAAAATATTTTGCTGGAAAGAAAGCCCTGGGAGTAGCTGGGGCCAGAGTTTTGTATTGTTCTCCAGTTGTGTTAAAGATAGTCCATTTGTAACCATAATTTTCATTTTCAGTCAGGCAAACAATTTTTACATTTGCAGTAAGAAAGAGCTCTTCTGAACGTATGATTTTGGCAGTTTTATCGGCATAAACGTTTTTTATTCTGCAGCCATAGCGGTTAACAGATATTTTGCTGGAGTATGTATTTTCAGATTGAGGCGTCAACTGTTTCAATTTGACGGTGTGAACATTGTATTGGGAATAGTAATGGTTAAATTCAATGTAATTCTCCTGGTCACTGGACTCGAGGAAAGGTAGTGCGGTTATATTTGGCATCGAAAACTTTGTATTACAGTAAGACGGGCCAAATATCAAGAAATGGCCCTCATCTGGCTCACATAAGCAGCAAGTCAAACCTTGATAAATACCAAACATTTGGATTGTTGTGTTTCCTTCTGTATCAAATTGAGTATATTTAACACTGAAATGATTGTGATACAAACCCACTGACAGTATTTCAAGCCGAAGAGCCACTGTGTTCATCCAAGTGAAAGTCAAAAGTTGTATTGCCAAGCATGGATAAGTTTTATTGAATAGATTTTGTACAGTGTCATTTGCATTGACATTTCCCTGGAGAAGAAAGAATCAATTACTCAGCAAAGTCATACAAAAGTAACCAACACATGTAACTGCATTCATTAGTAAACAGAACAGACAAAATAAATGGTTGTCATGCTATCATTTTCTTAACTCTGTCAATCATTATTTACACTGTGTACCTCAAAACATTTTCGTTGCAATTCAAAATATTTAGTTTTTCTGAGTGTGTATGTTCAATGTTGCAACGGAATAAAATAATTTCAGTCCAAATCGAAACACGTTTATAGACTGTACACTAGATTCCTATTAATACAAATGCACAATAACACATTTTCAGAAGAGGAAAACACTTGAGATCCTGTCCAATGAAATAAAATGAGATAAATCAAACAGAAATTCGGTGAATAGGATTTATGCAATTTTTTTAATTCACAGAAATCAAGATATCAGGTTGGGGGGCAGTGGGTGGCAGAGTGGGATCAGTCAGAGTGAAAGAGATCAATGGTAGGGATCAGAAAGGGCAGTGTGCATGAAAGATTGGAGGGAAGGACACAGGGAGTCAGTTCCATACACAAGATAATAGAGGGATGAAGGTGAGTGTTCCCCTTAGAATTGGTGAGGGTGACAGGGTGTGTGATTCTCGAAGAATGTGTCTGACCTGGTTGGGCTGGGGAAGAATGATGGAAGGATGAAGAGGGATGAGCGAGACCAGAAAGGAGGTGGGGGTATTTTGAGTATATATCAACCTGCCTGGAGTGGGCAAGAAACAGACTGATACTCAACCTCTGGCAGAGAGATGCCATTAGCACATGTTCTCCATGGGACAGGATGACACGGCACATCTATGTGGACTCTCTCTAGTGGCATATTTGACTTCCAGTAACTTATTTCATTTATTAGACTATCTTCTTCATGTGAGCAAGATGCACAGCAGTTGTACCAGCCCATAGTGGGGACCCAAACTCAATGATACTTCAGATGAAAACCTTTAATACCATAATGAGCTACAAATTCCTCATCATGCACTCAGCTCTGCAGATAATGTTTGAGGAATTTGGCAAGCATTAACGGACAGCTTGGAATTGTGGTCCATCCAAGAGAGATTGTGGCAGATTTAATCCTAGTAGCTTCTGGAATCAAAGCTCTTCAAGGGGTTGACCACAGAAGTAAATTTGGGGGTTTGAAAGTCAATTATTGTACTAGATTGACAGAGTTGGAGCCTGTGATTTTCCTGTGCTGACAGACAATTTTTTATGTTTAATATACAATGTCAAGGCTCATATAAGAGCAAACACACAGAACGTAGAACAAGGGGAGCAGGAGACAAGAGGGGCAGGAGAGGGAAGAACAGGGACATTAGGAGATCTGTGGAAGGGAGAGGGAGATGGAGTGGGGTACACGGGAAAACAAAATCGACATCACTGGGACTGGAACTTTCAGATCCTTACACAACTAGAACTTTCAGGAAGGAAAGCAAAGAATTTGAAGGAGGTGGGTTTGAGTGGATTAACGGGGGTAGAAAAAAATCATGGTTTTGGATGGAGGAAGATAAGAGATGGTGGTGAACAGCTGTTTTAAAGACCTGGAGAGTGGCATTGAAGAGAGTGTGGGAGTTTGTTCCAAAGGTGGGGAAAAAGAGAAAAGTAAGAATGAAGTTGAGGAGTGATTCTTAAATTTGGTAGTTTTATCAAAAGGGGATTGCTGGTGTACCTTGAGCCCACTGCAGAAATTGTTGAAAAAGTCGATAAGTAGATGGTGGGGGTTGGGGGGGGGTCCATACAGTCCTTTCGGAGAGATATAGTGAGAGAGTGAGATTTCTAAGGATGAAAAGACATGTTCCAAGTGTTGGATGAGCTTGTCAATTTATTCATATCTGCAGAGAGTGAAGAGGCTGCTGCTTGCTGATCTGAAGGATGACATGGTACGGCAGAGGGTGAAGTCATCAGCAAAGAGATGAAGAGGATTTTCCAGAGAGTCAGAGAGATCATTGATGAAAACCAGAAAAAGCACAGGGCCCAGAACACTGCCTTAATGAACTCCAGCCTGGACAGGAAGAGGGGAAGAGAGAATTCCATGAAGGACCACACGTTAACTGCGACAGGAGAGGAAGTCTGGGAGTCATGAGTGGAGATTGCCTTGGATACCATAGGAAGAGAATTTGATGAGCAGGGCGGGATGCCAGACCATATCGAAAGCATGCAATATGTCCAAGTGGATGGCTCTGATCTCAGGTCTGGCATCGAGGACCTCCATCCATAGTTGGGAAAGCAGGAGCAGCAAGTCCAGGGTAGAGTGACCTGGTCTGAATCCAAATTGATGATCGGAAATCAAGCCATTGGAGAAGAGGAAGGATTTAATGTCTGAAGCGATGATGGATTCCATAACCTTGCTGATGATTGGGGGAAGGTGATTGGTCTGTGATTGCAGGAATCTGTTTTTGCACTTTTTTATGCAGAACAGTGATGTTTGTTGATTTTCAAGCAGATGGCAGATGACCTTGAACAAATGAGAGGGCGAATAGAACAGAGAGGAGGTAGGCAAGAGCAGCAGAGCATGTTTTGAGGACACCTGGCTGATGCCATCTGAAATAGTTGCAGAATCAGAGTCGAGGTTTGTCAGCAAAATCTCCACCTTGTCGGGAGAAAAGGACACAAGAGTCGAGGAGCAGCTAGGTGTGACTGGGTAAGGTGGGTACAGAAAGCGATGGGTTTGGGACACAAGATTTGGAAGCAAACACGGAGTTTACGCATTCAACCTTTTTGCCTGCAGTGTCAGCTGCGCGGCCATTTGAGGTAAGCGGGGGGATGGAGGGGAGATGTACACCAGAAACAGACTTAACGAGACGCCACCAGAATTTGAAGGAGGCAGACAGGTTTGAGAATTCAGACTTGAGATGAGAAAGATGTTGTTTTTTGAAAATCCTGAGGGTGGACATGCACTTGTTCTGAGCTTTCTGGAACGAACTGAGATTGCCTTCAGTTAGATTTGCTTTCCATGAGGTGAAGGCAAGTTGTTTCAGGACAACTACCTCACCACAAGCTGCAGTGTACCATAGGTGGGAGGAAGGGAAGGACAACTGAAGACGAGATGGGATAAATCTGTGCATGAGAGAGAGCAAATGTATTTGAAAGAATTCCCAGGATAAGTTGATGTCAAAGAAATTAGGGATGGGAAACCAGTCTAGAAGATTTTCCAAAAAACTGACCAAGACCTCTATTTGTTTTTTTTTTCTCCCCCCAAAAGATCTGTGAAGATGGATTCTGCTGCAGCCTGTTCATTTCAAATGCTGTGTAATGCTCTGGACAGAGTAGAATCATTGGCAAAACTGTGCAGAGTATTATCTCTGGAAGTGAATAAGTTATTGTAGACCAACAATAAGGGGTCCAAAATGCTGCCTTGCAGGACTTCAGTTTCAGCAGAGAGAACAAAATATAGATGGCCATCAAGAGCACCGCACGATTTTAGCTCAAAAAGGGATAACCATAACCCTTAAGAAGAGGTCTCCTAAATGCCATTTTTGGACCGCTTGAAAAGTAAGACAGGATGCAAAGCATGCATCTGCTCTTTCATTTAAGATTTAAAACATCCAGCTCTTGTGTGAAAAGAGGCAACATGTCCATGGTAGAACTGGTGCTGATGCCAATGCAATGATCAGTAATAATGCTGTTAAAAGTCTGCAACAATAGGATGTTCTGCCACTCAGTTTTTCATTGTGAGGAGGTGGATGAAGGCCAGTGAGCTAGAAATATGTTCATGGATTGATTCCCTTCTCATCGGGTGTTGCTGATTTGTCAATAGAAG
Organism: Eptatretus burgeri; assembly: GCF_056783735.1. NCBI lineage: Eukaryota > Metazoa > Chordata > Myxini > Myxiniformes > Myxinidae > Eptatretus > Eptatretus burgeri. The sequence goes on from NC_140976.1 coordinate 42,943,446, forward strand.
GTAAAAAGTTCTCAAATGCATTTAGGACAATAAATACTGTGGGTAGCAGTGAGTGGTTCTGTGTCTTTCACAGGCTGCAACTAAAGCCAGAAGTTCAATTTTAACTGAGATATCTTCATTTTTGGATAAATTCAAAATGCTCATAAATTATTTGATGGGTACCCAAAGAGGCTGGTTGTATAACAGCGACTCCCTGTTGGTCAGGACACTTGCAGCAAGTGCTGGTTTGACAGAATGGCTAATGGTCACCATTCCAGTGAAGAAGTGCAAATTGTACTGTATATACTTTATCACAGAACAGCCTGCTTCCAAATCCCCAAGGGATAGAAAGTGGTCTGATCCTCACGGGGGCTTCTTTACACCTGATTACACTGCTTGATATCTCAGAATGTGGTTGCTATCTGGCTAGAAACATATGGACTATAAATAAATTAACAATTTCTCCAGGCAGGTTCAGGTATTGCACATGAGCAACCGTCTTTGATTACATAGGGCAATAAAGTATATATCAACATTTATTGGGCAATCGAACTGAGTTGCAGGTTGTGAAAAACACAGAACTGCCCACTGCACAAAATATAGCAACCTACCCTTTACCTTTTTATTGGCAATATTGCCAGCCCAACCTCTGTGGAAAGGAATCAATCAATGGTCCATGGACACATTTCATTCTCTCTGGCCTTCATCAGCAAGGAGTGAATTCCCCCCAGAATATGAGCTACCAGCTGTCCCATGAGGGAGTATACTGTATGTATATATGTACATATATATATATATATATATGCATACCATTAGCATCACTTAAATGGAATAGTGACAGTGAACCTATAAGCTGAATTCAGAAAGCATCATGGTATAGTTTACTTTGACGTGTCATTAATTATTATTCTGTTCCTTACCAATTGGACAATTAATCCGTCCCACAAATGAGAGACTGAGAGCCACTGTACATGGAATTTTTCTACCCAGCTTGGTGTTGTTTGTGACAAAGGAGCTGAGCCCTGCATGAGGATGCCTGTAACTCTGATGGGCATACCGAAGTAAACTGTTATTTCAGCGTTTATTGCATACACTGGAGTCCAGTGGCTGAAAGGGTTATTCAAACGAGCCTGCTGAGCCTCAAAACCAATGACAGCTGGTGTACTTTTTATACTTTCATCAGGCAGGAAGTTTTCCAACCCGGTTGCTTGCATATAGCCTATATGTTGTAGGGAATAGGGAGGAACATGAAGAATAAATATAATTTAATATTTGCACATTATACAAAGCAGAGGCATTAAGTGCAAGATTTATTTTCAATTTTCAATGCTGTACGTGTGTTTAGTTAGTCAGCAAATACAATATGAATTTGACCTACCTCAATCCCTACTGCCCCCAAACCCAACTCCAACCAAAAATGTTCATGTAGAAAGGTTAAAACTTCAAAAAGCACTCATTTCCGCTTTTGTATTGTGCACAAGTTTATGTTGTATATTTTTAATGCATCAATGGTTTGTTAAAATTTCTTGTATACAGTATGGTATATCAATTGTGAATACATTTTTAAATGCATCAAATAATTCTGTTTGTAAGATGTAAAATTGTGTTGTAGTGAGTATGCATACACACCGGTTTTTTCTAGGTCTCTTCCTCACAATTCTGCATATTGATTGTACAGTGACATCAATTCCTAAAACATTATGTGCCCCAATTTCTATGGGTGCCCACTATACTGTCCTAGTCCATCAACATCAGTCAATCCAGCCGAGGAAAGGAAAACAGTTTATTCTAGGACCATTTTGTGAGTCGTCCATGAGATTATTTGGACAATGATAACTCAACATCAGTAGCATGAATTCGTCAATTGATGATCCTGATTTTAATGGCGGTTGAGATTCATAGTTCTCTAACTAGCCAGTACAGATGATCCTTTCCCGAATCTGTCATTAGGTGTAAATCCACAGACAAGCTATGGCTCAACAGCAATCCTCGTCGCCTGATATCGAGATGGATCACAGCATCTAAACAGGGCAACAATGTCCTGCACAAACAACTTCGTAATTTAGTTCAAAGGAAAATATAAAACGCGAAAAAAAACCATTCTGTAAGTGGAAGATTGAATACCTCAAACTAGCAGAATCTGGTAAATGGCACAAACTAGCAGAAATGAAACTAGCAGAATCAACCTTAGAAATCTGATTGGTTTCAAAAAGAAATCTCCCCAGTTACCAGACGCAGACAAGACATCTCATGATTTGGTTGAATGAACTTAACACACATTTCGCAAGTATGTACATCGAGTTACCAGCTCTTAACCTTTCCAGCTTGTCCTCATATTTGGCTGCACCTTTCCCTCCCCCAGTGATTCGTGGATATGAGGTTTATATGCGTCTGAAACTGCTTAAGGCGTCTAAAGCATCTCATCCAAACAATGTGCTTACCCGATTGATCAAAGAGTTTTCCAATGACAGGCATTTTCCAGAGACATATCAGGCCCTCTCACTACAATTTTTAACAAATATTTACAAAGAAGATGTTTCCCAAACAGATGGAAGAATGTTTCAGTCTGTGCTTTACTAAAGTGGCCCATAGAGACTCAGTACAACCAACTACGACCAATTTCAGTCACTCCAGTTGTTTATTTTTTTTTTCAAGTGGTTTTAGGTGGACTGGCTGATGGTGAACCTCAGGCCTCGCATTGACTCAGCCAAATTTGACAACATAAAGGGTAGTTAAATCAATCACTACCTTGTCAATATGCTTGATGTAATTCACAGAAGCATCGACAGACCGGGCCATCATGTGAAGATTTGCGCAGTTGACTTCACGAAAGCTTTTGACCTTATCGATCACAGCAAAATGGTCCAAAAGGTCATTGAGGTTAGGGTTAATCCCATGATTCTCCCAACTATTTCCAGTTTTTTGCGTGATCGTTCACAAGTGGTTTTCTACAAGAGATTATCTCACACCTCTTAAATTTCGCATGTGGAGTGCCTCAGGGGACTAAGTTAAGTCCCATTCTCTTCCTCACGATGATCTCAGATGCAGCATTGACGACACATTACAGCTGGAAGTATGTCGATGATCTGATTTTAGTGAAAGCAGTTTCCAGGGCACAACAAACTACAATGCAAATGCAGATGGATGCTCTCAGTGTGTGGTGTCAGTTAAATGACAAGTGACCAAAAAACTGAAAAATGCAAGCTCATGCAAATCAGCTTTCTGAAGCACCCACCTCTCCAACCACAAGTTACCACTGATCACTCACCCTTCCAAAGGGTGGACTCGCGTACCCTTCTCGGCATCACCATCCAAGCTGACATAAGATGGAATAGTCAAGTTCTGCAAATGGTTACACATGCTTCACGGCAGCTGTACATGCTGTGCATTTTGAAGAAAAATGGTGTCCTTGTTTGCGACCTGGTGACACGCTACAAAATGTATATCCACACCTACTCGAGTTCAGTTCTCCTGTGTCGGGCTCCAGTTTGACTGAGGCTGTGTCAAGATTGAACAAGTGCAGAAGTGTGCAATCAATTGCGTAACATACTATAACAGCAAATTGTACAAACAATGCGGTTCTTGACATCCACCCTTTATTAAAGCGCAGACACGAACTCCTTATGTGGTTTGGAACAATGCTCCTTAAATCGGAGCGTTATCGTGAAATGCTGCCTCCAATCCTTCAATCTCAATCTCATTCCTGCCTCCAACTGAGAAACTTTAAATCTGGACCTTCCCCGTTCTAGAATGCAACGGTATAAAAAGTCAACCATTTCCCACCTTACAGCTTTATTGAACTCGTTATCATGAGTATGTCATAAGCCCACGTTGGACTTTGTCCAAAACGGGGGCTTATGGATTGGGTCTCATCCATCTGTACATCCATATGTCCGCAGCCATATTTACCTTCGCATTCTGCGAAAGGTTATGTTTTGGTCGGCGTGTATTTATTTATTTATTTGTTTGTAATCTTGTGATTCGTATAACTCAAAAAGTATTAAACCGAATTGCATGAAATTTGGTGGAATGATTGGTTATTAGCCAGGAAGCATTCGATTAGATTTTGGGATCGTTCGGGTCAAAAGGTCAAGGTCATGGTCACGAAAAGGTCAAAATCGTCTTTTTACGATAACACGGTCAATTTTTATTCAATTTGCATGCAACTAACGCCAAAATGTTCAGAATTCAACGCCTCATCTTGTGATATGCAATATGACACAATGTCGCCCATACTCTTGTTACCGGTTAGGGGTCAAAGGTCAGGGGGGTCACGACCTTGAAAACGAGATTACCTTCTCTTGTTGAAACGTTGTATTCATCGAGCTTGCGAGTGAAGACTCGCCAAAACGACGTGAGTTGATTGTTGTTTAGTCCGTAGTCCCCGAAAGTCGGGGGGGGGGGGGTCATGACATTATAGATATGTGGTTTGTGTCATAAGACCATTCATATGAAACCAGTTCCCCACACTCATACCAAGAACAAAAAAAGTAGTGGCGGCGAAGGTATGCGCTCTATGAGTGCCCGTTCTAGTTCTGACATGTATGGACCGATTTTATTCAAACTTGGCACAAAGACAATGCATAATGGTATACATAAGCACATCATTTTGTTTTGTGATTTGATCAAAGATGACTGACTGGTGGCCATTTTAGTTGTAAAAACCCAATGTTGCACACATCTTCAACGATTTCTTGGACATGCATTTACCGATCTTGTTCTAACTTGGCACACAGATAATGAATGATGGCTTACATATACACCTCATTTTGTTTCGACATTTTGTTTCGAGTTTCGATTTAAGATGCTCAGTTACATGATCTTGGCCCTTATCAGTACTCCATTATTGACTGGGAAGGAGTGGTAACTCCTTCCCAGTTAATAATGGAGTACTGATAAGGGCCAAGATAAACCCATAGGTATTTCACCCCTCTCTCGTCCACCTTAGATCTTTCAGAAGAGACTGAGGAGATACTGGGAAGCCAACCCCAATGTACAGTGAACTGAGGACACCCACAGAGCTTTGCTCTTTTGCCAATTACACTGCAAAAGTGAAGCAAGATGAAACGTACTTAAGGATTCGAGAAGAGTCGTTAGATCCTGGTCATTTAAAATTATTACACAGATCGTCAGTATATGCAGATACCATGATCGGGTGCTCCTCAAGAGAAGATACAATGCCAGAAAGAGAGGTTCTAAGCTTGATTGGTAATGGCTCAAGAGAAGGGCTAAAGAGTAAACCTGAGAATGGACAGCCTTGCCGAACGCCCCTAAGAACCTGAATGGGTGAAGAGACAATTGTTTAAATATGTTGTTGTATCTAAACACAAATTAGATATGTTGTTGTATAACAATTTAACAAAACCAATAAACTTTTCACCAAAGCCAAACTTTTGCAACACTTGAAACATGTAAGTGTGGTCAATACTGTCAAAAGCCTTTTCAACATCAAGGGAAATCAAATCAACCCCGTCTTCCTCCTTAAGACCACAGTCAATAGTGTAGTAGAGAGTAGAAAAATCGTGCAAATTATGATACAAGCATCAAATTTGGCATTTCTGTTTTGCAGGGCTTTCTGATCCAATCTGCCTGATTGGCCATTTGAAAATCCAAATTTTGGAAAAAAAAAAAAAAAAAAAACTTCAAAATAATTTGAAGTCACGGCTGGCTGAAATTCTTGAAGTGCAAGTGAACATCCCAGACAGAGAACCAAGGGGAGATGCAGTCATCATTGATGGCTCAGCACTTTTCAATGCCCTACCTCCACTCACTTCAAAGATATTTGATGACTATGCTGAAGAAGACATCATCCCAAACGTGGAATCCTATGGTGCCAGGTACGAGAGGGTGGACGTAGTCTTTGATGTGTACAAGAAGTCAAGTCTGAAGTCCGAGGCAAGGTCGAAAAGGGGGCAAGGAATCAGAAGAAGAGTGACAGGAACCAGTAAGACCCCAAGTAACTGGAGAAGCTTTCTTCAAGATGACAGTAACAGGACTGAGCTGTTTCACTTCCTTGCGGAAAAGATGTGTGAAGCACAGACGACAAGCACAGTCATTGTCACAAAAGGAGAAGATGCCATTAGCAGCACAAGGAAGTCACTGGATGCTGTGTCTCCATGTTGTCATGAAGAAGCTGACACTCAAAAAAATATATTTGTACACGCCAGGGATGCAACGACGGATGGAAGCAAGTCCATTATCATTAAGGCTAATGACATGGATGTACTAATCATAGCAATATCTGTACTGCCATCCTTACAGGAACTAGGTCTTGAGAACATGTGGATTGCCTTTGGCCAAGGAGCCAAGGCACGATGGATTCCAGTCCATGAGGTAGTTTCTGCAATAGGGCCTGAGAAAGCTCGAGGGATCCCATACTTCCATGCGTTCACGAGATGTGATGTCGTGTCTGCCTTCCGCAGTAAAGGGAAGAAAACTGCATGGCAGACTTGGAACGTCTTTGATGATGTTTCCGAAACATTCACCAATCTCAGCCAGCATCCAACATTGATTCATAATCTTGACTTTTTTGAAGTTTTTCTTTTTTTTCAAATTTTTCAAAATTTGGATTTTCAAATGGCCAATCAGCCAGATTTGATTAGAATCCCCTGGAGAACAAATGTGCCAAATTTGATGCTTGTATCATCATTTGCACGATTCCTCTCAAAAATTGCTGTTATCTACCCCACTACAACCAAATATCTGATTTAAAAGATGTTATCAGAGATTTATCTTCCCAGAATACCTTAACTCTGGTCAGGATGAACGACAGTTCCGATGAAAAATTTTAGTTGATTGGCCAGCAATTTGGAAAGGAATTTGTAATCAGAACACAGTAATGAAATGGGGCGCCAGTTCTTGATTCGACCGAGATCGTCGCTGTTCGGGAGAAGGCAAACCACCGCTCTTCTGCAGCTGAGAGGCAGCATGCCAGAGTGTAAACTTTCTTGCAGAACCAGCAGTACTTCTGGCCCAAAAATGTCCCAAATTCCACTGTGAAAAATTCAACTGGAAGGCCTCAACCCCATGGGCTTTTCCCTGTTCAAAGCTATTCAGAGCTATACTGAGTTCCTTCAGAGTAAATGGCTCTTCAAGAGTTTGACGGTGACCACAGCTCAAAGAAGAAACATTATTTGTCATATTATCAACACAATCTTTCCATACAGATTTCTCTGCAAATAAACCAGGATTTTTTTTTTCACCAGGCTTCTTACATCCCTCTCATTTTGAGTAATATTCTACCTAACATCTAACAAAGAAAAGAAATCTGCCTTTGGGACTTCTTAACCCCTTCTAACTGAAAAAACCTCCTATTTGGGCTGTTAGAAAACTTCCACATTTGGATTCTGAGTCTAACTGACATTGCCATTACTTTTTCGTGAATCAAATCTCTTAGATAAGCTTCTTTTGTTTCCAATAATAACCGAAATTTCTTGTCATTTTGAGCTTGAGCTAAGTCTTCCTTTGACTGCAAGTTTCCAAGAGTCAGATGGCAATTGTATTCTTACTCGTGGAAAAGGACTTCAAAAACATTGACAAAAAACACGAAATTGAGCTTTCACCTTAACCGGACAGAAGAGTAACATGATTTTCTTTGGATAAATGTTTTCCAAAAACTACAAAAGTATCAGTGAAAGAGCAATCCTCGAACAGGCTAGTATTGAAGGTCCAATACGCACTTCTATGAGTTAACTGAGAAGAAGATAAACCAAGCACTACCAAGTGGTGATCAGAGAAAATGTATGGAAAGACATTACAAGACAGGAGTACATTTCTAAAAGTGAAATTAATATTCCATCTATCCAGCCTTGTAAATGTTATCAACCCACGAGCACATTGGCACCATGCATACTGAGATGCTGTATGGTGCTGCATGAGTCCTGCATCAAGTAGACCAAGTGATGAAAAAGAATGAGAAATATCTTTATGAGATTCAGGATGTGGTTCTGGTGTGTTTCTATCTAAATTGGGTTTAAATCCATCCATCCATTGGAACCATACTGTGTACAGAGCGTCGGTGCTGCCGAAGCAGTTTCCTTAGCTATGGGGCACAATCCTGGACGGGTCGCCACTCCGACACAGGATACTCGAATGACTCGATCATCCCCAGCAAGCTGGTACTCATTTTGCCGACCTCGGAAGGATGGCAGGCTGAGTCAACCCCCTAGTGAAGTAATTCAGCGGGCAACGAGGCTTGAACTCAGGACCCTTGGATCCCAAGCCGCCACCATAACCACTGAGCCAACTCCAGGGTTCAAAACTGCAAGTGAAATCTCCTCCACTACAAATACAATGATCAAAGGCTATTGTGTCAAGGTAATCCAGATGTGTGAAAAAAGAAAAAAACTTTACATGCCCCGCTATTACGAGGAGCATGGACATTAAGTATGGGGAGGTGAAATCATTGATACACCAACTTTAAGGAGGCAAAGTGTCCTTTAACCTTCTTCTTCTTCTTTCGGCTGCTCCCGTTAGGGGTCGCCACAGCGGATCATCCGTCATGATCCGCATAGTGATTTGGCACATGTTTTATGCCGGATGCCCTTCCTGACGCAACCCTGGTCGCCTCTTACGACACAGGGATATGGTACACCTATTTTAACCGGGGTATATGTCCTTTAACCTTTATGAGTCAGTGTCCTTTAACCATTTCATGGACGCAAAGTGTCCTTTAACCATTTCATGAAAATTATATGAGTCAGCAACAAACCCTGGACGAAGCAAAAAAGCAATTCCCGCATAAACAGAGGACAGATTGCTCAATAAACACTGCCCCTTATTAAGGTGAAGCCAGTCAGGCCGTGATGTCCCTGTTATGTGTGTTTCTTGCAATAAACGGAAATCGACATGTTTCTGAAGCAACAAGTTTTTAACTTTGATCTGACGCAAATGGCTAGCACCACCCCCATTAATGTTGAAAGTGCTGAAAAGCACTTCCTTTCTTTCCACCTCATTTCAAGGGAGCTTGGCTGCTGTTGAAAACATTCCAACCCTGTTTTTGTTGAAAATTTCTGCAGTCTATGGATTTGTAGTTTTGTTATTTCAAAATCTTTAGAATTTCTAATTATACTCTTTGCAGTCTGCATGAAGGAAAACAAGTCAGGAAAATGTTTGTGACTTTGAACATTACACTGCCTAAAAGTCTCATTTAGAAAGGACACAATAACCTAGACTCCTAGAGAGATATTTGTAAATGATCAGATGACGGCTGCGACAGATCAGCCACCTCCATATCATCTGAAGCAGACAGCCCAGATAACCTTCAACCAGGTTCGTAAATATCACCCTGGGCCTTTACCAACTTGATTATAGACAAGTCTGGAAGGTCTACCAAGTGATGCGGGGTGCAACTTGACGAACCCTGCTTTACACATTCCTTGACATGATATGGGGCCGCTAATCCACCATCTTGTACAACTACGTCGGGCACCTCTATCGGGATTCAACAGACCATTTTCATCATTTGTTAAGGTGGGAACATTGAGAGGAGCAAAACACTATTTTAGTCAGGATCAGGAAAAACTGGTGCTGATGATACATCCCTACATTCTACAGACGTTTCAGCAACACCAAAAGATACTTCATTTGTACAACTATTTGAAGGGACCGTCCCACACTGTATGCTTTAAAGAATTATTTTGTCATTGGACAGCATTCCATCCTTTTTTTCACAACCATGAGGTTCCTCAGTTACCACAACACCCGTATCCAGTCCGACTACCTTGGAGGCACAAGTAGGGTCACAAGGAGCAGACGCTCTATGTTTTGTTGACAGCGACAAAATCATTCTTATCATCCTCTCCATGCATGTAAGGGAACAGAATCAGTTGAAACATTTGAGTCACTGGTTGTCACTTCCTCTCCCACACGAGGTAGTGGATCGTTAACTGTTTTGCAGTCAAAATCAACGTGTCCCAATTCCGCGCAAGGAGAAAATCTCTTTAAATGCCAAAGGCTCCACAAAGAAAACATGTCAAGGTCGCTGATGAAGCATACATCTGGAAATCATGGTCATCGATTTTAATCTCAAACAAAACCTTTAAGCTCGCATCATCCCCACGATCCGGAAGCACCATGTAAAGATGTGGGCAAAAGCACATCAAGCGCTTCGCCTGGTCAGTGCGGCACCTGAGGGGGATCATCGAGATTCTTAAAACAATCGTTCCAAAACGAGACAAAACAGAAACGAGTTTTTCACTTGGCACAAAAGGAGGAACATTCAAGACGATTATTTTCATTGCAGGAACATCCATTGGGGAGGCTATACCAAAGTGACCACACTGTGTGGTTAACCCGGAAATCATGACATCGTGAACAAAACGTTCATCCGAAATGAAAACCACGATGTTCTCGTTCATACGTGACGCGGAACGTACATGCTCAACATCGATAACATCACCGACCGCCAAAACAATTTGTGTGTTAAAAACCCCATCGGGTGGGGGGGGGGGACACAAACTAAAGCATGCTTACGGGTGAACGCTTCGAACACAGTATCTCACTGCGAATGAGCTGCCGCCTTGATTAAAGTAAGGGAACTCCGTCTTACCCTAATTTCGAGTTGAGGAGATGAAACAAAAAAGGACAATAATTAAACCAAATGAAAGAAAAATATGTATATAATTTAAGTTGAAACGTCTATAATCTGGTAAGATGCGGAACAAATGATGGGGAGAGAGAGAGAGAGAGAGAGAGAGAAAGAGAAAGAGAAAGAGAAAGAGAAAGAGAAAGAGAAAGAGAAAGAGAAAGAGAAAGAGAAAGAGAAAGAGAGAGAGAGAGATAAAAAGAACAGTTTTGATGCAATGAGCACCACCTAAAATGGAAAAAGGCCGGCCACCAATGTCCTGAAATACTCTGTCTCTGTCTCTGTCTCTGTCTGTCTCTGTCTGTCTCTGTCTGTCTCTGTCTGTCTCTGTCTGTCTCTGTCTGTCTCTGTCTGTCTCTGTCTGTCTCTGTCTCTCTCTCTCTCTCTCTCTCTCTCTCTCTCTCTCTCCCACCTGCTGGTTGTTGGTGAGTGAGTTGGGCGTGGGTGTGGCATCATGGCGGCTCTGTGAACGAAGTTGTGAGTGCAGTGTCCTGTTGGTGTTTTTCCCATCCCCTTTTCACTCCCCTTGTGTCCTTGCATGTGGTTGTGAGTTTTTCTCCTGTGTTTCCTTTCTTTGTTGAGACAGGAGAGAGAAAGAGAGCACACACAGTAAGTGTTTCGCAGGCCTGTTCAGGACTTCCTGGTTTTTGGGCCTGCTTTACAACTTGCTGTGTTTCTCCGTTTAGCCTTTTCTTGGCTAAATACTTAGTTCATATTAATCTTTTGTTTCCCTCCACTTGCTAGTTTTGCTTGTGGGAGGTTTGTTTTTGGTTTCTTTGATCCTTCAATTTACTTTGTATTGTTTTACTTTATGGCAAATGTATGTTTGCATCATAGTGTGTATGAGGCACTTTCTCCAAAGAACGGGGTCATAGTTTGTCCACCGGACGGAGTCAGTGTTGATGATGTTGTAATGGGTTTCAGAGAGCTCATTGGGCTCGAAAACATTATCGCAGCGTCGAGGATGAATCAACGTGTTGTGCTATTTTGTCTGAAGAGCGATACATTGCTCAGACGGTCGAAACCGGCTTGCCTCTCCCGCCGAATCTTTTTGTTTCTGTATGTCCTTTGGACAAACCTGCTGTTAACATTATTTCAAATATTCCACCTTTCTTTAAAAGCGATGAGATTATCTCTGCTTTAAGTTATTTTGGGATGGTTGTATCACGGATTTCCATGATCCCATTACGTTTGCGTTCTGGCGTTTCGGTTCGACACATCATGTCGTTCCGGCGCCACTGTTATATTGTTTTGAAGAATGGTGCACGGTCACTTAGTACTGCTGTAACTCTTAAATATAAAGATCACAGCTACCGAGTTTATATCGCCACTGAGGTAATGACATGCTTTATTTGTGGTGAGCATGGACATTTAAAGAATGCTTGTCCGAAACCAAACGTTCCTCGTGGTGAGTCTCAACATGTGGAACCTAATGAGGAATCTCAACGCCAGGAGCCCAGAACAAGCACTAATGATGTACCTGGAGCTGCAGAACCCAAGCCAAGCACTAGTGGTACATCTAGAGTGGTGGAACGTGCAGCCACCCCCCAAAATCGGCCCTGGAAAGCGAGTGTAGAAGTTAAAGAATCTCAAGTAGACGACGAGGGTTTTGTCACCGTTCATTCCCAAAGAAACAAGCGTCCTGACATCAACGGTCATGATATAATGGTGAGAGTTTCTAAAAAGCTCGCGCCATCGAGGAAGCTACACGGCTCGCATGTAGATACAGCCAGCTCGCTCGCTGCTTTGGAAACGGAAAACAAATTTGTAGTTCTAGCTCCGGTGGATGTTGACAGTGCTCCTGATCATGTACAGGATGAGCACGAGCATGAACAAGAGGGCGGTGTTGTGCCCCAATAAATATTTGTGACCACCTCAGTGGTTGCTGATGTCATGGACATTGAAAGTGAACCTATGTTGCTCCCTCTATCTACCAAAAGCGTAGTGGCTGAGACATCTGTGTTCCAGACAACTCCAGACATTACAGAAGTGGAGCGTGTGTGTTCTGCTTCGGTAACAGCTTTCTCCCTCCCAGCAGAAATGGAAATGCCTACTACACCTGTGGTGCATGGTTAAAGTATGGATCACCAATCAGACCATGATTCTGACTGGGCCTCGTCGCTTGCCTCTGGTGATAGTACCGAAGTCTGGAACGATCCAGCCTTATTTCACGAACCGGAGGGTGTTCCAACTGTGCCCCCCAGGAGATCATAAAGTTTTTACAGCACACCTTCCGTAAGAGACATGTTCAAATTCAGGATTCCTTTCCAGACATGCACACTTTTATAACCTCTGAAACACGGCTGCTCCTTCAGTCTGAGCAGTTTGGCATGACTGAGCCACAAATGTTTCATCTGAGGAAGTGGGTTTTGAAAGCAAGGAAACTGCTGCGTCCATAAGCCGGCCAATTGACTGATGCCTTTTTCAAAATTCCACACTATGGCTTTCTCGATTGCTACTTTAAACATTAATGGAGGACGCTCGAACTTACGCAAAGCTGAAGTTAAGGAGCTTGTGTTGAAGAAGCACATTGAATTTTTACTCTTACAGGAAACCAGATGTGGCTCCTCCTGTTTGAGCGAATGGGAGAGAATGATGAAAGGAAGATGGTTCTTCAGCAGCTTAGAGTGTCCCAGAGCTGGGGTAACTATCTATTTACATCCCTCTCTCTGTAATCTCATTGTTGATTTAAATGAAATTATTAAAGGATATTTAATCTCACTCACCTTTACTCTTAACGGTTTTAAACACACAGTACTCAATGTCTATGCACCGAGTGACAGTACGGATCGAACTTGTTTTTTATGCAGTTAGAAACATCCCTCACACACTTAGATTTTAATGGATTTGTTTGTTTCGGAGGGGATTTTAACTGCACGATGGATTCTTCCATTGATCGCAATGGGAAAGAGCCTCACCCAGCGAGCATTATGCCCCCGACTAGGACTTTGACAACCTTCTCCCTTATTGACATTTGGAGAACTTGTAATCCATCAACACGACAATATACATAGTGATCCGATGAGCGGGTAGGGGTGTGGTTGGGGGTTAGATGTATTGTCAGGAGGGGAGGGTTATAATCAGTTTCAGTAGAAGAAGGAAAGTTATTCATTTCCGTGGAGGTGGGTGTTATCATTTGCAGGGAGTGGAGCTCTTTCTTCCGGGGGCAGTCGTGTTTGACATGTCTGAGTAATCCACAACCAAGGCATTTTAAAACATTTGTGGAGACGTGGATCGTGTATTCAAATTCTTGGCATTTGAGTTTAAAACACCCCTTTTGAAGATAATTAATGCCTTATTTATTTATATCATTTATCAGGCACATCCTCGGTCACCGCTCTCTATGGGGTCTTAAGGTATATTCTAGGTAACCTTGCTGAGGTCTGAAGTTGCCATGTGTTTTGGCCTGCTCAATTATGCCTTAAGTTGGAACAGGCCGCAACGATTTCTTAATGATAGAGTTGTTGTTTTCACTTTCCTCACTCATATTATGGAATTCCTGTTCATCATTGCTAAAAATCACTGCACCCATCACTTTTGCAAGTGCTATGGTTTTCAAATTAGGAGCTTGGAGTGATTTCACACATTATATGATGCAAATTTCCATGATCTACTCTCATGGACCAATTAAAGTTTATCATCGAAATATTATTTCAGCTTTGAGGATGGCATATTGTCTGGACTTAAGAAGTGTCAAAATCTGGAGTGAAATCTGACAATTTAAAGAAATAATGAGTCTGATAACTAAACCTATATACCTATTTACTTTAAGCAAGCAAGGCGATGTTTCTTCCTTATCCATATGTACACATTTCGTGGACCATACTCTTAAACAGAGCATTGGAACTGCCAAAGCAGTTTTTCTTTGGCTATTTGGCACCATCTTTGATGGGTCGCCACTCTGACCATTTCTTGGAGCACAGCTGTGCCCCTCTGCAAGAACACTGGTACTCATTTTTCTGACCTCAGGAGGATGAAAGGCTGAGTCAACCCCACCTGGTGTTGATTAAGCAGCCATCAGGACTCAAACTCAGGCCCTCAGATCCCAAGCCAGCCACCCTAACCACGAAGCCAACACCAGGCTTCCATATACACACAAGAAAATGTGAAATTTTGAAAGCATTAAACTGGTCATTTTCTGTTGTTTGGAGAATTATATTGAGTGAACGAAAGATTGAGGAATGTGCCAAAAATAACCGGCTTCAATAAGCTATATGATTTAATGCATTCACTGCTTGACATCACGCCCTGTCCTTCAGAGGGACTGCTGATCCATAGCGTCTGCCATATCTGTCTATACTTTTGGAGGTTTCGCAAGGTGCTCTACAAGGATTTAAAACAAATCTGGAGAAAAACGAACGTTTTAAAATAAAGTTATCATGTTTGCACGGACCGCGAACCGATGTACCACATGATGGGTGTAGATGAGCAGGCAACGTGGTGGATTATCTGCAATGTTTATTTCACGGGTGAATAAACTTTGTGATGTCGCCAAAGTTGTTCTATATTAAACAACAACTCTTTTGTGGATAAAGTCATTATTTGAACGAAATGATTTAATTTACTTAACTGCTGCGGGCGAGGTGAAGACTAGCTTGAAAGTTAAAGAGATCCTTCATCCGTCATTCTGAGCAAGTAGTCAGTGCTCCATTATCCTGAGCGAGTGGTCCGTGCTCCGTCATCCTGAGGGAGTTGTTTGTGGTCCGTCATCCTTGAGCTAGTCGCTTGTGCTCCGTCATCCTGAGCGAGTTGTTGTGAAATAACACCCGTCTTCTGAGCCGTTTGACGTATTAATGTGTTTTCCAAATTGCTGAGCCAAATAATTTTTCCTCCCATCACACAATGTTTGTAAACATATCCTTGAAATGTCAATATAAATGCAACATTATTTTTTGGTGAAAGCTAATCAAGGTTTGTAGTTTGGACACAGTACGTACTGTAGTCAGTAATGACACTGACTCCAACCTGCTGATTCCTGAAAAATTGCCGATATCAGCCAAGCACTAATGATTGTGTGTTTGTGTGCGTGTGCGTGTGTGTGTTTTTCTGCTCATAAGGCATAACATATTCTCCCTGCTAACTCCCCTCCCCCACTCCTCTTTCTCTCGCTTTGTCCCATCCTTGCTATACCCCCTCCAAATACAGTGCAGCACCCTCCTCCCACACCTAACTCTCTCACTCTCCCCTCCCATCTCTCTCTGGACATATCAGAACAGTGGTTATGTCTGGATGGTGCTTGTCTTCGGATGTGTCCAGGTGGGGCTTTGTCTCCAAGCGTGTCCAGATGGTATATATCTCTGAATGTGTCTGGTTGGGAATTTGTTTCCGTATGTGTCCAGTAGGTGTTTGTCTCCGGACAGCTTGGCTCCAGATGTGCCGGGGTGGTATTTGTCTCTAGACATGCCCGGGTGGTGTTTGTCTCTGGACGTGTCTGGGGGTGTTTATGTCCAGACGTGTTGGGGTGGTGTTTGTTTCCGGACGCGTCTGGGCGGTGTTCGTTTTCGGATGTGTCCAGGCGGTGTTCGTTTCTGGACAAGTCCGGGCGGTGTTCGTTTCCAGATGCGTCTGGGTGGTGTTTGATTCTGGACATGTCCGGGCTGTGTTTGTTTCCAGATGCATCCGTCGGTATTCGTTTCCGAACATGTCTGGGTGGTGTTCGTTTCCAGACATGTCCAGGCATTCTATGTGTCTGGATGGGCATTTGTCTCTGAACAGCTTGGTTCTGAATGCATCCGGGCAGTGTTTGTCTCTGGACGCACCCAGCCCGTGTTTGTCTCCGGACGCGTCCATGTGGTGTTTGTCTCCTGACGCGTCCATGTGGTGTTTGTCTCTGGATGCGTCCGGGCCGTGTTTATCTCCGGATGCGTCCGGGCGGTGTTTGTCTCCGGATGCGTCCGGGCGGTGTTTGTCTCCGGATACGTCCGGGCGGTGTTTGTCTCCGGATGCAGCCGGGCGGTGTTTGTCTCCGGATGCGTCTGGGCGGTGTTTGTCTCCGGATGCGTCCGGGCGGTGTTCGTCTCCGGATGCGTCCGGGTGGTGTTTGTCTCCGGATGCGTCCGGGCGGTGTTTTTCTCCGGGCCGCCTTTACAGTTTGACATGTAAAAAATGCATTTCAGACATTATTTTGTTTCCATATTCACTGTTATTCTATGCAGAAGCATTTTGATGAGACTTACGAAATCTTTAGATTTCGTAAGTAACAAACAGAGGACGGAAGTCAACAATATAAGATTTTGTAAGTAAAAAAAGGGAAGGGCATATAAAAACAAGATTGTTTCTTATTCCTGTTTGCAATGGTGATGGACAGGTTGATGGATGAGATCAGACTGGAGTCTCCATGGACTATGATGTTTGCGGATGACATCATGATCTGTAGGGAGAGTAGGGAGCAGGCTGAGGCGAGCCTTGAGAGGTGGAGGTACGCACTGGAGAGAAGGGGAATGAAAGTCAGTCGGAGTAAGATGGAGTACATGTGCGTAAATAAGAGGGAGGGTGGTGGTATGGTGTGGTTGCAAGGAGATGAGGTGGGGAAGGTGGATGGGTTTAAATACTTGGGATCAACTGTCCAAAGTAACGGAGAGTGTGGGAGAGAAGTGAAAAAGAGAGTGCAGGCAGGATGGAGTGGGTGGAGAAGAGTTGCAGGAGTGATTTGTGACAGAAGGGTAGCTGCAAGAGTTAAGGGGAAAGTATATAAGACGGTAGTGAGACCAGCTATGTTGTATGGTTTGGAGGTGGTGGCGCTGACAAAAGGACAGGAAGCGGAGCTGGAGGTGGCAGAGTTAAAGATGCCGCGATTCTCGTTGGGAGTGACGAGGATGGACAGGATAAGGAATGAGTATATTAGAGGGACTGCGCAGGTAGGACGGTTTGGAGACAGAGTGAGAGAGGCGAGACTGAGATGGTTTGGACATGTGCACAGGAGGGAAGCGGAGTATATCGGGAGAAGGATGCTGAAGATGGAGCCGCCAGGCAGGAGGAGAAGAGGAAGGCCAAAGAAGAGGTTCATGGATGCGGTGAGGGCGGACATGCGGGTGGTTGGAGTGCCAATGGAAGATGTGAAGGATAGAGTGAAATGGAGACAGTTGATCCGCTGTGACGACCCCTAACGGGAGCAGCCGAAAGAAGAAGAAGAAGATAAAAAATAAGATTGTTTCGTTTTCAAGACCCTGGACCATCTTCAATCATGGAAGCTGTTGATATGGTTAAACAAAGTATTGAAAATGATGACAAGACGATAAAACTACTCCCTATATGAGGACAAACCCACACTTTATCTCATCATTTCAATATTTTGTAAGATGTGATGTTTACGATGATCTCCAGAGACAAGAACAAGATGTTGATAACACTGTAGTAGGTAGTGGATTTACTATCACAAAAATAATCTTTTTAGATATACACATCTTAAAATGAGATCCTCTTCAAGCTTCTTCTTATATTGATTTACCAAAAGAGATAAAACTTAAGAAAGCGGTTGTTAAAGGCCTGGTCACACCTTGACGTTTTAGCCAACGTATGCCGATTTTTGAATTTTTTTTCTAAAACGCTGGCACACGTTGAATACGTTATGGGTAAGTTTTGATAACATTGAGAGCACGCTGGCATACGTCGTTGTACGTTGGCTTTAAACGTTGTACTTTTCGGTTGTCCTCAAATTTTTTCATGCTTGAAATTTCACGACGTATGCCGGCATATGACTCACACGTTCCGCTACGCTGGCCACAAGTTGTAGGCACGGTCTGCGATCGTTGACCGACGTCAACACATGCTACTTGTAAGGTAATCATAAGTTGAGACACGCCGAGGTAGTGTTTAGAGTACCCGAAACTTATTTCCTACCTATGATTAACGTGTCGTTTGCACGTTACGCGATCGTTGCCACACGTCGACAGACGTTACTTTTAAGTTGCTCATAGGCTGAAAGACGTTGGGATAATGGATCGTCCTTGCGTCAGCGTCCACGGCCACGGCCAGGACACTTATTTGCAGCATTCTTCAAACTTTTCTTCGGCATGACGAGGATGTTCACACTTCGATGTCTAGCTTGGCTATGATTCCAATTGTCCATCGGCAGCGTCTATTTAAAATAGTCGAGTTTGAGCGTTTTAACACGTTCAGAAGAAACGTTTCAAATTTCCAAACCCCAGCGTCAAAAAACAAAAACAAAAAAAAAAAAACAAAGGCGAGTGACAGCAATTTAAATCGTTCATTGTAAACAATGAAAATAGCTGAGTGGTACCGTTTAAAAGTCGTTGAGTGTAAAAAAACTCAAATTGTTGAGCGCAAGCGTCTACTTTCAATAGTGGAGATGCAGCCATTTAAATCGTTGAGTGGCAGCCTATGAACCTACCCGTGGACACGCGGACGCAAGGACGATCCATCATAACCCACACCCTCCCCCTCATACCCACCTACTACTGCCAACATGAACAAACTACTACTAATACTAATACTAATACTGATACTGTTACTGCTGACATGGACATCGACTCAAAAAGGAACTCGAAAACACTGTTGGGTTCCCCTTTTATGAGCAGCATTTTTATATACCAATTCCCAAAACCACTGGGAACACGTCTTTATATGGCAGTTGTAACCTAGAAACACGTTAATTTTTTTTTTGTCGACCGGAAGACGTCATTGGAATACGTCTACATACGTCGATGTGTGTTGGGACTACGTAAAGAATTGGTTCAAAGCACGTCAAACATAAGTTAGAAATAAGTTTCGCGTAAAAAAGACATTACCGCGACGTGTTTCGACTTATGAGTAGCTTATAAGTAGCGTTTGTGGACGTGTGTAAGTGTCCACATATTGTGTGTACAACTTATCCTCATCGCATGCGAACGTGTGTCATACGCCGAGTACGTCGTAAAATTTTGAACATGTTCAAAATTTCTTGACGTACTCTACTTACTACGACTTATGATAGCGTATTTAGCGTTCTACTCGCGCATACCAAACTTACCCATACCTTATTCGACGTGCCCCAACGTTTTAGGCACACTTTTTGTTACGTCGGCATACGCTGGCAAGATCGCCAAGGTGTGACCGCGATTTTGACCCTTCCATTTCTACGGCAGTTATGATTCGAATCGTTGTGCGTCAGCCTTTTAATAGGCTACGTCACGACATCGTCGGCGATGCGTGCAACGCGCTATGCCTGAGTTAGACTATCGTTGGGCATCGGTTGTGTAGGCTGACAACAGGTTCAGCATTCGTTGGTATAAGTTATCTATAACACAACGAAACGTTCTGTGTAGTTACCAATGCGTTATACATAAGACCAAGTCGCTATGAATACGTCCGAATCTTTAAAAAAAAACATCAAAAGTTCAACGTAAGCCAGCGTTTTACATAAATTTTAACACGTTGCCATCGCTGGCTAAAACGTCAAGGTGTGACCGGGCCTTAATATTCAAAACAAAGATAATAAATGTTTTCTATGGTCTGTTCTTGCTCACTTGCATACTCCACAATGGAATCCTGAAAGGGTTGAACATTATAAGAAATATGAGAATACATTAAATGTTAAAGATTTAAAGTTTCCAATGTCATTGAGAGATATTCCTAAATTTGAGAAAATGAATAATCGATCTGTTAATGTATATGGATTAACAGATACAAACAAAGTTCAGATATTAAAAATTTCAAACAACTATAAAAATGATGAAACACATTGACCTTCTCCACTTTACTTCAAAGGAAAAATCACATTATGCTTTCATCAAAAAATTCTCAAGATTAACCAAATCACAAATATATAAGAGAAAATGTAAAACGTATCCTTGTAAGAGATGTCTCAACTCCTTTCACACAAAAGAACGATTAAATCAACATTCGAAATATTGTAGTAATCATAAATCAACCACAATCAATTTACCAAAAGCAGGTTCAAACATATCCTTTAAAGATTTTAACAAATCTATAAAACATCCGTTTGTGATATATGCCGATTTTGAAAGTATCCTTGAAAAGATAGACACTGTTTCTCCAAATCCAAATAAATCATACACAAATATATAACAAACACATACTCCTTGTGGTTTCTGTTGATATATCAAATCATCTGTTGGTGATGAATACAAGTTAGAACTTTATAGAGGGGAAGATGCTTCAGAGGAGTTTGTAAGACGATTGGAAAAAGATTGCATAAGACTAAGAGAAATAATGGTGAAAACCTATAAACCAATGTCATTAACAAAGAAAGAGGAAAAGGAATTTAGAGAGAACAGAGTTAAAGATACCTG
>NC_140976.1:42964759-43192931 GCF_056783735.1 Eptatretus burgeri
AACTCTCCAATCCTCCGGTACCTGTCCTGACTCCAGTGAGCTATTGAAATATCCGTAAACATCTCACTTACCTGCTCAGCCACCTCCCTCAATACTCTCGGTTGCACGTTATCTGGACCCGGAGCCTGATCTACTCTGAGATTACCTAGCTGTTCCTTTACTTCCTACACTCCAACCTGGATCTTCTGTAAGAGCCCTTCCTCACCTCACTCTCAGCGATTGGTAATTCTCCTGACTGTTCTTGTGTAAAAGTTGAAGAAAAATACCTGTTAAATAAGCCTGCCATCTCACTTTCATCACGAACCACTCTCCTGGTCCTATTCCTCAATGGGCCCATACTGGTCCTAACCTGTTATTTTCCCCTGATATACTTAAACAATCCCTTGCTATTATGTTTAATATTCTTAGCCATGTCCTTCTCGTACTCTCTTTTGGCTTGCCGAGTTAGTTTCTTAACTTGCCTCTGTTTACTCCGATCGTGATATAAATTTTACTCGTCCTGTTATTTTAAACTTGATAAATGCCTTCTGCTTCTCCTAAATAGTGATCCTTATCTCACTGCTCAACCACCCTGGTCTCTTTCTTCTTCTAGTTTTACACCTCATTGGAATGTACTTACTCTGCACTCTGCACATTTGGTCCTTGAAGGTTTCCCATTTCTCTGATGCTGATTGTCCTATTGTTAGCTTCTCCCAATCTACATCACCCAACTTTCTCCTCAAACCCTCAAAGTTTGCCTTCCTGAAATCCAATAGCCTCACTCTACTATCCTGAACTCTAACCCTCAAAAGGGTCTTTGCACACACAATGTTACGGTTACTTGCTCCTAAATGCTCCCCGACCTATGTTGAGATCAAGGTGAGGTCCACAGTGATTAAGATCAAGCTTTGTTCGCACCGATCTTGGTAGAGAAGGGTTTATTACACATCAGACATATGCATATGGAGACAACAGGCTTTGAACACAATAGTCCACCCAGCCTAATCCTCTGGTGAGCTGTCTTTCAGCACTGCCTTATATTCAGTTTACTGCGACCTTTGAATAACTGTGTGTCAAAGAGGATTTATTACCATTCATTAATTTATTGCATTCTCCTGTCAGTACTGCTGATAAGAGAGCACAGAAAGTGCAGAAACAACACCCTTGATTCCCTTAAAGAATTTTAAAAGGTAGCCTCCTACATGTTGTTGGGCCTTAGCAGTTCTGGGCAGTGGTCCAACAGATTCCAGGTAGCCCAGCTGCCCGATTAGCAAGGCCATTTCAAACGGTCAACAAGACCAGCTGTGTTGTAACAATGCCAAAACAAGTTCCTTGACAGTGCACAGATAAACATTGGGAAGATTTATCCTTTCCCCATTTCCAATTGGCAAAGAGTTTTAACCAAACACTAGTAGACATGTTTGGTTGCTGTTAGAGTACATACAATCCCCAACATCTCCCTCCTCTTGTTTCTTTGAAACATTTGCAAAAGAAACTACAAATGAAGAAAAGGAGCATCCGCAGGCCGGCAGGTCAGCAGATAGCAACCTCCAGTGGGTGGCCATCCTTAGGTTTAGCTCCAGATGGTCCAAGACGGTCGGGAGTTCCACCTACGCCCCCTAGCCCAAAAGGGGGTTCATACCCACTTTCCAACCGGTCCACTAACACCCCAAGTCTTCAACAAGGGAAATCGGGAAATATCGCAACATTTAAACATAGAATATAAGGAAGCCAAGCACTCCCAAAAGCTGTTCGTACAAGAATTGCTCATGGCTAAACAAGAATGAAGTTATACAGGAATATACGTTCCATTAAATATTTGATTATATATATTGCCGCTTAATGGACTTCATGAACAACAAGTAAGGCAGTGTTAAAGTATATAAATGTAATGTTCTTCATGAACAAAGCAAAAAGATATTCGATAAACTGCAAGCCAGAGTATAATGAAGGCACAACTTGCCAGCAATTACCAACAAGGCAAATCAAATGGTATTTCTACCTAGCCCTTCAATTGGTGCAAGCAACGAAAGACATTCGTCCAATGTGAGTTGAAGCAATTGTTCATCACTCGGAGGAAGCCTGAGTAATGGATCGGCGACTACTGCAAGGTTACAATATGTTTCATTGTTCGTGGGTTGGGGTGACATGGGTGGGGTACATAGTATTGGAATGGGGGGGGGGTAGGTGTAAGTGCAGGGAGGTTTGAGGATGGCAGCAGTCCAGCGGTGTTCACCGGGGCCATCTCCGTCTGTACTAGCTGGGTACTGGGCTTTGTTGTCCATCCTGAAAAACACTTTCCAATGGCCTTTTGGGCAATTACCTTGAAAACCATCAGTAATATAAAGGCTGCCACGATGATTATCAGGATTGTTATAAAAAATCTTAAAACACTTCCTCCCCAACCCCCAAACAATCCCTTTAACCAGCTACTCATGTTATTACTACTGTAGTCTTTATATTTGCTCGCCTCTTTTCTTATGTGACCCGCGAGGTCATTAATGTTTTCTGAATTATCTGGGATGTACGTACAACACTCTTTGCCAATTACAGCACATGTTCCCCCTTTCTCAGCTAGAATCATGTCTAAAGCTATTCTATTTTGCATTACAGTAGTCCTTAATGCGACCAGCTCTGCGCTAATTTTTTCAAACCCATCAGCGGTATCGTTCCCCATTATTTCCAATGTTGATGCCATGCTGATAAGTTCTCTTCCTGCCACCCAGGCCCCATATCGGGGGAAAATTATCATTGCTGCATATGCCCCATCTGATATAGCTCTCTTACGTCATGTTTGATCTATCCCAGAGAATGGATCAGTGATCAAACGCATGTGCGGTACGACATAAGCAAGATAACATGAACCGCCGCATTTGTTTGGCAGCCATGGGTAGGCTCTATACCCACACACAAAATATGTGCCATTAGATGCAACCTTCGGATATGTTCCATTCTCTCCCTTCCTGTTGGCTGGTAAGTCACTTATCTCTATTGATATATTACAAGTGGAGTTCCCTGCCTGAAATCTGGCATGAGGCTTTGTCCAAGTAAGGCAGATAAACCCCATACGCTTATATGTGATTCTGAAGTACGGAGGTCTTTTCTTTAAATTAAAAGGAGGGTACCACGCACCTGTAAAGTCTACACATGATGAGTTACCGGTTGTTTTAGTCAAATTAAAGTTGTTGTACCAAGCAGCACCACAATAGTCTATTTCCTCAAATGGGATCACAGATAATGGCAAACCCGTTTGTGAGGAGTGCGGGAGATAAGCACACACCCAGCACTTAGTCTTATTACTCAATGTAGCATATTTGTGCGACAAAAGTAAGAATGTATTTATCCCATGTACTCCCAACTCGTGTAAATGTTCAGTGTGGTTCCCAATTGCTCTTTTCCCCCTCTGTTGGATGGGTTGGATTGTCCAGTTATCAATTTGCCCTTCCACTTCCCAGCTTCCCATCCAGAAGGCAATTATAGCAACTTGGATTTGCTGTAATGGGTTCATTCTTGCACAACCTCCTCCTCTGTTGGGATGGCAAGTTTGCAATGTGAAAAGTGTATCCAAGCAGGCTTACCTTCACACTTGAAAGTTCGTTGAGTAATCAGTAATACCTGGAAGAGTCTTCCCCAGGGCGCCCCTCCGCCAGAACACCTTGTTGGCTCCTCAGCTGGTGGGGGTCGGGTCAGGTTGTGGCCCCATATCGAGGTCCTCGGGGTCTTCCTCCCTGAGTTCGCTGTTAATTATTATGATGGCCTGGGTGAGGGGTGAGGCTTCACAGCATTTCTTTAGACAAATGGAAATGAGACGTTTGATCAGAAATACTCCAAAAATGATTCCCATGATGATTAGGATTGCTGCCCCTACCAGGCGCAGTAACCAGTCTCCCCAGTCATGAAATATAGATCTCCACCCTGCGTAACCCTCCTTGCGTTCCACTCGATCGCTAGTGAGAGCTTCAAGCCTTATAGGTGAAAACACCTATAAGTGAAATGTGTTCTTCTCCGGGAGGTTACTGTATTTTCACAAGATTTCACAACTGTACTCCAAAAGGGTTCTTTCGGGGCCCATGGAACTTGGGTAATTAGAGATGCGTGTTGACCCCATATGAATCCTATTTGTGCAAAGTGCCCCCGCTGGGTTTTGTCTTGCGTTTTGTTCTGCCAAGCCACTTCTGTCTTTTCTGCATTTTCTGACGTCCCCCCTCCCAACAGGTTTTGTCATAGCATAAGACCATCTAATCGATTTTATTTCCTCGTTTCGTTCTATCAAATCGTAAGTTTCCTCGGCTTGGACGCAAGACAGTTCTATGAGCTGCTGTGGCTGGATGGTTGTCAGCCCTCTGGAAATGAGTGGTGCGGTCTTGCCAGGTTCCTTTGAAAATATCTTTACCTTATCTAGTTCTTGGTTGTATGTTTTCCCCAACCTTGCGTATTCACCTGTTTCCATTCTTTCTCCAGCCGCTCCCTCCTATGTCGCTGTGGGGTTGGTACTGGTTCATTTCCGTGTCCCCCTTTGCCACGGAGGTGTATACGGTTTCTTTGGCTTGAGTGTGTTAGTGTGTTGCCTAGTGATAGGTCCCCCCCCCCCCACAAAGGAGTAGTGTCAGTACCAGGAGTTGCATGTTGTGTCGTCAAAGGTTCTGTCACTGTCTCCGTTACTACAAGGTTTACAGCATACCACTGCACTGAACACTGCAGCCAACTGCAACATAATGACAAGTATTTGTGTAAAAGATTATTTTTAAATTATACCTCCGTACGAGGCTCCCACCATGACTAGAGCTTGCAGGACTGGAAGTTGCTCTGGGTGCGTGGTGAGTGGACGTGAAGGCCGAAGACCTTACTGTACACTACTGTAGATTTTGATCAGGCAAGCATACCTTCCATCCATCTCCTTGTCTGACGGCCAGTGAAGTGTTCTGGTGTTCATTGCCCCATCTTGTGGTTCTGGGGCGCATCTCAATCTGTTCACCATTCTTCCTAACTCCCCTGCACTATGTCCGTTACTAACTGCCATTGAGATGTGCGGTGTTAGTCCTTCTCTGTGCTTCATTAGTTCGCGCTCTCTGGCGGCTTGTTTCACCTCCACCGCCGCTCCTTCCTTCCCGATCCATCGGTTGGTTGTCATCAGAGAGCGTTTGACGGTGTAATCTCTATGTGCTTTGGCCACGTATTCATAATCCTGCCCCGTTTCATCGTAGTCGACAGTGAGTGCAGTGCAAAGCCAATTCCATTCCTTCCAGATCGATGTCGTTGATAAGCAACCATTCCTCTACATCCCTTTAATTCCGCTTCTGCTTCCCAAATCCAATGAATTTATCCTGACAGATAGAGGCTCATATAAAGACAACAGACATGCTTTTCTGTCCGCTTCCAGACAAACAGCTCGACCCCGACAGGCAGAGAATCGAAACGCTCCCTCGTCAAGGCCCACGATGGCTGCGTGTTCAAACAGCACGAGCTCGCCCGTAATTTTCCCAAAAACACCGCCATCCTGATAAGTGCGTAGCCTACCAAACGTCCTTGTTCTTGGATGTCTGACATGTAAACAAGGACAAATGTATCCAAAAGCCACGTCCTAAAGGTTTTGTCTTCACCAGAAGAAGAATAAGAA
Organism: Eptatretus burgeri; assembly: GCF_056783735.1. Lineage (NCBI taxonomy): Eukaryota > Metazoa > Chordata > Myxini > Myxiniformes > Myxinidae > Eptatretus > Eptatretus burgeri. The sequence goes on from NC_140976.1 coordinate 42,970,356, forward strand.
GAAGAATAACGCGGAGCTCTCTTAGAGCCGGCGTTCACTACGCGAGACGCGGCTAAAAGATAAACCCACATGAAATAAAATCCCTTCCTTGTTCAAAGCATTTAAATCCCCCTTTCCATCCATCCTAAATCCCTCGGTCCTGCGCCTCTTCCGCGTCTCTTTTTTTTTTTTTTTCTCTTCCGGTCACGAAGCCCAATCAACAACAACAACAACCGGAACAAACATATATATATATATATATATATATATATATATATATATATATATATATATATATATATATATATATATATATATATATATATTACAGCCTTGTTTCAAAGCATTGTCGCTTCCATGTTCCGATAGCGCGTGCACTCGCCTCGAAACAAAAAAAATCGAGCGATGCTTTGAAACGTCAACGTTAATGTCCTTATTAATTAATTTTACCACAAAGCTACCTCTTTAAAATCTAGTTTGTCCACCATTTTCAAGATCAGCCGCCTCGAGAAATTCTCGTACATTGCTCGACACACAGGCACGTTCACAGCAGGGTGTTAATTGCACTTTCAAGCTTATCAAAGTGCGCTGGGCCCATGCGTGATTATGTCATCACGCACTCACATGAGCAATGCGTCTTATCAGCGCGTTGGTTTTTACGATCAAACTCACGTAACAAATATTTGACGACATCTCAAATACGTTCGTTTTAAATCGGAATTTTTACAGAATCCTAAGAAGGGCGTCCCCAAACTTTGTAAAATGTGCTAATCCATCTCGTAAACCCTCACGATAAGCTGTCCTTCCACGGGACGATTTCGTGCTTTCGTCGCGCCTGTTAAATCCGACGGCACGTCACGTGACTCGCAAAACCCCATAAAATAACAGTTTTTTTTCCAGATTTACGAAAATCAAGTAAAATAACAGTTTTTTTTTTCAGATTTACGAAAATCAAGTATAAAACATGCTTACTGACCCCAACAATGAAACCAGAATTGAAACTGACGTTAAAACGAACCCGTAACCTCGATCAGCCTTACGAAACATGCAAAGTGGAAACAGAACTGAATTTGAATTTGAAATCAAAATGATGCTCCGTGGAGACCATCCATTTATCACGTATCACGTACAGTGTTCAAAGCCAAAACAGCATACAGAGTTTATCGGACCATGAGAAAACCCGAACGTTGGTCCATTTGACATCCCACAGCACAAGTACTGTAGGGAATTCTCACACATAATCCCCAAACTGTCTGCTGAAGTGGTTTTAATTATTCAATTCCCCATCGAGTTCACACACACACACACACACACACACACACACACACACACACACACACACACACACACACACACACACACACACACACTCACACTCTCAATGACATTTGCCCATCACTGAATTAACAACACGTGCAGAATCGGTCATCATCGTCCTTCCTCCGGATTTGGTGTGCGCAATTCACCTCGTCCAAAGTCTTCACATTAACAATGACGACCAATCATTATCTCCATACAAACATACAAGTTGTTCCACACATACAAGTTCCAGGTTGGAACACTCAACTTACGTCCAACACAAAACTCAACCTTCCCCACCACATTGTATTCACAAATACATCCAAACAGGTCACTCTACAAACAGCCCTTCTCCTGGCTCATTAACTTTGTGGTTTTTTTTCCGTTGGTTCAAGATTCCCTCTGAATCGAATCGCTTATGTTCTGTCTCTCATTTGTGATTCCGTTAGCCACGCTGCAAACGCTCTCCAGTGTTTTCCACTTTCACCGATAACTTTAAGTGTTGTTCCTTTGGGTAACTCTATGTTCTTTGCAGAGTTATTCCCCATCTTTTGTTCTTATCTTACCAACCGCCTAATAGCTGTAAATCGTTTCTCCTTTTACGTCGGGACCGAAATCCCTTTCAATCAGCCGCCTTAAGCCTCAAAACCCAATGAAGGCCTCTAACCTTCCCTCTCTATGGTACAGGATTCCAACCTGTTCCCTCCTTATTTCACACGGATATCTTTATCCTCTATTGATTTTGATGTCTTATTTCCCATATTTCCTTATTTCACTGATCCTTCCTAGAGTTTTCTTGGGCCGGGTTAGTGTTTTCCGCCTGAGGTGTTTCTTCACACTCCCAATGCACACTTCCCGCTCCCTCACCCTCCCAACGGGGTTTTCACACCTTTCCCTCCTCTCAATCTCCCGTTCGGATCCTGGCCCTGGCGTATTCTTGGGTCTCCCCCACTGTCTCCCAAAGGAGTGTCCTGGGGTTCCCCTCAACCTTCCAATGGGCCCTTACCTTCCCGGGTACCCCTTTCCGATGTGCAAATAAACCTCCTTCTCCCCTGGTTCGTTTTGTAAGGGCAAGGACAGATCTCAGAGAGCAGCGAGTATCCCCAGTGTGAGAAAGGAGGCAGCTTTCTTACCTTTTCCTTAAGCTGGCCGGCTCTTTCCTCCTTTGTCTCACCAGGGCTCTCGAGCTCCTCCTCGATCCGGCTTGCCCCTGCTCACTGCGCCAATTGTTGAGATCAAGGTGAGGTCCACAGTGATTAAGATCAAGCTTTGTTCCCACCGATCTTGGTAGAGAAGGGTTTATTACACATCAGACATATGCATATGGAGACAACAGGCTTTGAACACAATAGTCCACCCAGCCTAATCCTCTGGTGAGCTGTCTTTCGGCACTGCCTTATATTCAGTTTACTGCGACCTTTGAATAACTGTGTGTCAAAGAGGATTTATTACCATTCATTAATTTATTGCATTCTCCTGTCAGTACTGCTGATAAGAGAGCACAGAAAGTGCAGAAACAACACCCTTGATTCCCTTAAAGAATTTTAAAAGGTAGCCTCCTACATGTTGTTGGGCCTTAGCAGTTCTGGGCAGTGGTCCAACAGATTCCAGGTAGCCCAGCTGCCCGATTAGCAAGGCCATTTCAAACGGTCAACAAGACCAGCTGTGTTGTAACAATGCCAAAACAAGTTCCTTGACAGTGCACAGATAAACATTGGGAAGATTTATCCTTTCCCCATTTCCAATTGGCAAAGAGTTTTAACCAAACACTAGTAGACATGTTTGGTTGCTGTTAGAGTACATACAATCCCCGACACCTACACCTCCTCCACCATTTTGGGATCGTTGATTAAAAAGAGGTCTAACACTGCACTCCCTCTTATGGGCTTATCTACAAACTGGGTTAAAAAGCAATCCTGGACTAAGACTAGGAAATCCTCATCTGCTCTACCCTTTCCCTGTTCCTGGACCCAATCTATCCCAAGCAAGTTAAAATCACCCAGAATCAATACTCTTCCCTTACCACGTGCCCTTTTGAATTCTTCATGTACTCCTCTTTCCTCCTCTTCCTTCCCACCCAGAGCCCTATAAAAGCATCCTACCGGTATCTTTCTGTTTTTTTTACAATCTCTAATCTCAACCCATACAGAATCCTCAACATTTATTCCTTCCTTAATGTCACCCCTTTCTCTTGATGCAATGCTGTTCTTTACCCAGATTGCTACTCTTCCTCCTATTCTCTCCTTCCTATCACACCGGTACACCTTGTAGCCTTCTAATCCTGTCCTCCAGTTACTCTCCTCCTAAAACCATGTCTCACTCACTGCAACTATATCGTACTCCTCGCCATCTACGTTGGCTTCAAGCTCTTCCATCTTATTATTTAAACTTCTGGCATTGGTATAGATTGTATTAAACTTTTTCCTTCCTGAAATAATATTTTCCTGCCTGGCCTAAATCATCCCAATTACTCCATCCGTTCCTTCTATTATAGCTTCCCCACCCTCCACCGACCTAAAAAGCCTGAATTCCTTCCTCAATTCCCACTGTAAACTTTGCTGCCCCCTTTCTATTAAATATACGGCCATCATTCGGGAAACACTCCTTTTGTCCCGGAAATGATTCTTACTGCTTCCTAAATGTAAAACCTTCCTCCCTACACCATTCTTCCAGCCATTGGTTGACATACATTGCTCTGCTCATAATTTCTATATTGTTTCCTAATCTTGGGACGATCCCAGAAAACATGACCTCACAACCCTTTGCTTTCAGCTGCTTCCCCAATATCCTGTATCTATTTTTCAAAACCTCTGAGTAAACTTTCCCTACATCATTCGCACCAAGGTGTACCACAACCAACTTCTTCCCACCATGACCCGATACAATATCGTTTACCCTCCCTTCAATGTCCCTAAAGGCCCAGTCACACCTTGACGTTTTATCCAGCAATGGCAACGTATCAAAATGTATGTAAAACGCTGGCTTACGTTGAACTTTTGATGTTTTTTTTTAAAGATTCGAACGTATTCATAACGAATTGGTCGTATGCACAACATATTAGTAACGGACACAGAACGTTTCGTTGTCTTAAAGATAACTTATACCAACGAATGCTTAGCCTGTTGTCGGCGTTCACAACCTATGCCCAACGATAGTCTAACTTATGCATAGCGCGCTGCACGTATCGCCGACGAACTCGTGGCGTAGCCTGTTAAAAACCTGCCGCACAACGATTTAAATCATAACCGCCGGAGAAATGGAAGTGTCAACATCGCAGTCACACCTTGGCGATCTTGCCAGAGTATGCCGACCTCTGAAAAATGCATCTAAAACGCTGGCTGGCGCACGTCGAATACGGTATGGGTAAGTTTGGTATACGTGAATAGAACGCTAAAGTACGCTATCATACGTCGTATTAAGTGGAGTACGTCTTGTAATTTTAAACGTGTTAAACATTTTACGACGTACTTGCCGTATGCCTCACACGTTCCGCATGCGATGGGAATAAGTTGTACGCACGATATACGATCGTTGACACACGTCACTTGTAAGGTACTCATAAGTTGAAACACGTCAAGGTAATGGTTAGCGTCAGTGTTCCAGACTCCCGTATTTTTTTTTTGATTTTTTTTCCTTCGGTAGGACGGTGTTCAGTGTTCAGTGCGGTTATGATTTAAATCGTTGAGCGGCACTCTATTAATTATATAATATTATAACCGCACTGGTAATCGAAGTGTCAACATCACCGTCATACCGAAGGAAGGAAGAAAAAAAAAAACCAGGGAGTCTGGAACACTGACGCTAAACATTACCTTGACGTGTTTCGATTTATGAGTACCTTACAAGTAACGTGTGTCGATGTGTGTCAACGATCGCGTAACGTGCCTACAACACGTTACTCATAGGTTAGAAATAAGTTTCGGGTACGCTAAACATTACCTCGAAGTGTTTCGACTTATGAGTAACAAGTAACGTGTGTCAACGATCGCGTAACGTGCCTACAACTTATGGCCAGCGTTATGCGGAACGTGTGAGTCATACGCTGGCATAAGTCTTAAAATTTCAAGCATGGAAAATTTGAGGACAACCGAAAAGTACAACGTTTAAAGCCAGCGTACAACGACGTATGGCAGTGTTTTTCAGCGTGCTCTCAATGTTATCAAAACTTACCCAGAACGTATTCGACGTGTACCAGCGTTTTAGACAAATTTTCCCAAAATCGGCATCAGCTGGCTAAAACGTCAAGGTGTGACTGCGCCTTAACTGCCGCTCCTTCAAAACTGCACAGAATTCTGTCTACAATCCTTTCAGGCAGAATGAAGAATCTACATAATTAATTGTCTCATCGCCCACAAAAAATGTCTCCCATACCTCATGTTTTACAATTTCAACATATGGTTGTACCTACAGTCCTACACCACTGCCTGCACCCAGTGCACCTCCACCACCGCCCGTCCCTGTTGCACCGTCACCACTTCCAATACCCTCAGTAACCTCACTCCACAACCGTAACAAACTATTATCTACAAATTTCTCCCATTCTGCTACTTGCTGAAAATTATCGATCCGTTCCCTCAACTGGACGATTTCCTCACACTTCCTACAACAATAAGAACCCTCTGTTTCCCCCATTGTTGACTTGGCCCCCAATGTTGACTTGGCCCACATTGAGTAACTGTGACATTTTATGTCCTCCTCTTGCTTTCTCCTTCACTCTCTATTTATAACCTTCTTCACCCCCAAACTCCCAAGGCCCCAACTGACTTCACGCTAAACCTATCACGAGGCCTCGCCCTGCTTCTTTCAATAACTAACTCAACCACCCGCTAAAACTGTTATGAACACAACACGAAAAAAAAAGAAAAAAGTACAGTTCCACAGACCCTGACACAAATGTCGATAACAAAATACACAAAACTGAACAGCCAGCGGCACTGAACAGCGCCGCTGGCTGCATGCATTTAATGCGCCAAAACAACTCACGCACCACAATCAGTTGAGACGCCAACGCCCGTCCCAACGGCCTTGAGCGAACACAGCGAGTTGCGCTCGCAATCAGAGGTGGGGGTAACGCCGACCAGGGCACCAGTCTTGGTTCCGAGTCGATCTCCGAGACCCACACGGCCGCCAGACGGGAGCAACTCCACTTAAACCACACTGCAATCATAGGCTCGTTATAAATCATTACGAATAATATTCGAAGCATCGCAAATTCATTTTTCCGTACAGCACGCTTTTTTGATAAAATCCCAGCACATGACAAAGCAATTACCTGCGGCCCGGGACAGTGGACGGCCAACTCAACCTTTTTATTTGCCACCACCGCCCCTGAAGCCCCTACATCACATTGATCATAATCCAACTCCCATTGACTGATCTCCGCCACATCCACTTTTACACGAGAACTGCTGGCATTTATTTCAACAACATTAAACTGCATCACTAGAGCAAGGAAAAGCACATATGCCATGAACAACAACCCACAACCCGCATCACGAGTCCGCTTCTTGGTTGTCGACTCAATGTTGTGACTCGCGACTCCCTCCAACGCCACGGGCCCACCGTCACCTGTCGAAGCTGCCTGCACCACACCGACGCGCATTTCCTCACGAACCCTGCCACAGCGCGGGAACTCATCGCGAGCGAAGCGCGGGAACTCATCGCGAGAGCTGATACAGCTGTCGCCGCCCGCCAGAGCCTCGCCCTCGGTACTCGACGAAGGCCTCGAAGAGAGTACTGGCACATCTGGAGGTACGAACCGGAGACCCAGTCCGAGGTGCGCAAGCCAGTCTCGACCCAACAGGGGGGGCCCCTCCCCTCGTACAACGAACACCGAGAGCTGGGCGCGTTGATCTCGGTAGCGCACTGAGACGTCGGCCCTCGAAAGCGGTGCAATCGCCTCACCGGTGTACGTGTATAACGACAAGGCCGTCTTGACCAGGTGAATACCGCGAAGACCACGAACCGCCCGCTCATCCATGACCGACACTGCTGCCCCGGTATCCACGCAAAACACAGTAGGTTGGCCATTCACTTCGACCTCAACCGTGAAAGGCGTCGTCATCTCCGAACCAACGGAAAACAGACTCAACCGTGGTTGCATCTCCCGCTCTGGCTCGCCGGCATTGTCAGGCCCCGGTTGCAGGCCGATCTCCAGGTCACTGGGGTCCTCTCGCACCTCGTCATCCAAGACCCCAACGGAGGCCCCCGCCATCCGACACACACGCTTCAAATGTCCCACCTTGTGACAATGCAAACACACGGTGTTCTTATACGGGCACATTTGTCGCAGGTGCGGACCCCCACACCCCCAGCAGCCGCGGAAAGTCCCTTCGCTCCAGGTGCGACCGTGCTGCAGTGCCCCCTCGCTCCCGGTGCGACTGTGCTGCGGTGCCCCTTCGCTCCCGGTGCGACCGTGCTGCGGTGCCCCTCGTCCCGCACCGCCAGGCGCGCGTGCGACCTGCGGCACTTGAGCCACCGCTCGGACTCCGGGCTGCGTGACTCGCGGCACTTGTGCGGTTACCGCATTGACTTCGGGATTAGCCGCCATACTCCAGCTGGAGCTACTCATTGCGTCCTGGCCAGCAATGGCACGGACATCCGTGAGCGTCTGCTCGACAGACGAAGCAGTCACGACCGCCGAGTCGAATGTGATGTCGGTTAATCGCAGGATAGCCGCTACCATCTTTGCGTCTCGCAGACCAGAAATAAAACGATCTCTGAGCCTTGCCGGACGCTCCTCTGCCGTGAATTTGCAAGGCACAGCCGAATGCTTCACTCATGCCACGAAGTCCGCAACGCGCTCCTCGCCACCCTTAGCGAGATGATCGAACTGGAACCGCGCGAGATGTAACGACTTCTCCGGCGCCAAGTGGGTCTTCATTTTCGCCACGATGTCCTGAAAGGATAGCACATCATCACTGGGTCTATTTGGAGCCACCAAATCACTCAGCAGGCGGTAGTGCTCCGTTGATAGCGAGGCGAGCAAGATCGCCTTGCGTTTCTCTTCATCCTCTACATCATTCGCCCGAAAGTAGCAACCCAACTGTTCAGAAAACAACTCGAACTCATCTCCCCCGAACACGGGTACACGTCCGTGTGCCGTGCCGCGACCTTCCGCCATGCTTCGTGAGACACTTGGCTCCGTAGCTTGGAACCGCCCTTACACACGCCGATCCGCAGATCCTCGTTCGCCAACTGTACTGTACTGAAATGGGAGATGCTTAGCAGGCAGACACGAAGCGGAGGAACAGTCGAGCCGGGCTGTGTTGCACGAGTGCGAGCGCGGGCGTACTGTGCCCGCGGCTCCTCTTTATTCCGTACTCGGTACACTCACGAGCCGGCCGACTCCAGCATTACTACGACGCCTCAGACGGCGTGCACACCTCATATCCCTTGCCGACCCCCACGGCCACCTCCCATCATCACGCCCACCATGCAACATCACCATGCCCTTCCCCATAGGCCCGCAGACTCCACCACAAGAATAAAGGATATAATTCCCCGTTCTCGGTTTTAATGAAGAAGAAGAACCTTAAAACCCTCTGTGTGGGGATAACCAGAGTCGCAAGTTGGCGTTCGCAGATTCGCCATATGTGCCAACATTCCCATGATGCTCACAAACAAACTGTGTGGGGATAACTAGAGTCGCAAGTTCGCGTTCGCAGATTCGCCATATGTGCCAACATTCCCATGATGCTCACAAACAAACTGTGTGGGGATAACCAGAGTCGCAAGTTGGCGTTCGCAGATTCGCCATATGTGCCAACATTCCCATGATGCTCAGAAACAAACTGTGTGGGGATAACTAGAGTCGCAAGTTCGCGTTCGCAGATTCGCCATATGTGCCAACATTTCCATGATGCGCACAAACAAACTGTGTGGGGATAACTAGAGTCGCAAGTTGGCATTCGCAGATTCGCCATATGTGCCAACATTCCCATGATGCTCACAAACAAACTGTGTGGGGATAACTAGAGTCGCAAGTTCGCGTTCGCAGATTCGCCATATGTGCCAACATTCCCATGATGCTCACAAACAAACTGTGTGGGGATAACCAGAGTCGCAAGTTGGCGTTCGCAGATTCGCCATATGTGCCAACATTCCCATGATGCTCAGAAACAAACTGTGTGGGGATAACTAGAGTCGCAAGTTCGCGTTCGCAGATTCGCCATATGTGCCAACATTTCCATGATGCGCACAAACAAACTGTGTGGGGATAACTAGAGTCGCAAGTTGGCATTCGCAGATTCGCCATATGTGCCAACATTCCCATGATGCTCAGAAACAAACTGTGGGGATAACCAGAGTCGCAAGTTGGCGTTCGCAGATTCGCCATATGTGCCAACATTCCCATGATGCTCAGAAACAAACTGTGTGGGGATAACTAGAGTCGCAAGTTCGCGTTCGCAGATTCGCCATATGTGCCAACATTCCCATGATGCTAACAAACAAACCTTTATTATTTCTTTATTTTAAACTGCACCGCTTCCTTCGGATACAGGTGTAATTTTTTTTTAAATGTACATTTGTAGATGAAACAACGCCTCATCCATCATGAAAGAAAAGTACGTTTTGATCACAATCTATCATATCAAACTCGAAGGGCACTCTTCGACATCACGATGTCCCCAGATATGCCTCCTCTTTTTTCCCCGCCTTTGGAACAAACTCCCACACTCTCTTCAATCCCACTCTTCCCTCCAGGTGTTCAAAACACCTGTTCACCACCACCTCTTATCTTCCCCCATGCAAAACCTATGATCTTTTCTACCCCCGTTAATCCACCCCAAGCCCACCTCCTTCAAATTCCCTGCTTTCCTTCCTGAAAGTCCCTGTAATGTCCATCTTGTATTCCCCATGTTCCCTGCCCCATCGCTCTCCCTTCCACAGATCTCCTAATGTCTCTGTTCCCCCATTGTTTTGTCCTTCCCTCTCCCTCCCTTCTCGTCTCCTACTCCTCTTGTTGTACGTTCTGTGTGTTAGCTCTCATACGAGAGCCTAAAGAAAAGAAAAGGTGTAAAAAGAAAGTAATATAATTTTTTAAAGGCCCATTCACTATGATATTGTCAGAAAGAATTTTGAAATCATGACACCTTGCTCTAAATCATCCAAATGATGAAATGACTGACGAATGGAGGATCTGCAACTACTTCACTTGGATATATGTTCCATGAACCTACATTTCTGTGGATCTGGGAACCAGGTTTAGTTTTTTTTGATTCTGTCAGAAATCGAGTGAACAACAAGAAACAATTGTGGTGGTATCACGGTTGTACTGCCACACAATCTATCTATCCCACTGGAGTGCAAAAGTATTGTTACGGAAATGGCCCTTATTGGACTACTAAATATAGGATTAGCTCAGATCCCCCGTTAAATGCATGTTTAGATAGGTTGTGTGGTAAAATGGATGATACATGTGTGTCGGGAGGTGAAGGATGCATGTGTTTATTGTTCGTACAGTGGTGGTGTGCCAAGGGCTCCCTCTTCTTCCTCCCCTCTCCAGTCGGCTGAGAGGGTGTGGCCAAAAAGGTGGAAGTGAAGCTAAGGGGAGGAGTTGGTCGGCTTCGCCGAGAGAGGCGTGCTCGTGTTTCGAGGGAGCGAACGAAAGAGAAACGAGAGAGAAAAGGAGTTTTCAGTTTGGAAAATGGTCGGGTTTTCGAGGAGTGCTCGGGGTGGCTTCGAAGCGAGTGAATGTAAGAGAGGCTGCCTGCATGTCGAGTCTGCCTTTTTGGGGCAGTGGGAGAGGCGGCCTGCATGTCGAATCGGTGATCGACTCTTATGAGGAGGTGATTCTGCCGTGAGAGAGAGAGACGGCAGCCGGCTTTGAGAGGCGAGAGTGGAAAAGGAAAGAAAAGGTGATTCGACAGAGAGAGCAACTGAGAGGACGGAGTTGGGAAGTCGGGCTTCGAGGCGGGAAGGCAAGAGAGGAGACGACGGAGCCTCTGATGGTCCCTGCTCACACCAACGGCTCGACACGTTTGCCGATCCGCTTGCCGGAGCCCGGCACCTCGATTTGGGCCTTGTCTGGTGAACAGGCCAGGCCTGGATTTTTGTGCTGGACCTTGGGAGAGATCGGTGAGGCCCATCGTTGATTTGGCGGTCTCGTGCCATCGACCTTACGCGGGGTCAGAGCGCGCGCAGACCGCGTGCGGTGCGAAGGGGGCAAGAGTACGACGCCTCCATTTTGCCACGCGGCGCGTTCGAGCTGGGGCTCGAATCCGTGGACATCCGCTTGTTGCGAGCGACATTCGTGCTTTTGACACTGTCCTCTCGTCCATGAAACATCACCAAGTACTCTGTCTTGTCTTGCATGCATGCTGTCTGTCTGTCTTTGTCTGCACGTGTTGTATAAGGCATATCTCGGTAGGGACCCCCTTGAAACCTGTACTCCATAGTTCCCTAGTTAAGAACTGGTTAAAGATAGTTAATAAAAGCATTGTCGTGAATGTTTTGCTCGTGTTGTGATCCCTGATATTCCCAATAAATTTGGTTGGTTCGTATGAAGTTGCCGCTATGGATTAATTTGTGTCACGTCAAGGAACGTGTGGTGAATTAACGTGAATCAAGGGACATGACGCGGGATCACATGTTGTGCGTCTCGCGTATAAGGGGAGGTCTCTGCGGCACGGGTGGATTGTCCCCGGGGCATTGCTATTGACATCGGCTGTCCACTTGATGCTCGTTAACTGAAGGTGCTCATTGACTGGTGAGAATGGAGATTATATCGAACTCCGTGCTTACGCGGATTAGTCTGCAATGGTTAACTGCACATGTATACGTTTCTGCTTATGTACTCCTAGCTGAACCTGTATTTCCTGGTGTGTCCACAGAAGCGGCTCCAATCAAATGGAATAAAGCCTAAACTCTGAAGGTTCATCTCTCGCTCTCATTTCAATTTATTCCATTTTTGGTTGAGAGAGCCGAGAAAATCAAATTAATTACTCGACGCCTACCCCCTGCCGCGCATAGATGAGATGGTCGAACGCGTGGCCAATTATAAGGTATTCAGTACCATCGACTTGCGAAGCGCCTATCATCAAATTCCCATCCGAGAGGAAGACAAACCGTACACTGCATTCCAGGCAGGGCGGCGCCTCTACCAGTTCAGAAGGATACCATTCGGTGTCACGAATGGAGTAGCTTGCTTCCAACGGGTTATGGACGACATCATCTCAGATGAAAACCTCGAAGACACTTTTGTTTACGTGGATAATGTCACAGTGTGCGGTAGGGATCAGAGGGAACATGATAGGAATCTGGACAGATTCTTGAGCATTGCTGGAAAATATAATCTGACTCTCAACTACGAGAAATGCGTATTCTCGGCAAGGTCAATTGACCTTCTCGGCTACACGATAGCCGACGGCACAATTAAGCCTGATCCTGAGCGATTGCGCCCGCTCCGTGAGCTTCCACCACCTCAGGACTTGCAGACAATGCGCCGGGTGATCGGGATGTTCGCTTACTATGCAAGATGGATTTCGCAATACTCCGAGAAAATACATCCCCTAGTGCATTGCAAAAACTTTCCACCAGATGCCGCTGTCGTGAAAGCTTTCCACGATCTCAAGGATGATATCAGTAAGTCCGTGGTTTTATCGATCGACAGCTCGGTGCCCTTCGTGGTGGAGACCGATGCTTCAAATCACGCCATAGCTGCAACACTTAATCAGTCTGGGCGGCCGGTCGCTTTCTTCTCGAGAACTCTCTCTAGAAGCGAGCAGAGACACTCGGCAATAGAGAAGGAGGCGTACGCCATCGTCGAAGCGCTGCGTAAATGGAGACATTATTTACTGGGAAACCACTTCACGCTCGTTACGGACCAACGATCCGTGGCTTTCATGTTTGATGGGAAAAATAACGGGAAAATTAAGAATGAAAAAATTATGAGATGGCGGATAGACCTAGCCTGCTACAGGTACGACATTGTTTACCGGCCTGGGAAGGAAAACCCTGCTGCAGATACCTTCTCCCGGGTCTACAGTTCGGCAACAATCAGTCAGGCTTTGCAAGACCTCCATGTGTCTCTGTGCCACCCAGGGGTAACCAGGATGGCACATTTCGTACGCAGACAAAATCTTCCCTATTCTGTTGAAGATATTAAACAAATGAATGCTTCATGCCCTGTTTGTGCTGAACTAAAACCCAGATTCTATGGCGCGGCATCTGGCAGACTGATCAAGGCTACTTCCCCTTCCAGAGACTAAACATTGACTTCAAAGGGCCCCTACCGACCGAAACAGACAACAGATACATATTCACCGTTGTTGATGAATATTCAAGGTTCCCTTTCGCGTTTCCGTGCTCGGATATGACCTCGGGCACTGTCGTAAAATGTCTCTCTGACGTCTTCGCTATGTTTGGGAGACCTTCGTACATACATTCAGACAGAGGGCCGTGTTTCATGTCGGCCGGGCTAAAACAATTCCTATTAGAGCACGGCATAGCAACTAGTCGAACGACGGGTTACAACCCACAGGGAAACGGGCAGGTGGAAAGGTATAATGGAGTTATTTGGAAAGCCATAACTCTGGCGCTGAAATCGAGAGGACTGGGCCCCGAGCGATGGGAGGTTGCTCTTCCTGACGCAATGAATTCCATACGCTCTTTGCTCTGCACGTCCACAAATGCCACTCCTCACGAACGTATGTTTACTCACCAACGACGTTATGTTGACAGTCAAACGGTGCCCAACTGGCTGACCCACCCCGGTACAGTGTTCATGAAACGCCCGGTACGACAAAGCAAGTATGAACCGCTGGTGGAGGGGGTCGAACTCATTGACACTAATCCAGAGTATGCTCATGTCAGGCTCCCGGATGGCAGGGAGACCACTGTGTCGGTTCGCCATCTGGCTCCCGCCGGTACTCCTCCTGCCGGTACACCACCTCCTGGCTCTCCTCCTTCTGACATTTCCCCCCAGGAAGTCCACCAGGCGACGGGGCTGCCGTGTTCCCCCGAGAGCGATCGAGGAGTCATCCCCGGCACAAGTCGAGGCTCACCAAGAGGATCGGGAGTCTCCCTCAAGTGAAACTGCCGTTTACTCCCGGAGAGGTCGACGAATAAGGCCCCCTCGACGACTCAATCTGTAAAGGGGATTATCGGCATTCTCGCTGCTCATGCTCCTATATGCCCATTATATCATATATCGATGCTCATTTCCATGCTCCTACAACTCAAAATAATCACTGCTTGGCATGTATGCTTCTGTAGATCAATTAGTCCGCGTTGCTTGAAATGTATACTCCTATAGTGCTAAAGCAATCATGGTGTGTAAGATGGGCCCCTAGTTACATTTTAAAGGTGAGGAGAATGTGGTGAATTAACGTGAATCAAGGGACATGACGCGGGATCACATGTTGTGCGTCTCGCGTATAAGGGGAGGTCTCTGCGGCACGGGTGGATTGTCCCCGGGGCATTGCTATTGACATCGGCTGTCCACTTGATGCTCGTTAACTGAAGGTGCTCATTGACTGGTGAGAATGGAGATTATATCGAACTCCGTGCTTACGCGGATTAGTCTGCAATGGTTAACTGCACATGTATACGTTTCTGCTTATGTACTCCTAGCTGAACCTGTATTTCCTGGTGTGTCCACAGAAGCGGCTCCAATCAAATGGAATAAAGCCTAAACTCTGAAGGTTCATCTCTCGCTCTCATTTCAGAACGATCTGTTCGATTGGCATATAAAACCAAAATGGTTTCAGACTGGCAGAAAACGCTCGGCCTCTGACACAACCAGTCTGTAACCGGGGTTCTATTTCCCCAAATGGTAAGGTCCAGGATTACGTTGGTATCGCGATTGAAGACGTGTGACCCGAGGCCTGTGCCGAGCCGGCCGGCGTTATAAACCCTGGAGATGGCGGTGGTGAGGGTGGTGCCAAGAGTCGGGTGAGAATCCCACCACCCTGGATCTGCAACAGTTTACATGCAGCTGTTTTGTGGTCCATTGCATTTTCATGGTTGGCTTTGAACGAGGCAGCTTCCAACAAATGCCCTGGAAACATGATTTCATAAAAACAATGAAAATTCAAGACTATCATTAATTATATCCTTGATTCTCTCATGGACAAGTCTGTCTTGGTTTCTATAGAGTTGGATCATGAAATAATCTTTGCATTTCCACACCAAATTGGAAGACCACAGGTGTCGCGTACCCAGAAGTTTTACACGAATCCCTTTTGTCAATACACGTGTTGTTCAAAATTGAACATTACCAGTGGGCACTCCGTGCAGCCGGGAGGCTGGAGGAGAGTAATGGGACATGTGGCGGGGGTGGGGGTTAAAGCACTCTATGCGTGGGTAAATTTGGCTTTCTTCAGACACTTCTTCATTACAACAGACATTACAACATTGTTTTGTTTGAATCAACCAGTCAGCGAAGAAAAGGGCAGACATTCCTAGGAAACCGAAGATGGACTTCATCTCATCAATATCTGACAAAACAAGTCATCATGGATATTGAGGGTACTTACCAGCACTAACGGTTTGTGCTTGGAGGAGTGCATCTCTTCTTTGTGTTTCTTGTAATCTTTTCTTCACATATCTCTTATTTTCACAAATGAATGCACATATTTGGCAGGACCCATGTCACTGCCGATGACTAAGATGACCTCCGTGTCAAGTCAAAACTTAACCTTCTGATACAACAAGTCCAGAAAAAGAAAATGCAACATTTTCCTTCTATGCTCCAAACACGAACAGAATACGAGGTTGCTGTCGGAATCGTGATCATTGACAAGTACACTGCTTTCCTCACCAGGATTGGCCAAGAGTTCAGTGAGAGATTTGATGATTTTGAGGAGATTGAGCCCTGTGTGATGTTCACTTCAAACCCCTTCATGGAAGTTGATGTTCGTGACATTTCTGAACAAGTTAGTGTGCTGTTTGACCTTGATTGTAAACCTTTGGAAATGGAGAGTATCAGATATTTAAAATTGATATCCTGTTTCACACTGAAGTGAAGGTAAAGATCAATTTTCCTTCACTTTCAATATCTATTTTTGTAACTGATATCTAATAACTAAATTTGTACCCTTAATTCACATATTTTTCACTGATGCTTTAGTAGCTCTTGAAATATTTCATTAATAAAAAGTAGAGCACATTGAAAAAAAAGGTTGACAACCCCTGCTTCAGACCTTTAGACCATCTAGAACCTTTTAAGCACACACCATGCAAACACCTATGGTCTTCTTACAAAATACAGACTCTACTTCGGTTGAAGAAGTAATGTGCAAACTCAACCCACCCAGGACGTGGGTACCGTGCTCGTAGTTAATAAAGGTGCTCTTGTCACATACTCTTGGCAAAATACTTGAGAACCAGAAATTACCGTTCAATCAATTTAGTTACTAACTTAGCATTAGCAAGGATTGTACTCCACTATCAATTCCCCTTCTGTGCCCATATCATTCGAGATGAAAGGGGGGGGGGGGAGGACTGCTCGTGTGTTTAATACAACACAAATCCAAAGAATAAAGAAGATAATCTGTGCGATCACAATGAAATTCTCCACCATGGAAACACATTTCGAAAACTAGAAGGGCACTCGGTAGAGCGCATACCTCCGCCATGCAATGACTGATCCATGAGAACATATCGGGCCCAAAGAAGTTTTGAGATATCGTGACATATATCGTTATTGGCCCTATCTCTGGATGGTGAAGAATCACTTAAAAAATTCAAGGAGCCGGTTCCAGATCTTCACCAAAATCAGTTAGTCCTTGTCACACACCAAACCTGCCCACCAAATTTCATCCAGATCCGTCCACAACTTTATGAGATATCCTGTGCACCAACAGACAACCAGACAGACAAACAAACAGGCAGAGAGGGGTGAAAACACAACCTCGCTCACCTTCGGTGGCAGATGTAAAAAGTAAAGAAACAATCAATGAAAACATTTTAAACAATAAAAAGAGCAATCAGAGATTGTACTCTCACCAGGACCTCTTTTATGGTATACTGGTTCGTCAATTTGGCTATTCTGTCTGTCTGTTTGCAACTTGGCGAAAAATTTTAAGCCAAGTATGTTGGTCTGAAGCGTTTGCCTGTCTGTTTGTTTGTCACACGATTTTTGGTCACAGTTTTCAAGCAATCGTTTTGAACATTTTTGTGTGTAAGCGACTGGCCAAGGATGGCAACGCTAAATGTTGGTGAAGATCCAGATCCGAATCTGAGAATTTTTACCCCATGGGGTCTTCCACCCCACGGGGTCGAAGCGCTGCTCGCGTTTTCTCTTTTCTTGTGTACAGTTCATTTGAGCGTCTATTTCTCCATTATTCGTGAACAGAATTCGCTGAAAATTGACAGGCATATACTAGACGCATGCGCAGGCATGAACTGAGCTCAAAGTGCGATTGCGGCCTTTCGGGCCGAGAAACGGCCCATTTTCTTAAAATTGTTATTTCTCGGTTATTAGTGGACGGAACCGAACCAAACTTGACAGGTAAATTCTAGAGACCATTTCCCAGGCATTAACTGAGCCCAAAGTGCGATTCCCACCCTTTGGGCTGAGAAACGGCCCTTTCGGCCAATTTTCTTAAAATTGTTATTTCTCGGTTATTCGTTCGTGAAAGAAACCGGACCAAATTTGACAGGTATATTCTTGAGGTCACTCTGCAGGCAATAACTGAGCCCAAAGTGAGATTGTGGCCCTTTGGGCCGACAAACGGCCATCTCGGCCCATTTTTTAAAAAAAATTGCTGTTTCTCGGTTGTTCGTAAATGGAACCGAACCAAACTTGACAGGTATATTCTAGAAACCATTCCTCAGGCAATAACTGAGCCCAAAGTGAGATTGTGGCCTTTTTTTGTTTTAAATTGCTATTTCTCGGTTGTTCGTAAACAGAACCGAACCAAACTTGACAAGTATATTCTAGAGACAATTCCCCAGGCATTAACTGAGCTCAAAGTGCGATTCCGGCACTTTGGGCCGAGAAACGGCCCTTTCGATCAAGTTTCTTTAAATTGTTGTTTAAAAATAAATTATTAAATGCGCTGGGCAATGCCCAACACAAAATTAAGTCGCAAATGATGATTATGAAACTAGCCTCACTCTTGTGAGGTGTTCTGGTTTCTTTTTCTGATGCGATGAAAATCTTACCAAATCTCAAAACTATCTGTCGTCTGTTCTATCGCTCACCTGAGAGTTGTACGAATGAACTCCCACGGGGTATGTTCGCAATTCGAACTTTTTCAAGTGATTCTTCACCATTGAGAGAGTGGGCCAAAAACGATTTATAGCACAATCTCTCAAAAGGTTATGGATGGATTCCCACGAAAATTGGTGGACAGGTTGGGAGTGCCACTCGGAAGAATTGATTCATTTTTGCTGAAAATCTGAATCTCGACCTGGATTCAAGAATTATTTAATTTTAAACTGATTCTTCACCAATGAGAGATGGGGAAAAAAAGGATATTGCATGATATCTCAAAGAGTTAAGGACGGATTTGGATGAAACTTTCTGGACAGGTTGGGTGTGTGAAAATGAATAATTGATTTTATTTTGGTGAAGATCTGAATCCGGATCCAGATTTGAGAATTTTTCAGAAACTATGTTTAGCATGTTATCTCTAAAAGTTGTGGACGACTTGTGACAAAACGAGGTGGAAGAGTTGGTTAGGTGACAAGAACAAGTCGATTCGATTTTGGTTAAGGTCCAGAATCAGATCCGACCTATCAGTGGCGTACAAGATGTAAACTATTCTGCCCGGCAGAGGTATGTTCTCGACGGAGTGCCGTTCCGTTTCGCCAAGTTGTCACTCCATGACTGATTTTTCATTTGCTTCTTGCAAAATCGAAGATTTTTCAAGTATATTTGTCAGTCGATTTTGTTGTTCTGTCTGTTTGTCTGTCTGTCTGCCAATCGCCTACAGGCCACAGATTAAAACCGACCTTCACGAAACTTCACCAAGTTGTAGAGGTAGTCTTAACTCAGAAGCCTCTTTATTTTGAGGTCAAAGGTCATCTTGAGGTCAGATTTCTGAAATTGTCATTACTCATCCGATTGACAAGAAATTTGAACAAGATTTGCATATTGCATCACTGAATTGTGTCACACGTCACTGAAAAGAAGCTAATTTTGAGGTCAAATTGTCAAAGGTCAAACTTCTAAAATCATCATTATTAATCTGAAAAATCATCAATTTTCATCCAATTGACTTGAAAATTAAACAGCAATTTCGTCATGCAATACTAAATCGGGAAACCAACTATTTTGCGGATCAAGAGGTCAAAGGTCAAACTTCTAAAATCATCATATTTCATCTGAAAAATCATCAATTTTCATCTGATTGACCTGAGCTTTGATTGAGATTGTCGATTTTAATCTTAATTAAATGGACAATTTGATGTATCCATTGCAACCGTTGGAGAGGGGGTGGATCTTGCAAGTATCGTGCTCTGCACGACTTCGTTTTCTTGTTACTTCAAAAATGGAAGATTTTTCAAGTATATTGGTCAGTCGATTTTGTTATTCTGTCTGTTTGTCTGTCTTTCTGTTTATTGCCTACAGGTCAAAATTTTAAACCGATCTTCACAAAACTTCACCACATTGTAGAGTTTGTCATAAGGAATAAGGCTATTGTTTTTGAGGTCAAAAGGTCAACATAGGCGAAAGGTCAACAACTTTAATGAGGTTTCAAAAATCCTCAATTTTCAACCGATTTACTTGAAATTTGAAGAGCATTTATATTTAAGTCACTAAATTCAACCATCCAATTATTTTTGAGGTCAACATTGAAAAAAAGGTGAACATAGGCTAGAGGTCAACCAACAACTTTGGTGAGATTTAAAAAAATCCTCAATTTTTCCAATTGACTTGAAATTTGAAGAGGATTTGCATACTGAATCTGATTAACGTGGATGGGAAACTGGCTTAGTGGTAGGAAGCAAAGAGTGGCTGTAAGTGGCAGGATGTCTTGCTGGGAGGCTGTAAGTAACGGGGTACCTCAGCGATCAGTACTCGGACCATTACTATTCATTATTTACATCAACGATTTGGATAATGGGGTAAAGATAAGCTTTCCAAATTTGCAGATGACACAAAGCTTGGAGGTAAGGTGGATAGCAGAGGGGGTGGTGATCAGATTCAGGAAAGTATTGATACTTGCATAGATTGGGCGAAATATTGGCAGATGTAATTTAACCTGAGCAAGTGTAAGGTGTTGGGGATGGGAAAGAACAATGAAAATAGAGATTACAGGATGCAAGGGGTAATTGTGGAGCGTGTCACACAGGAGAAGGATCTGGGGGTGGTAATAGATATGGGAGATAAGCAGGCAGCACAGTGTCAGGCAGCTATAGGTTGAGCAAAGAGGGTTTTAGGCTGTATTCGGAGGAGGGTCAATTATAAATCAAAAGAGGTGGTGTTAACATTGTACAGGAATTTAGTGAGGGCCACTTCTAGAATATTGTGTGCAGTTTTGCAAGTAACGTGCTTTGCACGACGTCTTCTTTTTGTTTGTCTGCCTGTTTATCACCTACAGGTCACAATTCCAAATTGATCATCATGAAGGACGGTTTGAGGAGGGAGGGGAAGTGGGAGGAGAAGTGGGAGGAGAAGTGGGAGGAGGTAGGGGAAGTGTGAGATGGCAACACTGAGTTACCTTTGCTGGTCAATAATTAATTTAACATTTCTATCACTATGCCTAAAAGACAAATTTAATTTACTTGATTTTGTGGAACATACACAAAAACATAATTTGTTGTCAGAAATGAAAGAATCAATTTTTTAAGAGAATAACTCAAAGGGAAAATGAAAATGAGAAGCACAGCAGAGATTGATAGAAAGCCATGGTGAAGATTTGCCTGGTCGACAACAGGCTCCTGTCCAAAGGCAAAACCTAGGAACTCATTTTTTGATCAAAACTGAGTTAATAGTAATTTTGGAGTTACCAGGTTATAGGCTTCATGTTAGTGTATAAGTTATTGTAATTTGTTCCCTACGTAAGCTTGTACGCTCATGGCAGGACCTAGCAACTCCTACAGAATTCGGTAAATACCACAAAAAAAACCTAGATACGGCTTTAATATATATCTTCTCCATATATATTAAATAATAAAGATAATATATTTCTCGACATATATTTCGATATAAAGATAATATATATCTTTAATCTTCTCGAATGGATACGGCTTTAATATATATAAAAGCAGTTTTTCTTTGTTTTCTCAAAATCAATTAGAAGTGAGTTACCAGGTTCTGCCTTTGGACGGGAGAGGTGACTGAACCACAATGACCTGGTAATCACTTTTTTTCACTGCCATGTTTTTTCTTCTTCTTGCGTTTTAATTCACACAAAGCCTTGTATGTTTTGAGCAGAGGGCTGGTAAAGATGGAGAATGGTAGGGCAGACTCATCATCTTCACTAAATGCAGCAGATGTTGCTTCGCTGACCAGCAGAATTCCAACGTCAAACAACAGGATAGCAAAAGAGAACATGAAAACTAAATATAGAAATGCTGCAAGATCTCCACCCAGCGTGAACAATTGCTTGAAATCGCTCTTTCCCAACAATGCAGAAATTACAGATGTCATGCTTAAAATCAAGCTATCATAGAGTCGCAAGTACGAACCAAAAACAGCCCAAAAGAGGAGAGCATATGCCAAAAGAATCACACAAAAAATGATTGAGAAGGGTTTCAAAAGCTCCGCAGTCAGCTGCATTGATCTGAACATTGGTCGAAGCCATTGTGATGCACCAAAAATCTCATAGATTTTTAAAAAGATGAGGAAGACGAGAGCAGCAAGGATGTGGGAAGACAACAGGTTGAGGCCGATAAAATTCAACGTCTTGGCTTTCCCTGTTGAAATAGAAAAGCATTCAAAATGTTTCAATATCAATATTTATTTTATCATTATGTAAACTTATCACTGTTTTGGGAGGAAACTAAAAGTAAGAGAGAATAATTTTGAACCTTAGGTACAGTATTATTAACGAAACGAATTTTGAATGCGCTCCTCCGATTTATTTACAACAATCCACTTAATTTTAACTTCATGAGGGTAACCAGTAAATATGTCAGCTAAGTCACAACTCACTGCCCTGGAAGAACAAGTGAAAGGACGACAGCACTTCATGAGGTATTTTGTAAAAAATAAACAAAAATAAGTTGCACAATTTTTATGTTGTTAAAAAAACAACTCACATGGTCCAGCCATCTTCAAAGCAGAAAGCTCATATCCAGCATTGTTTTTAAGGTAAAAGACAACGATCGCACTCAACCCCAAAGACAACGAGAGAAATTCACTCCAAGATGCAAGGCGAAAGAAAATTTTGGTGCCCAGCTGTCTGGCCTGAATGACCATGAGGATGATGAGGCAGGCGATGACGATGATGTATCCAACATATGCCACATGCAGGACAGTGTTCATAATTTGATTGTTCTGTTGAACTCGATATACAAAAATTTCATGTGAAGGCATAAAAACACCTAGAAAGAAGATGAAATATAAACAAAAACAACACGTTCTCAGATTTTTGCTCCTGTTTGGATCCCTTCCATTTATGCATTGCAGGAACAAAAAGAGTACTGTTAAAATGTCCACTACAAATCAAACAATTAGCTGTTGTTTTTCAACCGATTCACAAATCTCACAAATTTTGGGGACAACTTTTGGACACAATAAGCAAGGGAATTAATTAATAGGAAATAAGGAGGGGAGGAACCACTGCAAGTAGGATTCCCCAGAGGGTTGGGGAAGGAAGAGATAATGGGGATAATAAAGATTGTGTATGAGGTTAAAGGGGTAGATAGATAGGGGAGGACGGCCTGCTTGAAGCTCTGGACAGAAAAGTGAGATAGTATAGCAACTGGAAGGTATATCCACATATGGGAGAGGTGAGGAACAAGAGTCGAGGTGTGCAGTCAGCCTGGATTTTGGAAGTTTAATAAGGAACGGGTCACTCGAAGAACATGTACATCCTGGATTTGTTGGAAGGGTCAGAGAGCTCAGAGTGCAGAGACGCTACATGAGAGGAAACGAGGTTCAAAAAACAAGAGGGACAACCATCCTGCCTGCAATGTGAAAGCAACAGACCTTATGCTTCAGCATCATCACAGGAGATTACAACAGTGTTGAGAGGTGGAGTTCTCTCTCTATCGAGTGCAGCCTGTGGCTGCTGGTTGCATCATTGGTTGGGACGCGGCTATGCCGCTGATGCAGTGTCCCCCTTACCAGTACACTGGTAGTCATTTTGCCGACCTCGGAAGGATGACAAGCTGAGTCAACCTCCTGGTGTATTAATTCAGCGGCCCAACGGGGCTTGAACTCAGGACCCTAGGATCCCAAGCCACCACCCTAACCACTAAGCCAACACCAGGCTAGAGGTGGAGTTCACCGTCACAGAATCCAGGAGAGTCAGATGTAATGCCATCTGCGCCCTTCACCGAAGCAGGATCAAGGCTGGACAGACATTGTTATACCTTCTCAAATGAGAAGGATACAATACCCAGTCGATGGTGAGTACGAGTTGGTAAGATGAGGAGAGCACAGGTTGTGTTGGGTGCATGAGATTTGGAAAAACAGAGTTAAGATAAATCATCAGGCAGTCTTCTGATATGCCATTTGAGGTAATGGAAGAGGGGCAATCAGAGAGGGACTTGAAAAGACACCACCAGTTCTTTGAGGAAGGAGACAGGAAGCATTCTGCCTTGATATTTGCAGGATGATGTTTTCTGGTCTGGCTCAGACACATACTTGCTGAGACCTCATGGAGTGAGCCAAAGTTACCCTAAGTCAGGTTTGCTTTTCATGTTGAAAAAGGAAGCTGCATGATTACAGATGCCTCCCCACAGAATTCAATGCATCAGCTCTAAGAGAATGGATATGATAGTTGGAAACAGGATGGGAGGAACTGATGCGTGAGAGAAATTTGGCTTTTGTGAAAGTATTCCAGCATGTCAGATCCTGTGGAGATGGTAGCCCAATCATTTTTGTGAGAGTGCATTATTTCTTCATGGCTGGAGCACTTAACTACTTGATCTTTCCAATTATTGAAATAACACTGACCTCATAAAAAAAAAGTTCAAAAATTTTATGTTGGGATACACAACCAGTCAAAAGTTTTAGAACACCCTTTTATTCCAGTTTTTACTGAAATTTATGGAGTTTAATGTTTCAATGTACTCTGAAATTAAAGCACAGGACAAATAAACATTTGCAGATAAAAAAACAAAATCATAGAATCATTTTGTTGAACAAATTATTAATCAAAATTTTTGACTCATAAAAGTAGCCACCTTTTGCAGATATAACAGCCAAACATATGTGTGTCATTCTTTCTGCAATGGAAATCAAATATTGTTTTGAAAGTTCTTCCCAACGCTGTTGCAGAAGTTCCCACAAATGTGTTACACTTGTAGGTTACTTTCCTTTCACCCTTCTGTCCAGTTCATCCCAAACCAGCTCGATGGGGTTTAAGTCTGGAGACTGTGCTGGCCATTCCATGATTTCAAGCCTACCGTCTTGTTCTTTTCTTCTAAGGTAGTTCTGACATAGCCTGGAGGTATGTTTTGGGCCGTTATCTTGCTTTAGGATGAACCCCTGAGCAACTAGGCGTAGACCAGAGGGTATTTCATGGCACTGAAAAATGCTGTGGTAGCCCTTTTGGTTCAGGGTGCCAGTCACTCTGTGCAAGTCGCCTACTCTGGATCCAGCAAAAGAACCCCAGGTCATCACGCTTCCTCCTCCATTATTTGACATTTGGTGTCACACACTGAGGAACCATCCTTTCACCTACTCGACGGCGTACAAAAACCCTGCGTGATGAACCGAAGATTTTAAATTTTGATTCATCTGTCCATAAGACCTTCTGCCAGTTGTTAGTAGTCCACTGGTTGTGCTTCATGGCCCAGGCAAGCCTGGTTTTCTGATTTTGCCATCTTAGCAATGGCTTTCTTCCTGCCACTTGACCTGTCAAACCTGCAGCTCAAAGTATTCTCTTCACAGTTGAAACTGAGACTTCCTCACTTCGACCATTGTGAAGCTGTGCTTGAAGCTGCTGTCATGTGAGCCACTGATCACGCAAGCTGTTAACTCTCAGAAACTTGTCTTCTGATTGTGTTGTGGCTTTGGGTCTGCCAGACCTCTTCCTGTCGGAGTTTCCTCCAGTTTCCAAGTGCCTTTTGATGGTGTAGGAAACTGTACTCACTGACACCTTGGCTTCTTTGCAATTCCTCTAAAGGAAAGACCTACACTTTTAAGGGTTATAATGGTCTGTCTGTCTTCCTTTGTTAATTGTCTTTTTCTCGCCATTATGATAGCAATATACTACTTCCTGCAGTGCAATATTGTCCAAATAATGCTTCAGAGGGTGTAGCAACACAGTCTGTTCCAACACTGTTTTTATACAGACAGAAGGTTTGTAACTAATCAACAAAAGTTGGGACACCTGTAGAAATTGTTTGCATCAATTTTCAAGGCTTAATTTACTTCCATTGTTGCAGAACAGCTGCAGTTGCTAACCCATTACTTGTTCCCTGAAAAGGGCCTTTTTAAACAACTCTGAAATTTACATTATTTTTCAGTTTTTGGTAACCTAAACTTTTTTTTAACCTTTGGCAGTTTACCGCTTAACATTGTACCATTTCAGGTTATTCACTGGACTTGAACTGCTTAAATTTCAGTAAAAACTGAAAAATAGGGGTGTTCTAAAACTTTTGACCAGTAGTGTACATGATCTCCATATCTTGTTCTTGGAATCACTACCCAAGTTCGCTAATGATGCCGAACTGACTCTGGCTCGACACCTTGTGAGGTGTCCCAGCAATTAGTGACTACTGTCTATCAAAACCCCTCCACCCACCCCTTTCTGCCAACAGCAGTGCTGCCAACAACTCTGTTTTCTCATATAGACACTCACAGATTCTTACTCTGGCTCCTTGCTCGTTTATGAGTGGATAATCCTGTTGTGATTTTTTTTTGTGTGTCCAGATGTGACAGTGCTTTGCTTTGAGAGATTTATTATCTTGCCAAAACGAAGTTTTTGCAAGATATGTTAGTCAGCTTGTATGTTTTTTTTTTGTTTGTCTGTAATCACGTATAAATAATTCTGCAGAGCACAGTTATCATTGGAAATTTTTGTAACTTCGCATATCAGAGGCCTATAGAGGTCCCTTTCAGCGCATAAAATTTTGAAGGTCAAGGTCAAAGGTCAAGGTCACTTTGTCACAAATCAGGGGAGTCGACGAAACCCTTATTTTTTGAGTAATTTTGATCGGATCGTCTTCAAACTTCATGGGAATATAGTTCATGGTCTGGCGCTCAGCTGATTAACTTTTGGTGGCGATTGGCCTTGACCTTCATGGTTAGCGTCTCAGGTCAAACATATTTGACCCCAAGGTCAAATTTTCAAGTTTTAGGAACCATATTGTGTAGTACCTCAAATTGAACACCTCGATGAGTGCTTTCCAGATATGTCAAGCTTGAGACATTATGACGTCATTTGGTGACGTTATGAGGCAAACGCATATTTTTCATGGTCACTCTAGAACGATTCTCATCGGAATCTCTCGTAGGCAGATATTCCTCAAGGAGTCGCTCCTGGTGGATAGCAGCTCTGTTCACCTCAGTGTGACCTTAAAGAAGTCACACGTGGTCACCTTTTGGCAAGATACGGGTCATTTATCGGTTGTTTATTATTACATGTCCTGTTAAATGATTGTTCCTAATCCACAACCAGCGGTGTTGGGTTGAACTTACTGTGTTAGTACAAAATTGGGTCAATACCTGGGCCCATGGCTTTAATGGGATTTGTTGTGCTATCTGGGTTGCATCTGCTCTCATGAGTCATTCTGCCTTTTTGTTCTGGGTCAAGTGCACTGGCTAAAGACCCGCTACACCTTTCTAGATCAATAGCTTGCTTTGGCCGTATATCCTTTCTCAGTCTCCATTTCCATTTTTATATCTCCTTTGTGTTCCATGCATTGTATTGTTCATATGTTGTGCATTGTGCCATTTGTGTTTCATGGAGAGATGGAAGGAGACTGAGACGAGAGAGAGAGAGAGAGAGAGAGAGAGAGAGAGAGAGAGAGAGAGAGAGAGAGAGAGAGAGAGAGAGAGACAGAGAGAGAGAGAGAGAGAGAGAGAGAGAGAGAGAGAGAGAGAGAGAGAGAGAGAGAGAGAGAGAGAGAGAGAGAGAGAGAGAGAGAGAGAGAGAGAGAGAGAGAGAGAGAGAGAGAGAGAGAGAGAGAGAGAGAGAGAGAGAGAGAGAGAGAGAGAGAGAGAGAGAGAGAGAGAGAGAGAGAGAGAGAGAGAGAGAGAGAGAGAGAGAGAGAGAGAGAGAGAGAGAGAGAGAGAGAGAGAGAGAGAGAGACAGACAGACAGACAGACAGAGACAGAGAGACAGAGAGACAGGATGTGAAAAGAGAAAGGATGTGAGAGAGGGAAGGATTTGTATTGTATTTACATATGGAGTGTCCATGCCATCCTCACATAGGAAGTCCTGACTTCCTGATGGTTATTTTCCACATTCATTCCTTTTGTTTGAAATATCAAAGAAACAAGATTTCCAACTACAAAAATAAACTAAACAGTTTATGCCCTGGATATTTCTTTACTTTCTCAATAATTTTAACAAAGAAGTTAAGATATAAATTGGCAATAAAAGTGTCACAGATAAAATGCTTCTGGTTATAAATCACAGATAAATATCACAAGAAAGCTATAATTGGATCTTTGTTCATTATATCAAGTGAATGAAGTGATAGATGTACAAGGTTGTTACATTCTCTGCAAGATGGAAGCTCACAGAAGAGCAAGGTAACCGAGGGGAAGACCTGATGATGGGGCAGTGGGGTAACAGTTTGACAATAAAATAAAGGGAAGGAATGAACAGGAAAAGAGGAGAGAGAGAGTTTTTGAAGATGCCTTTCAGACAACAAAGTGATGATGGCAGACAAACCTGAAAACCTTTCAACCAGCATTGTGGTGTAGCAAAAGAGGTTTACGTTTGGATTGTAGACAACAAACTCTGTAAAAATTGCTGACGTTTTGGCATCACACCAGGAGTTCTTGATGAGGTAATTGACCATGTCATTTGCCCTGGAAAGGTTTCCTTCCAGGTGTGCAATGTAACCACCACTACCAAATGATGTTGTTTGTCCTAAAACAAAACAAAACATTTTTTTTTCAATCATATGCAGAAGAAAGAAATGTAAAACACTTCAATATAACCTGAAATGTAGGATGTTCCACTGAGGAGAGAGAGAGGAGATTGGGACCATACTCTGTGCCGAGCGTTGGTGTTGCTTGAGCAGTCTCCTTGGCTATTGGGCATAATCCTGGACAGGTCGCCACTCTGATAGAGTATACCAGCATGCCAGCACTCATTTTTCTGACTTCAGAAGGTTGACAGGCTGAGTTAACCCCACCTGGTATTAATGCAACAGCTGAGCAGGATTTGAACTCAGGACTGGAGGATCCAAAGCCCACCATCCTAACCATTAAGCCAACACCAAGTTCAACTGAAGGTGGCAGAAACTTGGAAATTCCTCCAAGGTGCCGGCGATAACTCGCCTACTCATCACAAAAGACACCCTGGGATCTTTGATGCCAATCGCCCTGCATGCGTAACACAAGGATAACAGTTTATAGCTTGTTAAAATTCAAACCTTGGCAAGGTAACTCAGAGGTGAGCTCAGAGGTGAGCATGCATACCTCTGAGTGTGGGCTAAAGATGCTTCATATAATACAGCTATTTTCTGTATGTGTGTCTCAGCATAAGCATAAAGTAATTAAATGTGGCATTAGATATGCGTCGTTTATATGATGATGATATCTCCCTTTCCTAATGTCTGTTCTAAAATTATCAACCCATTTGACCCTAGTTATTGATGTTTTACCCTTTGAAACCATTGTTTTTCAGTGGGAAAATGGTGCCTGCAGGGCTCGAATTATCAGCAAAGGACTCGGGTGAGAGATTGTCATCCCGCCTACCAGGCTGAGCTGTGCCCAATGATGAGTGAGAGTGTAGGGGTGTGACATGTCATTGATTACGCACAAGCCCAAGTGCATAGAAGGTGGAGGTGAGTCAGGAAAGGGGAAGAGATTGCCCTGACCTTGGCAGAGACGGCTGCACCACACTGCTTGTGTGAAGTGCTGAGTCATGCTCCGTGAAGTGCCGAGTCACAGGCTCCTATCTCCCCTCAGTGACCATGGGATGATTGCCCTGCTGGAGCGATGGGACCAGACCCAACTGTGCTACCAAACTTTGGCGGGTTTGCCCGCAACTTTCTTTCTGTCCGGTCATTACCCCCTCTGTCTCTCTATTGTGGTGTGATTGATTGGGCCTGATAAGGACATAATTATTTAAGGTTCCCGTTCACTTGTTCGGTACCATGGGCACATATGCCGGTAGGAGGTAAGGGGATAGTGTTAGTTGCAACATTTATTGGTTGATTGCTTCTTTTGTTTCCTTCCTCAGTGCCATCATTTGCACTTTAAGAAACATACTGTATATAGTTTTGGGGGTGAATTCTGACTGTGGTGATTGCTTTGTTTTGTGGTTTTATTAATGACCCCTTGAGGGAAAATTAGTTGCGGTCACCATCGTTTAACAAAAGACCGTGTCATGTGACTTACGTTTCTAGGCCTAAAATTAAATCCAGTCATGTGGTACCGATTGGCATAACACTGGATCACTTTGGGTCTTCCAATTCACATCATATTTTCGACACATGATCTGGCGACAAGTGATCTGGCTACAGCCTTTAAGACATGGCAAGGAAGTCTTTGAAGCAGTCGACCATTGTCGTCGCTTTGACATAATCTGACATATACAAAGCAGGCAATCCGAATAAACAGGACAGCTGCAACACTGGTGTCAGGAGTGGGATTCGGACCCGAGGTGTGAATTCTCGCACCTCAAAGCCAAATTACAGAGCGCACATTAAGCATTTAAATTAAATTACCACCACTATGGAGAGTCAAAAGGACCTGAAGCAAGAGGGGGTAACACTGGACAGATTCCACCACAGCCCCCATAGAAATAGAGGTGGAAGGACCTGTCAAAGTTGTGGTGGTCACCCTCGATACCGGGGTCAGGCCAGGAAGGGAGCATGCCAAGCAGCATGTCACAACTTCCACTTTCCACCAGCACACCAGGGCCCTTCGTCTGGCCACCCCCCAGGTAGTTTCCCAGTCCAACCCCATCTCCTTGACATTCCATTCAACCTGCGGCAACATCGAGGTACATGGTCGACTCGTTGGCCTCATCCACTGGTGAGGCTCCCTCACTGAGAGAATTTTGTGAGCAGAATCAGCGTCAGAAAAATGAGCCACATGTCCATACAGCTCACAAACAAAACAGATAGGAAATCTCATCTGAGTCTCTCTCAGCAAATTCTTGTCAGAAGCAAAATCCAAACAGCCATAGACAAGGATTCTCCAAAGAGGAGTGAAGTCTTTTTCTCAGATCCTTCGTCAGAGTCCAAATCTCACATCCATAGAGCAAGACTGGAAGCACCAAGGACTTAAAGACTCAGTTTTTTGTCCTCTTGCATTGGTACCAACAGGTTACACTGCGCAGGCCCAACTCAGACGTTTATGGACCTCTGGCTCATGACCTGCGGAGACATGAATACCACTGCAAAGGAAAGTGAATCTCTCTGTGACCTCAACATCCCCACTACAGACAGGTGCAGACAAGATATCAGCTTCAAGATGCCAACGGAAGCCTGGATATTGGTCTTGGCCCAGGAGACCAGTAATTCCAGTGGTACTGACTCCTCATTCAGTGCATTGAGGGCCCCCATAAGGATGTCCAGAGTCTCCACCTAGATGACTGCATCATCTGCCAAATCAAGGTCAGAGATCTTGACACTCCCAAACGATGTACTGCAGCTAGATCTCTCCAACATCCAACCCAGAATACAGTACAAGGGCTGAAAAGTGTGGGGCCAGTACACACCCTGGATGAACTCCAGTAACAACTGCAAATAAGTCAGATATGGAACCACCACACCTCACATCACTCTCAGTACCAGAGTATAGTTCAGAAATCAGATCGACCAGCTTTGGTGGCACTCCTTAAAGATTGAGGATCCTCCAGAGAGCATCAAATTGAGTGAATCACTGAATCAAATGCTTTGCGGAGATCAACATAGGCTGCAAACAGCCTCTTCAGATGCTGGACATGGAGGCTGGAGCAGGGTTCTCTGTGGAGGAATCTACATGGCCTCGTGGGTAATAAGCAGGGTGGAGGACAGAAGCAGGGTAAGCCTGGTATTGGCTTAGTGGTTAGGATGGCGAGCTTGGGACCTTACTGTCCTGAGCTTTAGCCCCTGTCAACCGTTGAATTAACACTAGGTGGTGTTTAGTCAGTCTGTTATCCTTCTGAGCTCAGTGAAATGAGTGCCTGGTAATAGGGGCACAGCTGTGCTCCCAGCCAATGATGCTACCTGCAGCCTTGTGCTGAACATGAAGGAGGAGGAGGATAGATGAAAGCAGGCTGATGGAGAAAATTTGTGATGGAAGGGATTTTAGTGGCGATGTTAAATGGACATGTCAGGTCAGGTCAGGTCTCATGTCAGGTCAGGTTCGATCTGTGACCTGCTACAGGTACCATGTAAACCTGTACTAACCTGTTCCATGGTCGGGTTGTCGGCGACTAAACCGTCTCCCCCACCAGGTTTTCTGGTGAGGAGGGTGTTTGGATATGGACACCCAGCAGGATTAAAAACAAAACCTGTCAAAGGGCGGAGGAGCTCCTTGTGAGCCAACGGCCATCCATATCTAGTGCCCAACTGTGTCTGCGGACATCCTCCTGCAGTTGGGGTCACTTCTTATTAGGAGGTTGGTGGCAGGATTTGCACTCCGGCCACCGTAAAACCCTTCATTCCGCAAAACGCAAAAACGCAAAAAAATCTGAAAACCCACTCCGTGGGAGTACCTCCTGTGCAGCTTCCCTTCGCAGGGCAGCTCACCGGATGATGGGATTGGGGCAAAGCCTTCGGGACCCCCAATCGTTGATAGGAGGGAAACCACGGGGTAACATCCCTGGGTCAGATTGCGGGAGAGTGTGTCGGAGTGGTGCTGAGGTGTCGTCCACCAGACGGCGGTCTCCTTGGGTTAACCTGAGGCGGTCCCTTCGGGTGGGTGCCTGGAATGTCCTATCCCTAAGAGAGGATGATCACCTGTCTCTGTTATCATCTGAGCTCAAGCGTTTGGACATCGGGATTGCAGCTCTCTCTGAGGTTCGGAGACCGGATTGCGGCGAGATAATGGTGGGTGGTTACACCTACTATTGGTCTGGTCGCTCTGATGGTTACCATACCCAAGGAGTTGCTGTAGCTGTGTCCAATAAGCTGACCCCAATGATAATTGAGGTAACACCGGTCAACGAGCGTATTATGAGATTAAGGATTCGTCACTCCTTAGGTGTCATTTCCCTGGTCTCTGTTTATGCTCCGACTGAGGCGAGTGATCTCACCGTGAAGGATGCATTCTACGCCACACTCGAGTCTGTGGTTGATCAGTGCCCCAGACGAGACACACTTCTAGTCTTGGGGGATTTCAATGCATCGACTGGAACTGATAGGGACGGTTATGAGGTGTGTGTTGGTCCCCATGGGTCAGGAACTATGAACCAGAATGGCACTAAGTTCCTTGACTTTGCAAGAAGTCATGGACTTAGGGTGGCTGGTTCATGGTTTCAGCGCCCACAAGCTCATCGCTGGACTTGGTATTCCAATGCTGGCGGTGTGGCAAAGGAGATTGACCATGTCCTCATTGACAGTCGTTGGAGGATGATCCAGAACTGCAGGGTCTACCGGAGTGCTCAGTTCCTCAATACTGACCACAGGCTTGTTGTAGCAACTCTAAAGCTGCACCTTAAATCCTGGAGAATGGTACCATCCCAGCCGAGGCTGGATGTTGCCAAGCTCAGGGATGAGAGAATAGCTGAGGAGTTTGCGAACAGGCTGAGTGGACACTTGGGGGGTCTGGGTGCTTTGGGGGGTCCTGAAGAGTTGTGGAGCGCCTTCAAGACCACCGTCCTTGATGTTGCCGGTGGATGCCTTGGAGCTCACCGCAGGGCAAAGAAGAATTTTGTCTCTCAAGGGACACTGGATACCATTGACCAGAGTCGCAGGGCCAGGCTGAATGGCAGAGCTGAGCTGTTCAGGGAGCTGAGGCGTAAAACTGTACGTGCACTGAGGGTGGACAAGGAGGCCTATGTGCGAGGAATCTGTGAGGGGGAAGAGCATCACCTGTGGACAGGTGATTCTCGTCCCGCTTACAGGGGAATTCGTGCATTACGTTCATCCAAGCCCATCCCTCGGAGCACTACAGTTCGAGCAGAGAGTGGTAGGCTCTTGACAGAGGAGTCTGAAGTGAAGGCCCGCTGGGCCGGTTACTTTGAGCGGTTGTACCAGGCTGATCCCCCAACTGTCGAGTTGGACGTCAAGGGTGTTACAATCCCTGTTGCTGACCCTCGAATCAACTGTGGTCCACCTACGCTTGTGGAAACACGGGCTGTGGTGAACCAGTTGAAACGGGGCAAAGCTCCAGGGATCTGTGGCATCCATGCCGAACTTCTCAAGGCTGGTGGAAATGCCGCACTCGTGTCGTTGCATGCAGTTTTGTGCTCTGCCTGGAACACAGGCATCATCCCAACTGACTGGAAGAGGGGCCTTGTTGTCCCTCTCTGGAAAGGGAAGGGTGATCGCCAAGACTGCAACAACTACCGAGGGGTGACGCTGCTCTCAGTGCCGGGCAAGGTCTTTGCTCGGATAATTCTCGATAGGGTTCGCCACCATCTGCTTGAGCACCAGCGTCCAGAGCAGTCAGGCTTTACACCAAAGAGGTCAACGATTGACCGTATCCTTGCACTTCGTGTCCTCACCGAACACAGACGAGAGTTTCGGCAGGGGCTGCTTGCAGCCTATGTTGATCTCTGTAAAGCGTTCGATTCAGTGAATCGGGACGTCCTCTGGAGGATTCTTGGTCTTCGTGGGGTGCCACCAAAACTGATCGATCTGATGTCTGAACTCTACTCTGGTACTGAGAGTGCTGTGAAGTGTGGTGGTACCATCTCTGACTTATTTCCAGTTGTTACTGGAGTTCGTCAGGGATGTGTACTTGCCCCCACACTTTTCAGCACTTGTATGGACTGGATTCTAGGGAGGATGTCGGAGAGATCAAGTTGCGGTGCGTCATTTGGGAATGTCAAGATCTCGGACCTTGACTTTGCAGATGATGCAGTCATCTTTGCGGAGACTTTAGACATGCTCTTGGGGGCCCTCGAGGTGCTGAATGAGGAGTCGGAGCCGTTGGGATTACAGGTTTCTTGGGTCAAAACTAAGATCCAGGCTTTCGGTGACATCTTGGATGCTGCTGTCCTGTCTGTGTCTGTTTGTGGTGAGGATGTTGAGGTCGTGGAGAGATTCACTTACCTTGGCAGTGATATTCATGTCTCTGCTGGCTGCGAGTCAGAGGTCAATAGACGTCTGGGTCGGGCCTGGGGAGTCATGGATTCACTGGATCATGGGGTGTGGCGCTGCCAGTACCTGTGCGGGAGGACGAAAGTCCGAGTCTTCAGGTCCTTGGTACTTCAAGTCTTGCTCTATGGATGCGAGACTTGGACTCTGACCAAGGATCTGAGACGGAGACTTAATTCCTTTGGTACCAGGTCTCTTCGGAGAATCCTTGGCTATCGCTGGTCGGATTTTGTGTCCAACGAGCGGTTGCTGAGAGAGACTCGGATGAGATTTGTTACCTGCATAGTCCGTGAGCGTCAGTTGCGGCTGTATGGACATGTGGCTCGTTTTCCTGACTCTGATCCTGCTCACCAGATTCTCTCAGCGAGGGAGTCTCATGAGTGGAGGAGGCCAGTGGGTCGCCTCATGGTTGCAACAGGTTGACCATCATCTCAAGGAGATGGGGATGGGCCTGGCATCTGCCTGGGGGATGGCCAGACGGAGGCCCCTGGAGTACCGGCGGAAAGTGGACGCAGCGACGTGCTGTTCTGGCACATGCTCCCATACCTGACCTGACCTGTTAAATGGACATTTTTGATATTTCATTTAATTAGAAGACGACAGAGTAGATGATTTCTTCCTTCTTCCTCTTTCATTCACGATGGAATCTGGACTGAGTAGGGAATGAATGAGTTGATGTGATGAGGTGAATGAGGCGTGTGGCCAAATTGGTATTCGGATTTGAGATTGAGTGAATGGTGCAAAGAGGGTTTGATTGTGAAGAGGAAGAACACGCTTCTGTGTAGATGAATCCCGGCTTTTATTTGAGGGGATCCTTTATTCCATTATGAATGTCTGGGCCTCTTCTTTGAGAGACTTTGGGGAATCCTTTGTTGTCGGCATTGATATCTCAAAAGCATGTGACAGTTTGGCATCAGGGTCTTATATCCAAGCTTCCCTCTTTTGGCTTTCCTCCTTCACTCTGCTCTCTTATATTGGGCTTTCTCTCTGACCGCTTTCCCTCCATAATTGTTAATGGTTCAACATCTCCCCCCCCCCCTTCCCTATCAACAGCGGTGTCCCTCAAGGTTCCATCCTGTCTCCAACACTCCTTCCTTCTTTTTACCAATGACCTCCTTTCTTCTACAAATAACCAAATGCACTCGTATGCTGATGACTCGACGTTACATTCCTCCATGTCTTTCCCATCTGCCCCTGTCATCCCTCACTCGATCTGCATCTCTTTTCATCACAGGCACCTCTTTAAATTCAGCTCTACACAGCCACCTCATCAACATAGATATGATGTGTCTTTTTGTGATATGTGATTTATAAAGTAGGTCAATTTGGCTTCTTCTTCTCCTTCATCTTCTTCTTCATTATTAGCCATGACGTTACACCTGGAGGAAGTAGACCACCAGATTCGGACTGTTTATGGGTTGCATCGCGGTATGATTTAACTCAAAGGGGGATTACACAATTCGATTTTCCACAAATATGCCGAGTCGATACATCTTTGGTGGTTAACGTAATACAAATTAAGATGGTTTCATGCTACACCAATGGCCAATAGACCCTAAGTTTGCAAGAAATTGGACGAGGTTTGTCCGAAATACCCGAGTGTGGATCGCGCCAACAAAATGTTCACTTTTGTGCTTGGAACATTTTACAGAGAACTGTTATGACACAGCAGAGATGGTTGGATCTTGTGGTTATCTGCCACTATCGAGAGAGGATCACGATCACGATGCCCCCATGATTAAGTGCAAGAAACAGCCGTCGTTCAAAACTGTAACAGCATCTCCACCGAGCTAAACGCACATGTACACGGGTAATTTCAGCAGTGAATCAAAGACATGGTAGGGCTTTTTTCAAGACTTTGTGATTGGCCAAATTTTTTTTCAAAAAAAAGCCTTCCCTTCAAATTAGATAGTGATTAACGATTTTCATTGGTTTTCAGAAGAAAGAAATTGTGTTTGGGTTTCCCTTTTATTTTTCTCGACAAAGTGGCGTAAGCAATTGATCAATTTGCAAACACAGCTGGAGTTGTCCTTGATATCTCTGTCTCTCTCTCTCTCTCTCTCTCTCTCTCTCTCTCTCTCTCTCTCTCTCTCTCTCTCTCTCTCTCTCTCTCTCTCTCTCTCTCTCTCTCTCTCTCTCTCTCTCTCTCTCTCTCTCTCTCTCTCTCTCTCTCTCTCTCTCTCCCTCTCTCTCTCTCTCTCTATCTCTCTATCTCTCTATCTCTCTATCTCTCTATCTCTCTATCTCTCTATCTCTCTCTCTCTCGCACGCACGCACATGAATACTTTGAGAGCTGGAAGGGCTCCATTTCACTTTTTGAAACCCGCATATGCAGATACAAATCAACGACACACATAAATAGGAAAAATACGAAAGTTCTGTGCCGACATACAAACAAGATTGGTGTCATGCATTGCACGACACTTGCGAAATACAAAAAACAAATTTGACTTAAAAATAAAATAAAAATTGGTGCTTGAATTCAATGACAAAATACTCAAATCCTCTTCAAATTTCAAATCAAATGGATGAAAATTAACAATTTTAGAAATGATTGTCGACTTTTTGGCCGATGTTGAGCTTTTGGCCTGTGATGACCTCAAAAATAATTGGTGATTGAATTCAGTGACTTGATATGCAAATCCTTTTGAAATTTCTCGTAATCGGATGAAAATTGAGGATTTTAGAAATATGACAAATGTGTTGACCTTTGGCCAATATTAACATTTTAAACTGTTGAGCTCAAAAACAAAAGGCTGCTTGCTTGTGGTGAAGTTTCGTGAAGATTGTTTTAAAATTGTGACCTGTAGGCGATAAACATACAAACAAACAGACAAACAGACAGAATAACGCACACAACAAAGCAATATACTTGAAAAACCTTTGATTTTCGCAAGTAACAAACAAACAGACAAACAAACGGACCATAATGTAATACTCCCTCCTCTGCTTAGGGTAATAAATAGATAACCTATTCGAACATCTTAAAGGTTTACCAAGATAAATTTAGCGAGAATGAGGCAGAGAAATATACTGCACTGCAGGGTTAAGTAGATGACTGCATTTGCTTCATACATAAGAGCTGAAGTATTCTCACCCATTGCAAAAAATCCTGGCATTGGAGCTTCAGTTTCTTGATAATCCCAAACTGTTTTCTGTTCCTTTAAGTTGTCTAATCCTGGATTCTGCTGCCAGCCCTCATTATATCTGGTTTTGTCTTCAGTCAACTCCATGGCAAGATGAACACAGGTCGGTTCCAATGGTTGGCTGCCACAATGGATTTTCACTAGAAACACAAGATATACAGCAAATAAAAGGTTGGTGTAATGCAAGAGAACTTACCTTCTTAAAAACAAACATCAATGTAGATTGTAGACGTATTAGTTAAAACGAACCTTCGGTGCAAAAATATTCCACATGATGATGCAGAGGGAGTATACAAGTAACAAACATCATTAGAAAACCTTTGAACTGTTAATGCTGCCCTGACATATCCTGTTGGATTGATGCTTGACCGGAAGGGCATTGCATCATAAAGTGTGCCATTCCTCTTTCTGTGCTCTGTTCCTCTCTGGTTTCTTCCCTTTCTGTGCTCTGTCCCGCTCTGGTTTCTGCCCATTCTGTGCTCGGTCTCTATCTGGTTTCTTCACACATTCTGAAAGTGATCTACTTCTGGGGAAACTCCCAAAATCCATGCTCACTGTTCATCTCCACCCATTTGTTCCTCTTTTATCTCACCTGTGGAACCAACTTCCCCAGTCTGTCTGATCTATTGCGTCCCCCCAAGACTTCAGGATGGCTGTTCATCTCCTCCTCAGGTCACCTCCCATCCATACTCATGACATTTTCTACCCTCAA
The DNA here is from genome assembly GCF_056783735.1 of Eptatretus burgeri. Taxonomy (NCBI): domain Eukaryota; kingdom Metazoa; phylum Chordata; class Myxini; order Myxiniformes; family Myxinidae; genus Eptatretus; species Eptatretus burgeri. The sequence goes on from NC_140976.1 coordinate 43,008,942, forward strand.
TGACCCTCCCCAAATCCACCCCTTCCTTTCAAGGTTATTGGTTTTTTTTGCCCTGTCCCTTTTTGTGGATGGTGTGGGGAGTAGGGGAGTAGGAGGGGGCAGCCGGTGTGAGTGAAGGATATAGGAAAAGAGTAAACCAGAATCATCATCAGAAGAGACGAGAATGTTAAGGAATAACAGGAGAAGATGGTGTAAAGTGCAGCGAGATGATGCACATGGTGAAGTGTGAAGACACTTGCGTTCATGACTGTAAGGTTTTATTGTGCTCTCTCTCCCTCTCTCTCTCTCCCTCTCTCTCTCTCTCTGAAAAAAATCAAAAGTACTGAATGCAGATGTTCTACTAAGTCCATCAATGTGGCTTGTATTTCTTCCAATACAGTTCCTTTCACCTTTTGCCAATTTTACAATTGTAAAATCCTGAAAAGATCATCCTTTGAATATTTTTACATGACAACCAGTGAGTAATTCACAAGAAAGAAAAGAGAAATGGCCAGTGATTTTAAAAGTTTATGTCCTTAAACGGTAATGTGAGGACTATGTTGGAATGAGATAAAACAAAGAGAATGGGGAAATAATAAAAACAGCAAGACTCTGTCAGCTGGACTTGTATAATCGAAGCAGGAACACGTAGAATTCTGAGATGAGTAAGCAACTCTTAGCCGTACCTTGTTTCTGTCTCTTTTGGCGAAATCGAATGGATCCAAACCTGTGGGAATTGAGATCCTTGAGGAAAGTTTGCTTTGTTGGAGAAATTTTGAGTCGCTTATAGATATTCTCAGGGAAAAGGTTTGGCAGCAAAGTGCTCTTCACCCATTTCCAGTAAGAACTGATGTTCGAAACCTAAAATGAAGACAATTATAACCATATACACAAATAATCCATTAATTTAATCATTAATAATAACAAAACAACATGAACGATAAGAATAAAAACCAAAATTATATACGAGTAGAAAACAACAAAACACTGCTTCTTGTATTTTGGAGCTAAAACAGTGTGATGGTTCTGGCTTCTCGGAGCCACTCTCATTGTATAACTTTAGTAATTTCGTAGTATTTTGATTCGTTGAGCATACTATGTTCATGTAAGCAAATATTTATTCCAAGTGTTGAGAAAGGTGTCAAATACATGTGATTTTCCTGCTTCTACATTCTCATCTACAGCCATTTCCCACATCTCAGAACACAAAATATATTTTCCCACCTTTTTATCAGCTAAATCTCAGCACAGAACGCCTTGTCCTCTCTTCCTAGATCCCCCTCACAAACCACCCAAACAGCCTCAAACCGGCTGCATAAAAGTTCTGTCGAGATGTCCATGCCAGATGATCCATCAATCATCATCAAAGGTGATAGCGTGCCAAAACCATTAGTATGCCACCCTCTGATCCATGAATTGTGACTCGGGTTTGGATAACAAATACACCAATCATGGGCAGAGAAAAGGGGCCCCCTGGGCTGAGATTGCACCAATGACAGTTTGGAAGAAAAATAATTATATTCATGTACTCTCAATTATAATTGTTGCTGGTGCTTTATAAATTCAATTTTTATGCTATAGTCGAATTGGCTGTCAGTTATGTTTCCCTTTACCCAAGAGTCTTTTGACCTAAATATTGATAAAAGGAATGTCTTACTATGAAACAGGGTAACCTGGTTGATAACACTGCAACTTTTGCCATGATTATGTCATTCTCTTTTACCCAGTGGACACGTATTGCAGTTTTGAGTTATTTTGCCAAGTGCTTATCTGCTTATCAGCTCATCCTGTGGTTGAATTGCCAATTGTCTCACCCTCCCATTTTTTTGGATGTCAAATTGTGTACAAGATGGATGACTTTGGGCTTCTGTTTCAGTGAAGTTCATTCGAATGTTTCAGTGAGTCATTGAATGTTCTTCCTCCGTATATACGAAATTAAAGGTTCTCCTTTGGTATGCTGATCGATCGATCATGTGGAAATTGAGTTCTTTTCCACCACACCTGAATACATCTTGGAAATAATTACTGTCCTGACATCTCCTGTCCATTCCCATTGCAGCATAGGGCAACTGGGGGTTAATTTCCCAGACCAATTGAGCTATGGATCGCAGAAAGCAGTGCGAAACCTTGGTTCTGCTAATCTAATTAAGATTAGTTAGGTAGCTGCTGGCACAATACTCCCGTGACAATCATCTCACTGGTAACGGAAACACGATGCTGGGTGAGATGAGTGGCATGGACGGCGTTCGTGGTCTATAAAAACTTACCATCCGTTTGGAGTAATCCAGAGGTGGACACTGATGTCAGGAGTGTGGATCTGGAACTCCCAGACACCATCACATTGTTGTCCAGAGTGTGGGATTGTACCCGAGGAATGAGCAATGATGCCTCAAAGCTAAATTATGGAGCACGTTAAGCAAAAAAAAACTTGCAGCAGTGTGTGGCTTTGTAGGATTGACATCAATAGGACCAGGGGGTGTCAGCTGGTTCAATACTCCTGTGTCTCTGGTTGACATTATGGAGCAGGGCTCAGTGGAGTCATCCCCGATACTTGGTAGACTTTTTGAATCACAAATAGTTAATCCAGTGCCCCAAAATGAGTCAATGCCACAAGATGGCAGGTCAGTTTCACCACAAGGGAAGGGGGCTAATGACCAGCTGATGGAAATAACAACTAAACTTAAGACCAAGATGAGTAATGACTTGAGGCAGGAGATGAGGGCTGGTCAGGCTGAGGCAAGGCTATTGGTGATGGGCTGAACTGGCTAGGGGCTGATCTTGGTGGGAGACTTGACACGTCTTGGGAAGTGGTTGCAAATGGTGGGAGATGTGGCATGTGTGCAGCATGAAATGGCGGCCGATCAAGCCAGGGGTTAGTAGAAGGGGTGACATGAACAATGCCACGATGGGTAGCAAAATAAACAAAAAAAACAGATAAATGAATTTAAAACAAGACTGGGGACTGAAACCAGAATGGAGGAGAGATGAAAATATAATGGCGCTGAAACAGGAGACAGGAATTAAATTGGGAGATAGTGAGTTAATTACATGTGGCGCCTGTAGAGTTAATAGAGTGTGTGGAAAAAGAGGAGGTTGAGGCACGTGCGGTGGAAAATGCATGCAGGGCGGCGTGGCCTCTGAAGTGCGAACGGTCAATGAAACTATGCTACAGGAGCCGGCAGAAAAGACCGATCGGGAGGTGGAGCCAGCAGCCATTGCCACCATCAGCACGAGGCGCATGGAGAGCAGATTGGGGTTTGTGAAGGGAGTCTCTGCAGGGAGGTGTGTGAGATTAATATTGATGTAAATACAATGACATGAAAACAACTATAGGTCGATCTTCGGCCAACGCCAGGGATACATTCCTGGAAAACCTCGTGTTCAGAAAAAATTCACATTCGAGAAGTCAGGAATATACTGTACATGCACAAACCATCCATCCATTGGGACCATACTCTGAGCAGAGCGTTGGTGCTACTAAAGCAATCTCCGAGCTATTGGGCACAATCCTGGATGAGTCACCACTCCAACACAGGATACCAGCAAGCTGGTGCAAAAACATTACCATTACAAACATTACTGTCCTGCATAAAAAGGTGCAAAAACAGATCCCTGCAACTGCAGATAAATCAGCCTTTTCCCTATCATCAACAAGGTTATGGAATCCATCATCGCTTCAGACATTAAATCCTTCCTCTTCTCCAATGGCTTGATTTCCAATCATCAATTTGGTTTTAGACAAGGTCACTCTACCCTGGATATGCTGCTTCTGCTCTCCCAACAATGGATGGAGGTACTCAATGCCAGACATGAAATCAGAGCCATATCGCTGGACATATGGCATGCTTTTGAGTGTTTTTCATCCCCTCTTCCTGTCAAGGCTGGAGTTCCTCAAGGCAGCATTCTGGGCCCTATTAATTTCCTGGTTTTCATCAATGATCCCTCTGACTTTCTGGAAAATCCTCCTTATCTCTTTGCTGATGACTCCACCCTCTGTCATACCATCTGTCAGCCTTCAGACCGGCAAGCAGCAACTTCTTTGCTCTCTGCAGATCTGAATAAAATCACAAACTGGTTCAACACGTGGAACATGTCTTTAAATCCTGACAAATCTCACACTCTCACTATGTCTCTCCGAAAGGACCATTTAGAACCCCCCCCCCCATCTACTTTCTCAACAATTCGCTGGAAGAAGTCTTTTCATTCAAGCTTCTGGGTCGCACTATCTGCCATGATCTTTCCTGGGAAAGCCACATTTCCAACCTAGCCTCCAAAGCCAGTCATCGACTGGGATTTCTCCATCATGCAAAGTCCTTCCTTGGCCCACCTGAGCTCCTGACCACATACAAAGCTTTCGTCTGCAGCCTGATGGAGCCCTGCTCTCCCCTCTGGGCTGGTGCTCCTGCCTCTCACCTTTCTCAGCTTCACACTGAGGAAACCAAGGCGTTTAGGATCATTGGACCTCCCGCGATGAGGATGAGTCTTTGGGCCTCTCACTCTCTCACCGCAGGAGGGTCGATGGTCTTTCTGTCTTCTACTGCCTCCACTCCGTTCTCCCCCTCCCCCCCCCCACTGCTGTGTCTGCGATTTGTCCCCACCATATTTGCGCAGGGCGCTCAAGGTCCGTCAACAACACCCTTCTGGAAAAACTACCAAAATCACAAATTACTGCTCACCTTCACTCTTTCATTCCTCTTTTTCACCCCACCTTTGGAATAAACTCCCACACTCTCTTCAATCCAATTCTTCCCTCCAGGCCTTCAAAACAGTTGTTCACCACCACCTCTTATCTGCCCCCATCCAAAACCTCGATCTTTTCTACCTTCGTTAATTCACCCCAAACCCACCTCCTTCAAATTCCCTGCTTTCCTTCCTGAAAGTTCCTGTAATGTCCATCTTGTGTACCCCATATTCCCTGACCCATCCCTCTCCCTTCCACAGATCTAATGTCTGTTCCCCACTGTTTTGCCCTTCCCTCTCCCGCCCCTCTTGTCTCATGCCCCCGTTGTTGTGCGTTGTGAGTTTGCTCTCTTCCGAGCCTCGACATTGTACACACAAAAAAGGAAGCTGGTACTCGTTTTGCCAAGCTCAAAAGTATGACTAGCAGATTCAACCCAACCTGGTAATAATACAACAGTTGAGCAGGATTGAAACTCAGGATCTTTCAGGATACAAAGCCCAACACTCTAACCATTAAGCCAACACCATACATACATAATACTCACTCGATATCTGCAATCACAAAGTGATGACCAAGGGTAAGCCTCCCCACGATCCAATGATGGTTTCAGAGAAGAAGTTGCAAGTGTTTGTAGATGGCTTGATGAATGGACAACACGTCATCCCATAAGCTCCCTTGAACTACGTTCCAGGTGAGCTAAAAAGGGCTCCATAAGCTTTTGTGCATCGATGTCATGAATCGTCATGCCACATTTCAAAACTATCCGTTGAGCCACCCCGGAGAAGTATTGAAAAAAATGAAAAAATGTTCATGGAACAAGGGAGGCCGGACGGCTGGGTATTGCGGATGGACAGACTGACTGAAGGACATAAGTTATGGCTTCAACAGCTCATCTCGACTTCGTCATTGATGAGCTAAAAAGTAACGTGCTTGACGTTCGGGAGTATGAATTTATTTTACCGCTGAAAAGCTGCCCATGTGCACACCCTGAGTACAATCACCATTTTTCATCTCATTCCATCAGTGGTTCAGGAATGCACAGGATTAAAGCAAACACACAAACATATGTTAATTCCCCCACTTCTCTGTTTTTGTTTTATTTATGGTTAGGACTTGTAATACCCATTCCCAACAGGTGGTGCAATACAACGCAGATTTACACTGTCAGAAAGAAATGTGTCCTCCTCACACCTGAAAACTTTCCAGCACCCCCTGAGGACAACCACCAGTTTTCAAGTCGTTTCTTCCAGCAGTTCAGGATGTATACATGTCAAACAAACGAAATATGTCATGCATAGCACGATACTTATGAAATCCAAATAAAGGATAGTTGCATTGGAAACAGCAATTTGGTTATTTCTAGAATTTGACCTTTTTGTATACTTGGTCGAGGCTTATGGATGAGCGACAACACTGAATGAATCAGGACGGAACAGGGAAAAAAGAACAGGGGGAGAGAGGGAGAGAGGGAGAGAGGGAGAGAGGGAGAGAGGGAGAGAGGGAGAGAGGGAGAGAGGGAGAGAGGGAGAGAGGGAGAGAGGGAGAGAGGGAGAGAGGGAGAGAGGGAGAGAGGGAGAGAGAGAGAGAGAGAGAGAGAGAGAGAGAGAGAGAGAGAGAGAGAGAGAGAGAGAGAGAGAGAGAGAGAGAGAGAGAGAGAGAGAGAGAGAGAGAGAGAGAGAGAGAGAGAGAGAGAGAGAGAGAGAGAGAGAGAGAGAGAGAGAGAGACCGAGACAGACAGAGGGAGATGAAAACACCAACTAGACTTGGACAAAGAAAGTAGACACTCAGGGGTGAAAAACTGGAAATTTGGAAGAAGGGCTTGGGATTAGCGAAGGTAGAAAATATCATGGTTTTGAATTGCGAGTGATCTGAAGGTGGTGAACAGCTGTCTTGAAGACCTGGAGGGAAGAATGAGATTGAAGAGAATGTGGAAGTTTGTTCCACAGACAGGAAAAAAGAGGAAGATCTAACAAATGTTTTACATGATTGATTATTATGCATCACAAATCTGCTTGATACATCTTCTAGTTGCAGCCTCATAAGTGTTTGGGCATGTTTCGGATGGCATTGACCTTGACTTTTGACTAATTTTGACTAAATTTTATTCACATATACTGTGTAAGTTTCAATTTGATGTCTTGAAATATTATGGAGGAATGGCAATAATAAATTCACAAAAAGTCCCATTTGATTATAATGGGGTAAACTTTTTGGCATGGACACCGTTGACATCTCAAAACACCTAAATCGATCGCTCTGATTTTTGGAGAACCAAGACTGTGACCCAATATGCAAATCCTGCTCAAATTTCAAGTTAATAAGATGAAAATTGATGATTTTATGCGACCTTGACCTTTCACCCTTTGAGCTTTTGACCACAAAAACAATATGCCTCTCAGTTTTGATTGGTGAATTAATTCAGTGACCCAAAATGTAAATTATTCTCAAACCAGCAGAGTACGCAGCCTCCGGGTAGCTGGAGATTGCACACGACTTGCTGAAAAAAATATTGCCCATACTGTTTAGTATGTTGCAAGTAGACTCCATAGATGTTTGTGTGATGTGCGTCGAAAGGGTCTAAGTGATCTATAAGGGTCTTCAGGGGTCTAAAGAGTAATTAGTTAAGGACTGAAGGCATCTAAAGGGTCCAGGGATTTCAAGGGGTCTAAAGGATATTTTCCAATAGTTTTAGGTGTTTAAGGTGTCTTGAGTGTGTAAGGGGTCTACAGGGTGTGAGGTGTCTAAAGTGTCTCAAAAGTGTCTAATGGGTCTACAAAGTCTAAGGGTCAAGAGGTCGAAGTGGTCTCAAGGGTGTAAATGTCTGAAGGAGTGAAAGGTCTTTGGGGATCTTTTTTAAATACAAGGTCTAAGGCTTGTACTGGAGCTGCCACTCACACATCTCACACACACATAGACATACTGACGAGAAATACAAAGCCACTGAGCTTGGGGGAAATGCCACCACTTCCCAGGATACTCTGGGTACCAGCAACGTCACAACAATGGCGACGCTTTTTTCATTGCACTCCTCCTCCCAATGGATGCCAACAATTGGGGATTGTCAGTGCTCTGTCGTTATAAATGCTGAACGTCTAGTAAGGAAGCAGCACATGTCCATTTTTAAAAAGTCTTTGGAATGACTCTGCCTATGTTTGAACTGCTGACCTCTTTGTCTCAGAAGGGACAGTCCAACCGTGACACCATCGAGTCTTCAATTTCACAAATAACAAGCACAGACACGACTCAAATTATATATCGTGTGATAAATTTTTGACGACACGTTGTGCACCTGTCTGTCTTGCTTAAAGCCCCTGTCACACCTTGACGATTTAGCCAGCGTATGGCAACGTATCAAAATTGATCTAAAACGCTGGCGTACGCTGAACTATTGATGTTTTTTTTCAGTTTTGGGCGTATATTAACGAGTTGGACGTATGCATAACGTATTAGTAACATACACAGAACGTTTCGATAACTTGTAGATAACTTATACCAACGAATGCTTAGCGTGTTGTTGGCGTTCACAACTTATGCCCAACGATAGTCTAAATTATGCATAGTGCGTGGCAGAGTATCGCCGACGATCACGTGGCGTAGCCTATTAATAGGCTGCCGCTCGACGATTCAAATCATAACCGCACTGGACATTGAAGTGTCAACATCACCGTCATGCTGAAGAAAAAAAAAAAAACATGGAGTCTGGAACACTGACGGGTTCCTCCTGTGAAGCCCATTTTTATATACCAATTCCCCTAAACGCTGCCAATACTCCATTATACAGTAGCTGTAAGTTAGAAACACGTTCAGTAAGTTCTGTGGTCGTCCGGAAGACGTCAAATATGTCTACATACGTCAATATGCGTTGGAGATACATTACTCATAGGTTCAAAGCACGTTACTCATAGGTTAGAAATAAGTTTCGGGTACGCTAAACATTACCTCGATGTGCTTTGACTTATGAGTAACTTACAAGTAACGTGTGTCGACGTGTGTCAACGATCGCAGAACGTGCCGACAACTTATGGCCAGCGTATGCGGAACGTGTGAGTCATACGCTGGCATACGTCGACAAATTTTGATCATGCACAAAATTTGTCGATGAGCTCGGCGTACTACAACGTATGCCAGCGTGTTTCAGCGTGCTCTTAACGTATACAAAACTTACCCATAACGTATTCGACGTGTGCCAGCGTATTCGGCAATTTTTTCATACGTCGGCATACACTGGCTAAAACGTCAAGGTGTGACAGCCCCTTTACACCCTGCACACCACATGACCCTGAAACAATTATATTGTTGGAAACATTAGCTAAATGTCATAATTTTTACTTACAGTATGTCTAACAATTAAACCATGGATGGAAGACTGTGCATTTAATGTTGTAAATACATTGCTCGTCTTGGCTCTTATGCATATGTCTATTTCACAAAAGTGTCCGATCGGTTTTTAATGTTAAGTCTGTGAAATCAATAAGCAGGAAGGACGATGAAGGGAAAAGAAAGGGAGTGAAAGCATGATGCCACCGCCCCCCCCCCCCCATACGTTGCTTTCTGCTCATGTTCTTTCTGTTTACTTGAAGGTACACTGATGTTTCCGACTGTGGTTTGTCTGACATGCAATATATGCAAAAGCTCCTCCACGGATCAACGAAGCAATATTAACAAGAGCGAGAATTGCTTTGCAATACTTGTCCCCTACCGATGTGGTACAAGTCCAAAAAGGGCGAAAGTGTGAAAAAATGACGAAACATCATGAAACTCGAACTTGTTCTGGAAGTTATAATGAAGTCAGGTATCAAGGTTCAGTTGAATATGTTAAAGGAATGGGGGGAAAAAAGTCTGAAAAACCACAGGTGGGGCAGACAGGTGGACAGAAAGCAAACCTATCATCTCCTCTGGTGAAACCGGTAGGGGTCGAATAAACGAAATACCAACAACAATAAGAACAATATCTATCAGAATATGCATTCGCACCTTTTGGAAAGGAGACACGACATTTGTCGTCATTGTTTTCTGCACCAGGTAGGAATTTGAGTCGCACTGCCCGTAGACGAGGATGAGTAGTATGGTGAGGTACACACCATAGACGGTCAAGTTCTGCTTCACCTCCTCCACCCTCTTGTCATGCCGCACACCTTGCTGCAGCTTCGCAATGTCAGCACAAGGAATGAATCCTGGCTGCTTCAGGTTCTTTAATTCCAGTTGCTCTATTTGCACAAGTTTTTGGGAATAATACCATGTTAAAATGTATAAAAAAAACACATCAGGCATTCTAAATACAATTTTTTTTCAAAGCCCCTCTGAAATGATTTTTCCATTCATAGTAAAACCAGTGTTTTGTTGTATCTGTCGTGACTGGCTCCTTATACTTGGGCAAAAGTCTCATGCATTAACTCAAGTCTTTAATACTGATCTGACAGCACTGATTGTTGGTGGATGTTAACGATCCCACTGCACCTTGAACAAGTCATACGTTACTGAAACCGACAGTCAAACAATAGAACTGGCCAGATGGGATGAAAAAGACGGTCTGGGCCAAAAACTTCTTCTGGGGCGTGTTCCGTTAGCAAGCGGCTTCCTTACCACTCACCAAGTGGCTCCCTCGATTCAAAGTCCTTGAGCTTGCACTGTAATGGAAGGGAGTGCTCTGCACTGCTTAACAACATGGGAGTATCCAATGTAAACAGTGCTATCGTGGTACCCGAGTAAATGCTGTCCATTGCGTCATTTTCAGTTTTACTCAATGCTCTTGTGACAACAACTTCCCCAAATAAATTTCTAGTACTACCAATGGCTACAGAGAGTACTAAGAAGAGAAAAGAAAGAGAAAAGAAATGTGGAGTCAGAAGAGGGAGTTTCCCACCAAGCTAATCTCTGTTCTTGACCAACCACTGTGCATTTTGGGGAGGGATGTGGAGGGGTTTTGCAAGTTCATACATTTTAAACAACTAGTATGTGCCCGTAAAAAAAAAAAAAAATTTGAAACAAATATTCCAACCGCAAGCAACAAACAACAACCACACAGGCTGTTTCTTCGCTCTCGCGTGCCCATACGTGCGTGGCACGGAAGTTCGCATATCACAGTTACGATGATTCGCAATTTAGGTTTTAATGGCCAATTATTCAATTAGCGCCAACATATTTTGCCTTTTCGCAATGTCATCGCAAGGAAAAACAAAAAGAGAATAGAAGAGAGAGAGAAAAAAATTACTTCCTAGGTCGGAGCATACCAGCACTCTGATGTTACCGAAATTTATGCACCGTCTCATATGAAAACGATCATAACTTGCGGCATTGTGTTTATCTTTAAAAGCGCATAATAAATCGAGAAATTATTAAAATACACAAAGTCATCACTCTCCGGAAGTCCGTACATTGTAACCCGTAATGGGGAACGCGACTGAGCTTCCCTTCCCCATTGGCCACGTCCACGCAACAACGTGTCTTGCCATTGGTTTGGTAAATAAATGGCCATAAATTGGGAAGCACTTGTCCCATTAATATCAAACCTTGAAAAGGCACATCCTCAGGGCCCCAGCAATATACCTGGCAAGTTTCAATTAGATCGGACCAGCGGTTGTCGAGAAACAGCGGTCACACACACACACACACACACACACACACACACACACACACACACACACACACACACACACACACACACACACCCACTCACACACACACAGACACACACACACACACAGACACACACAGAAACAGACACACACACACACAGAGACACACAGACTCACACACACACAGACACACACAGACTCACACACACACTCACACACACACACAGACACACACAGACTCACACACACACAGACTGACACACACACACACACACAGACACACACACACACACACACAGACACACACACACACACACAGACACACACACACACACACACACACACACACACACACACACACACACACACACACACACACACACACACACACACACAGACACACACATAGAGATTGTTGGAATTATAGATAGATGAGGATGAAAAACTGCAGTAACAATAAAAGTCTGAAATGCACATTTCATTATCATTTTAATTCAACTACAGTGGCCAACATTCATTTTGAATCCGACTACGGCAGCTACCAATCATTTTGAATCCGAGTACGGTGGTCACCAACTGTTTTGAATCCACGACTACAGCAGCCATCAACTATTATGAATCAGACGACGGCAGCTATCAATCGTTTTCAAAGGCAATGTGTTCTGTTCACAAGCAGCTTGCTTACCGCTTACCAAGCACCTCTTTTAATCGCTTTTTCCGCTTACCGAGCGGCTTGGCAAGACGCTACAGAATGATTGACGTGGCACGGCTGGCTTGGCAAGCAACAGCAATGAATAGCAAGCTGTTTATGTTTATCCTCCCCTGCTGTTACAGAGGAGGATATTGAAACGTGCATTTCAGACTTTTATTGTTGCAGCCGGTTCCCCTGGCTGACCCCACAAGTACGTTGGAATAATTTGGTCAGTCGAAGTAGTCGTGGTTGTCTTCGATTATGACAGGACTATATATATATATATATATATATATATATATATATATATATATATATATATATATATATATATATATATATATATATATATATATATATATATATATATATATATATATATATATACAGGTGTTTGGCACTACAGAACTTTAAAATGGATACAAACAAACGCAACATAATAGTGACCGAAGCTTTTCGTGCTGCACTCTTCAGGGTAAAAATCGCAGCAAGTGAAGAAGGAAGTGAAGGCGTGTGCTTTATACGCAGGTCTCAATAAGGTAGACGCTGATTGGTTCAGCCGTAATGACGTCACGGTTAATCCGAACGCCCATTGGTCGGCTCATCATCTTCACCTCGAGCTCCCATTGGCTGGAGCAGAGTTCGTCGATGATTGACGTTTGCAACCACATCCTGGAGAGAGGGGGGATGGGTTTCCCCTGCAGTCCATTCACCATTTGTTAATGTACTTCCCTTGATCTTTCTATGCTGAAAGAGACACAGAGATTGTACAAATTCCTTTTGACGACATAATATTGGATCGGTGGTAAGGATGAAGGTTGCTTCCAACAGACGTAAATAAAACGAGCACCAACCTCGGCTCAACATCCTGAACATATCTGCATTGTCCTGGTCTGTACAGATAGGGTTGGCAACCAGGTGCTGTGCAATGGCAGATGAAGCAGGTACAGTGGACGGTGGTTGCTGGATATTTCTACATGCTCGCACTGGTTGTGTTCTTACCCTCACAATCTTTCTTCGAATCGCCAAGGGGATGCGTTGTTTGATCCGATCAGCCAATCTTAGTGTTGTGCGGCCCACATACCGAGCTTCACATCGGCACTTAAACTCATAAATAACATTGCTGGTTTGCACATCCTTGTTGACAGACGTCAGCAAACGGTGAGAGGTAAAGATTACTCGGGGTTGCACAGCCAGAAACGTGTTGGATACAATATGTTTGATTTGTACTTCAAACCTTCGTGATGATTGCCATTTCCAGGGCATCCTGATATAGACTGGACATTTGTCTGGACCAATATTCCGATCTATTGTCGTGTTTAGAAACTTGTGTGTGTATCTCTTAACTATATGCTCAGGATAACCATTCTCACCAAGAATATTCATGATTTTGTCAATTTCAGCAGGAAGATTACAAGGTGAACAAATCCTCTGTGCTCTGTTAACCAGGATATTGATCAAGGCAATTTTGTACCTCGTGGAGCTGTAGGAGTCCCAGCGAGTATACTGCCCTGTGAAAGTCGGCTTCCAGTAGATAGATGTTGTGAAACCAAGGTTGGATCTATCAACCAAAAACGTAACATGTTTGACGATTCCAGCTCCATGGTAAACTTCAGCGCTGGATGTGGAGTGATGAGCCATGCCGTGAAATTGTCACATGCCGTCCGAGACTCAAATAAAGCAAAAATGTCATCAACATACCGACTGGTCGGCAAGGGGTCGATTCCCCCACCGTATACTATCGGTATGTTGATGACATCGTTGATGACGGTATACTATCGGTTGTAGACAAGCTCCATGATCATACGGACCATGTGCCTGTCTGGGAGCAAGCGGAGCAGCTTGCAGGTGAGGCCGCGGTGCCATACAGTATCGTAGGCGGCTGTGAGATCGAGGAACACAGCACCGGCCTTCTTGTTAGCCTCAAAGCAGTCCTCGATGTCTTGGGTCATAAGAGTGACCTGATATACGGTAGATTTCCCACGCCGAAAACCAGCTTGCTCCCGAGGGAGGAGCGGATCTATAATTGGTTCGATGTGGGCGTAGATAAGACGCTCGAGGATTTTGAAGGGGACACAACGGAGAGATATCGGGCGATAACTCTTCGGTGAAGAGTGGGTGATGCCAAGGTGAACAACGAATAGCCAAGATCTTGTGAAAAAAGCCAAGGAGTGGTCACACTGGTTGCTGTATCCACTTAGAAGTTTGATCTTGAGTTTACCTTTGACAATTTGACCTCCGATAGTTGCTTTCCCAATTTAGTGATGGACTATGTAAATCCTGTTCAACTATCAAGTTAATAGGATGTAAATTGACGATTTTAGAAGTTTGACCTTGGGTTGACCTTTGACCTTTTGACCTTAAAAATAGTTGGTTTCCCAATTCAGTAATGTACTATGCAATTGCTGTTTAATTTTCGAGTCAATCGGATGAAAACTGACGATTTTTCAGAAAAAATGGATGATTTTAGAGGTTTGACCTTGAGTTGACCTTTGACTTTTGACCTCAAAAATAGTTGGTTTCCCAATCCAGTGATGCAATATGCAAATCTTGTTCAAATTTCGATTCAGTCGGATAGAAAATGACGATTTTAGAAATTTGACCTCAAGATGACCTTTGACCTCAAATTCAATAAGCTTCTCAGTTGAGACAACCTCTACAACTTGGTAAAGTTTCATGATGATCAGTTTAGAATTGTGATCTGTAGGCGATAAACAGGCAAACAGACAGAACAAGCCGGTAGGCGGCGATGGGTCGCCGAGCATAGAAACTATAACATAAAGAGCAAAATGGATGTCATATAGCGGATAGGCAATCACCGTAAGATTATGCATATCAAATGTCATCCAGTTCCATCTACTGATAACTACTCGGTATCCATTTGAATTAAAAGTACCGAAAATGCGGTTTGAAATCGGAAATTCCCAAAGTTTGAGGGGATGCTGTGGGTGAACAAAGATCTAAATCGCAAATCCGGCTTGATCGTTTGTGCACAATGTAGTCCAGACGATTAGTGTGAATTTTCATGACCATCCGACCATAACCCTAGGAGTAGCATTTGGCACGAAGGCACCTCCAGCTCTCGCATATTATCGATTTTTGCACTAATTGACCTTTGACCCCTGACCTAAGCGAAATTGGTCAATATGTCTTGAGGCAAAGTTGTAGTACTCATTGAGTACTATGAACCTGCAAAGTTTCATTCGTATCGATGCACTCACCTGGTCGCTAGAGGGCCTTCAATTTTCGCCAATTTTCGCGCATACCCTAATTGTAGGGGGCGCTGTGGGTAAAATATTCCATATATCACAAAAACCTGAATATATTTGATAGAGCATCACCTGTAGATCATTTGTGCCAAATTTCATAACTCTACGTGGGATAATGCCTTTCAGAATTGATTTCGCGTGAACGGTACCGATTTTGAAGGTTTTTCGGTTGTTGCTAGGGAACCAAAGAGTCCCTCGCAACCATCACAATTTCCAAAGCACTAGGTCATAAGATGTACCTACCACCTGAGTTTGGTCAAAATCCGCCCATGTTTACTACCAATTATGCTGATGACAAACGAACAAACATCCAAACAAACAGACAGAATTACTGATAATAAGGGTCACCTATTTCGGCGACCCAATTAGTCTGGGAGCCAACTGCCATTTTTCCCTTAACCTTGCATTGTTGTATTAAGTTTTTTTTACTGTTGATTTTGGTAGCCAAGGGTCTCTATTTTCAGAAACTGCTTGATGACATGTTGTCACCCTTGAGCAATTTGAGAAATTCAAGATGGCATCCAAGATGGCTGCCATTACCTATAAATGACCATAACTCCCTAACTATTCACCCTGGGAAGGTGATTTTTGTCTCTAAACCTAGGTTTTAGGGGTCAAGCTATCCATTAGAACTAAGTATTATGTTAATATCATATTGTAATAGACGGGCAGTAATACTTCACTATTGTCTTTTCAGGTGCTGCCTGTATGACGAGTAAAAATTTAATGAAGGACAGTGCTTTTTCGTGTCCAAATTTGGATGTGAGAATAAGACCGAACCGTTGAAAGACACTGGCCCTGTCAGAATTCAAAACTTTATCAAGCATTGCAAAATCTACGGGGACAGGTATCATGTGAACTTCTTGAAGAGAAAGTTAGTGAAAATCCTGAATGCACAGTTAAATGTCACAGAAACTGTGCTTCAACATACACTTCAAGCGTCCAGGTTGAAAGGCACAAAAGGAAGAATCCAGAAAGTGCTTCGTCTTACATTCCACCAAAGACCAGGAGACGTTCATCACTACCAGGATTTATCTTCAAAGAACATTGTTTGTTTTGTGGTGAAACTTGTGTGTTTGAAAAAGAACCGAAAAACCCAAAACGTTGGCGACCAGCATATTCATGTCGGGAAATAGGCGGCGCAGGTGGCAAGAAGTCACTCAAGCAAACTATTCTTGAAGCCTGCAAACGGCGTCAAGATGAGTTATCAGACGTTGTGCGGCAAAGGGTAGATAGCGCTTTAAGTGACCTTCACGCAGCTGATGCAAGGTATCATGTGGATTGCCGAAATAGCTTCTTGTTAGAAAAAAAATGTGGCTTCAGCTGCAACCAAGTCTGATAGCCAAGTTAACATTGATCGTGCCTTTGAATCACTTGTTGTAATGATCAATGACTCGTCCAGCTTCCCGAATTCAGTTGAGTTGCATGAAGCACACAAAGAATTCGGGGGTGATAGGCTGACACGTCGTTTAATTGTCCCAAACCTATGCGAACGCTTCGGAGATGAGTTGGTGGTTTTAAAGTCTCCAGGGTTCGCAGACATTGTTAGCTTGCGATCTATAGCTGCAAATTGTATGCGATTGGTTCAAGACGAGGACGATGACATTGATGTAACAATCAACAAACTGTGCAAAGTCATCAGGCATGAGGTCAAACTAATAACATTAGATAAAGATTGTTATGATACAAGGGTTAACCGACAGGAATGTAGAGAGACTGTGAGTGATACTCTGATGAAACTTTTAGAGAAGCTGTCTCCTAACCTAGATAGGGCACTACCTGCACTTCTCATTGGTTTAATGGTAACTGGGGTGATGAAAAACCAGCCCACTAGTTTGCAAATTACTCTTGGCATCAAGATGAGGAGATCAAAAAAAAACTTATCAACGTGTTACAAGAGTATGGTGTTACATGTACCTACGATGAAGTACGGCGTTTTAAACATTCAGCTGCCAAAGCCACAACCATGGAACCTTCACTACCAGGCCTATTAACTTCAACTTCAAACTTGGTTCAGGTTATTGTAGACAATTTTGATACTGACATATCGTCTCCAAACGAAAAGTCATCCACCCATTCCCTTGCCATGCTGCTCACACAACCAGATAGTAACAGTCGAGAAACAGTCCAAGAAAACACCATTCGGCGTGTGAAAAAGGAAGACGTGGTTGAGCCACTCGAGTATGACGTCGAGATAGAGAGATATAATGGTCCCAAGAAGCCTCTGATGCCACAGAACACCCCCAAACGATCAGTTCAGCCCCTGCGTATGCTGGAACAACAAGTTATTTCAAAGGGAAGAGCCAGTGAGATGGACTTCGCGTTCCTTCAATACATGAACAACACACTAGATTGTGCTGAGTACAATGGTTACAACACTGGGGCTGCACATCGACAGGGTCATTCAGCACAACCAAAGATGAAGGCTGTTTACCTTCCGTTAATAGACATGATCCCATCACACCCAGATACCATGATGACATCATTGGTCGTTGCACAGGTCAACACACGCAATATCGGGCAACAGTTCGTAGTTTTTACTTGTGATCTGCAGCTGTACAGGGTCGCTCTAGAAGTTCAGTGGACTTATCCAGAAAGGTTCTCAAATGTTATTCTACGGTTGGGAGGGATGCACTCTCTAATGAGGTTCATTGGATCAATCGGAACACTGATGGCTGATACCGGTCTGTCAGATATAATGTCCTCTGTGTTTGGCGGTGTGTCGAAAATGCTCACTGGAAAAAAAGTTCCCCCAGAATGTCAGAGCATTACGAATGGTAGCTGAAGAGGCACTTCGCGGAATCATTCAGGATAAACCACTACATTGCAGTGGTGACCTCATGCAAATTCTTGAAACCATGGCCAGCAAGAGTCAAACCACCAAACTTTGGGTCGATGTCTTGATAAAACCTGTCCTGCTCACCATGATGTTCGTACGGGCTGAGCGCGAAGGTGACTGGCCACTTCATCTGGCAACCTACAAGCAAATGCTACCATACTTCTTTGCTGCGGGGCATGTGAACTATGCGAGATATGGGTTGTGCTACCTTCGTGAGATGGAACGGCTACCACAAGAGGTGTTGTCACACTTCATGAAGGGTGAGCATGTTATGCACCATTCTGCTGGCTTATGGAATGGCATCTGGAGCGATATGATGATTGAGATGACCTTCATGCGGTATGGGCATGCTCCTGGGGGGATAGTTGGCATCATGCTTAAGCCAGAAACGCTGAAGGTATGGGCCCTTAATCTGCATGCATGCAACAGGTTGGCATCTGATCTGGATGACATGATGGATGAGGACACTAAAAGCAAGGTGGTGACAACACACAAATAAGAGGCAAAGGCCAGGATCGCTGAAGACAAGAGAGACCGAGATGGAATCAGACAAAAACTCGACACTTGCATTAATCCTTTTGATTCTGCGGCACACCCCAGTGGTATAATCAATGTAGTTAGCGGCCAGATTGGTTCAACTGAAGTCAATGTCCACAATGCTGTCACAATCGGGACTGAACAAATGAAAGTTTTCGAAAGTCGGTTACCGCAGGGATTTTATGAAACCATCACGAAGAAGGTTGTTATTATGGATCATGCAAGGAAGCATGTGAAGGTCAGAGCTGCGAAAGTATTTGATACCAATTTGATTTACTCAAGGGTGATTGGCCTACAGGCTAGTGGGTGGGACATTGACATTAAGGATGTGCTTGGTCATGAACTTGTGCCAGCTCCAACGTCCAAGTTTGGTGATACTGAAGATGTGAGGATTGCGAAATCTAAATCTACCTTGAAGGAAATTCTCCAAGTTGAGGTGTCTGATAGAGTTGCTGGTGGTGCAAATGTTAGTGTGCTCGATGGCTTAGCAATACTCTGGGTAGTTCCTTGGGCTGCTGATGGGTCTGTCAAGGACTATATAGTGAACTTCAAATATGCCATAGGAAAAAGGTTACGGGTCGAGGACGTGTATCTGATATTTGACAGATACTATGATTAGAGCACAGAGAGTGTTACCAGAGGATCTAGGGCAACTGGTGTCAGTAGGGTTCATCATTTGCAAGTCAACAGTAAACTTCCAGCGCAGAATATTCTACTAGCCTCTTCCAAAAACAAGAAGCAACTGATGCAACTGATAGTTGATTATCTAGTTCAGGATAAGAAGTTTCACGAGGACAACACACGACATCACAAGTTGGAGGTAACAGGAGCAGATCCGGTGCCAATCGAAATCAGTGAAGGTGGAGTTGTCATCTCACGGGCAGATCTGGCAACTTCACACGAAGAAGCAGATAACGTCATTGTCCAACAGGTCTTGAGTTGTGCCACGGAAAATGCAGAAAGCAAAATCACTGTTGTTGCCGATGACACTGACGTCTTTGTACTGTTGCTGCAGTATCATCACGTGGCAAATCTCAAGAATGTTGTATTGATGGAGTCCCCCATCAAAGGAAGGACGGTGGTTGATATAGGCAAAACTGTGCAGAAGCATTCTGAGATAGTCGAAGGAATACTCCTGGCACATGCACTTTCTGGCTGTTACACTGTGCCTCCTATTTTGGAATTGTAAAGGTCACTGTACTCAAAAAACTTCGATCGGGGCACTCACTTAACTTGTTGGGTGCACCAGGGCATTCTATGGAATCTGTTATTCAACAGGCTCCCTCCTTCATTTCCATGTGCTATGGACAAACAAACTGTAGTACAATGTCAGAGACAAGGTTAAAGGTATGGCTGTCAAAAACAGGCAAAGGGTCATCAACACCGAAGTTGTGTACCTTGCCAACAACAACTGAGGCATTCAAGGAAAATGTTAAAAGAGCTCGCCATCAGGCTTTGGTATGGCAGTCACTGGAATCGCAAAATCCACCCGAGTTGGACTCAACAGAATATGGTTGGGTAAAGGATGAACAAAACAAGTCCCTTCAACCAGTCACCCTCCCTGATGAAGTCGAACTAGCCCCAGAGATGGTACTATGTCTAATAAAATGTGGATGTCACAGTACTACTCCATGCAGTTCACGTGCTTGTAGTTGCAAGTCTGCAAACATGAAATGCACAATATTTTGCGCCTGCTATAATCAGGGTTGCTGTAACCCGCCATCATAGTTGATTGCATGTCTTTGCGATGCACATGGGTAACACAATGTACAACAGTATAAATTATTTGGTGAAGTGGTAGCCATCCTTAAATATTAATTGTATAATATGCTTTTGGTAGTCTGTGTGAGAATTCAGATATAAAATTAAAGAACATTTGTTATAATATAACACCTGTGGTCATTTACCTTTTCGTATTTTCCCCAATATTGAATAGTATAGAAGATATACCAGTGCTTGTAAACTGGCAGCCATCTTGGATTTATAGATGACATCATCAGTATATGAACTTTGATCTGATACAATAGATGTGTCTCCAAAATACCCAGTGATAGACACCTTCACGACAAATTTGGAGTAAATAGTTAAGGAGATATGCCAGTTTTAGTGTTACGGTGGCCATATTGGCAGCTATCTTGGAAATTACCATTATGTAATATGATATTAACATAATACTTTGTTCTAATGGAAACTTTGACCCCTAAAACCTAGGTAAAGAGACAAAAATCACCTTCCCAGGGTGAATAGTTAGGGAGTTATGGTCATTTATAGGTAATGGCGGCCATCTTGGATGCCATCTTGAATTCCTCAAATTGCTCAAGGGTGACAACATGTCATCAATCAGTTTCTGAAAATAGAGACCCTTGGCTAGACCAAAAATAAATAGAGACCAAAATCAACAGTAAAAAAACTTAATACAACAATGCAGGGTTAACCCTCTCTGCTCCCAGGCTAAATAACAAAATCGACTGACCAATATACTTGAAAAATCTTCGATTTTGCAAGTAAAAAAAGGGAGAAACCCAAAGTTTAGATGCGTGGCATTTAAGAGCCTTCCGGCTCTGAAAACGCCATTAAACACAAAACAATAAGAACACTTGGTCTCACATCAAAAGAAGAATTATTCACAATAGCTGGAGTCCAATAACGGAGCACCCACCTCAAATAAGCTTGTTTGGTAAGCTTCCCTCGTATGTCGTGTTCAAGAGGAAGACACTGCCCAAGACAAGTTTCCAGTCGGTGTCATTGTTCGTGCACAGCACAAGGGCTGGATAAATGAGGGACTTGTAGTGGTGACTATCTCTTTACATGCATCATTTTCTACATGAACATTCGATGCAAGCAGAATTAATCCACCAAGCTTGTTACTTATATGCTGACGCTATGCTAGCAAATATTGGATAGTAGGGCATGGTTTAAAACTAGGAACAACCAATCGATCCCGAATAGTTTTCTGTATGAGGGCAGGAAATGGATTTAGAAGGAAATAAGAAGAATCTCACAAGAGTAAGGAGTCATGTGGGACAGTGAAGCTTTAAGAAGTACTAGTGCTGCTCGGTTCTTTTAGCTTCCTTTGATTCTCTTCATTCTTCGTGGTTCTCTTCATTTTCCCTCGTTTCTATTAGTGATTCCTGACTTGCTTCCCGTGGATGACTCGCGTCGACCAGACAAACTTTCTTAATTGGCGGGCCTTTGTATCCGACACAGTTTTCAAGGAACGTTAACTGCATCTCGATGGAATAGCCACAAACGAATTTTCCTATTTCCCGGACTTTGTGTTTTCATCAGTTAAAAATCAACATTTCATGACGTTTTACCCGCCTGGATTTTTTTTACCTGGATTCCAAGGAGCATTGGCCACATGCATCATGGTTGAACTTTCACCATTACTCCTGTCGCTATGTTGGCTGAGCATTACGTTGACTGGAGGATTGCCAGTGTTCATCGGGAAGATGAGAATGGTCGACCTTCCGGTGATCTGTGGCTGGATCATCAAGGTGTGGGAGGAGATACCGTCGGATATCATCAAGCAAGCATTTCTGAAATGCTGCATCTCCAACAGGGACGGCATGGAGGACAACATCATTTGGGAGGACGAGGCTGCAAATGATGGTGAGAGTGCCGTGGACTTGCTCTACCCTGATTCGGCCAAGGAGTTATGTGCCATCTTCGACGAAGATTTCTTCGGGTTTATCTGAAAAGCTTCATCAAATCCAAACAGCCATTTTCAGGGCCACAAATCCACAAGAAATATGTATGATATTGATACCGGTATGAATCCCTTTTCTTCCTTTTTCTAAGAACAAAAAAAAAAAAAATCCTTTTTATAATATTAAAAAAAGAAGAAAGAAAAATAAAAACTTCTTGGTATCTTCTCCTCTCTCTTCAACTTATTGAAAATGAGAATAAGACTGTTAGACGAAATTAAGCGGACATGGGAGTAAGCATGCTGATTCCTCCGTCACTTTATTCTGTACAAAGTTAATGTACAAACACATTTAAATCTAGATCAAAAAATACAATTATCAATACATTCATTTCTTTGGAGGGTGAAAAACATGTTGTTGTTCATCTTTCGGCTGCTCCCGTTAGGGGTCGCCACAGCAGATCATCCATTATGATCCGCATACTGATTTGGCACAGGTTTTACGCCGGATGCCCTTCCTGACGCAACCCTGGTCGCCTCTTACGACACAGGGATCAGGATTTGGGTTTCGCCATGATTCCGGGCTGCTCTACACCCTGCCCAGTGCAGAGCCCCCGTCCTCAAGCGATCCTCCAACCCAAGCCTCCGAGTAGCTGGATTACAGGCGCACGCCACTACGCCCGGTATTGGAGGGTGAAAAACATAGGGGTAGTTAATACACCAGAAATTTTTTTTGTTTTTTTGAGGGTGAAAAACAGGTCAGGTCAGGTCAGGTATGGGAGCATGAGCCAGAACAGCACGTCGCTGTGTCCACTTTCCGCGGGTACTCCAGGGGCCTCCGTCTGGCCATCCCCCAGGCAGATGCCAGGCCCATCCCCATCTCCTTGAGATGATGGTCAACCTGTTGCAACCATGAGGCACGTGGTCGACCCACTGGCCTCCTCCACTCATGAGACTCCCTCGCTGAGAGAATCTGGTGAGCAGGATCAGAGTCAGGAAAACGAGCCACATGTCCATACAGCCGCAACTGATGCTCACGGACTATGCAGGTAACAAATCTCATCCGAGTCTCTCTCAGCAACCGCTCGTTGGACACAAAATCCGACCAGCGATAGCCAAGGATTCTCCGAAGAGACCTGGTACCAAAGGAATTAAGTCTCCGTCTCAGATCCTTGGTCAGAGTCCAAGTCTCGCACCCATAGAGCAAGACTGGAAGTACCAAGGACCTGAAGACTCGGACTTTCGTCCTCCCGCACAGGTACCGGCAGCGCCACACCCCATGATCCAGTGAATCCATGACTCCCAGGCCCGACCCAGACGTCTATTGACCTCTGACTCGCAGCCAGCAAAGACATGAATATCACTGCCAAGGTAAGTGAATCTCACCACGACCTCAACATCCTCACCACAAACAGACACAGACAGGACAGCAGCATCCAAGATGTCACCGAAAGCCTGGATCTTAGTTTTGACCCAAGAAACCCGTAATCCCAACGGCTCCGACTCCTCATTAAGCACCTCGAGGGCCCCCAAGAGGATGTCTAAAGTCTCCGCAAAGATGACTGCATCATCTGCAAAGTCAAGGTCCGAGATCTTGACATTCCCAAATGACGCACCGCAACTTGATCTCTCCGACATCCTCCCTAGAATCCAATCCATACAAGTGCTGAAAAGTGTGGGGGCAAGTACACATCCCTGACAAACTCCAGTAACAACTGGAAATAAGTCAGAGATGGTACCACCACACTTCACAGCACTCTCAGTACCAGAGTAGAGTTCAGACATCAGATCGATCAGTTTTGGTGGCACCCCACGAAGACCAAGAATCCTCCAGAGGACATCCCGATTCACTGAATCGAACGCTTTACAGAGATCAACATAGGCTGCAAGCAGCCCCTGCCGAAACTCTCGTCTGCGTTCGGTGAGGACACGAAGTGCAAGGATACGGTCAATCGTTGACCTCTTTGGTGTGAAGCCTGAATGCTCTGGACGCTGGTGCTCAAGCAGATGGTGGCGAACCCTATCGAGAATTATCCGAGCAAAGACCTTGCCCGGCACTGAGAGCAGCGTCACCCCTCGGTAGTTGTTGCAGTCTTGGCGATCACCCTTCCCTTTCCAGAGAGGGACAACAAGGCCCCTCTTCCAATCAGTTGGGATGATGCCTGTGTTCCAGGCAGAGCACAAAACTGCATGCAACGACACGAGTGCAGCATTTCCACCAGCCTTGAGAAGTTCGGCATGGATGCCACAGGTCCCTGGAGCTTTGCCCCGTTTCAACCGGTTCACCGCAGCCCGTGTTTCCACAAGCGTAGGTGGACCACAGTTGATTCGAGGGTCAGCAACAGGGATTGTAACACCCTTGACGTCCAACTCGACAGTTGGGGGATCAGCCTGGTACAACCGCTCAAAGTAACCGGCCCAGCGGGCCTTCACTTCAGACTCCTCTGTCAAGAGCCTACCACTCTCTGCTCGAACTGTAGTGCTCCGAGGGATGGGCTTGGATGAACGTAATGCGCGAATTCCCCTGTAAGCGGGACGAGAATCACCTGTCCACAGGTGATGCTCTACCCCCTCACAGATTCCTCGCACATAGGCCTCCTTGTCCACCCTCAGTGCACGTACAGTTTTACGCCTCAGCTCCCTGAACAGCTCAGCTCTGCCATTCAGCCTGGCCCTGCGACTCTGGTCAATGGTATCCAGTGTCCCTTGAGAGACAAAATTCTTCTTTGCCCTGCGGTGAGCTCCAAGGCATCCACCGGCAACATCAAGGACGGTGGTCTTGAAGGCGCTCCACAACTCTTCAGGACCCCTCAAAGCACCCAGACCCCCCAAGTGTCCACTCAGCCTGTTCGCAAACTCCTCAGCTACTCTCTCATCCCTGAGCTTGGCAACATCCAGCCTCGGCTGGGATGGTACCATTCTCCAGGATTTAAGGTGCAGCTTTAGAGTTGCTACAACAAGCCTGTGGTCAGTATTGAGGAACTGAGCACTCCGGTAGACCCTGCAGTTCTGGATCATCCTCCAACGACCGTCAATGAGGACATGGTCAATCTCCTTTGCCACACCGCCAGCGTTGGAATACCAAGTCCAGCGATGAGCTTGTGGGCGCTGAAACCATGAACCAGCCACCCTAAGTCCATGACTTCTTGCAAAGTCAGGGAACTTAGTGCTATTCTGATTCATAGTTCCTGACCCATGGGGACCAACACACACCTCATAACCGTCCCTATCAGTT
The DNA here is from genome assembly GCF_056783735.1 of Eptatretus burgeri. Lineage (NCBI taxonomy): Eukaryota > Metazoa > Chordata > Myxini > Myxiniformes > Myxinidae > Eptatretus > Eptatretus burgeri. The sequence goes on from NC_140976.1 coordinate 43,034,394, forward strand.
CCAGTCGATGCATTGAAATCCCCCAAGACTAAAAGTGTATCTCGTCTGGGGCACTGATCAACCACAGACTCGAGTGTGGCGTAGAATGCATCCTTCACGGTGATATCACTCGCCTCAGTCGGAGCATAAACAGAGACCAGGGAAATGACACCTAAGGAGTGACGAATCCTTAATCACATAATACGCTCGTTGACCGGTGTTACCTCAATTATCATTGGGGTCAGCTTATTGGACACAGCTACAGCAACTCCTTGGGTATGGTAACCATCAGAGCGACCAGACCAATAGTAGGTGTAACCACCCACCATTATCTCGCCGCAATCCGGTCTCCGAACCTCAGAGAGAGCTGCAATCCCGATGTCCAAACGCTTGAGCTCAGATGATAACAGAGACAGGTGATCATCCTCTCTTAGGGATAGGACATTCCAGGCACCCACCCGAAGGGACCGCCTCAGGTTAACCCAAGGAGACCGCTGTCTGGTGGACGACACCTCAGCACCGCTCCGACACACTCTCCCGCAATCTGACCCAGGGATGTTACCCCGTGGTTTCCCTCCTATCAAAGATTGGGGGTCCCGAAGGCTTTGCCCCAATCCCGTCATCCGGTGAGCTGCCCTGCGAAGGGAAGCTGCACAGGAGGTACTCCCACGGAGTGGGTTTTCAGATTTTTTTGCGTTTTTGCGTTTTGCGGAATGAAGGGTTTTACGGTGGCCGGAGTGCAAATCCTGCCACCAACCTCCTAATAAGAAGTGACCCAACTGCAGGAGGACGTCCGCAGACACAGTTGGGCACTAGATTTGGATGGCCGTTGGCTCACAAGGAGCTCCTCCGCCCTTTGACAGGTTTTGTTTTTAATCCTGCTGGGTGTCCATATCCAAACACCCTCCTCACCAGAAAACCTGGTGGGGGAGACGGTTTAGTCGCTGACAACCCGACCATGGAACAGGTTAGTACAGGTTTACATGGTACCTGTAGCAGGTCACAAATCGAACCTGACCTGACAGCACGTCGAAAAGTGAAAAACAGGGGTGCGGTTAATACACGGCCACAGTTAAAACACTGGAAGATACAGTAATCAATAATATTAATTAAAGAATTTACTTCACTAAGATAATTAATTCATTGTTATTATATCAAATGCAATGCAATAGGAACTTGTTTACATGAAAACCAACCAAAGTTAAGTACAAGTAGTACAATATATGCCAAATATATAAATAACAAATCCTCCAGTGCGTGACATCAGCGGAGCGCCTCCGGGGCCCGGCGTGGTCATCTTGCAGCACATATAGCTGGAATTGAGAGGGAGCGGTGTGCAATAATTGATCGAATAATTGCATAATTAAAATTAAAAAATAATAATCGTAAAATAATTAATTTCTCAATCAATTGCCGAATAGCAAATCTAACCCACCACTGTTTCATCCAAATCTGTAAAATTAAGTAATTAATCGAAAAATGAATAATCAATCAATTAATTGATTAATAAGTAAATAAAAAAATACCCTTTATAGCCAAATTACTGCAATTAAAAAAGAAATAAGATAAACTATAATTACAACGTGGAGAAAGTCAACTGTAACATTTCTTTTCTTACCTGCTTCCCATATCTTTGTTTTTACTTCCTCCACAGTTAGAGGCTGCACTTCTATTTTCACGTCATTCATTTGGTTCGCACTTTTTTCTTTCATCATATTGACGACAGCCATGATGACAACCTTTGGAGAGAAAAGGAATCCTTAAACAGATGTGATAATGACTGATGAAGGCAGGAATGGAAATAGGTGAAGAGGCAAAGCATCTGCGGATATAGCAATGAAAGCTAGTAAACTGAGCCGAGGTTTGGCAAAACAGATGCATAGAATCATCAGCTATCATCACCTTACAAGCAAATACAAATAACTTTAAAATAGGAAGAAACCAACTTTGATATGTGGTTTGCTCAAAAAAGAACAGGGCTGATGGTGAGGCCCAAAGCTTTGAGGGACTATCTTCAAGAGTTTTATTAAAGAAGTAGATGGGGGATTTTTTTCCAAAAGTTCCCTTCAGCAAGAAAGAGCCTGCAGAGAAGGACGAGGCTGCTGCATGCCCATCTGAAGGAAGAGGGGTGGTACAACACAGGGTGGAGTCATCAGCGAATAGATAAGGAGGGTTTTCCAGATTATCAGAAAGATCAGAGATGAAGATGAGAAACAGGATTTGACCCAAGACAATGCCTTTGGGCATTCCAGCCTTGACAGGGAGAGGAGAAGAGAGGATATTTACGAGAGCCATGTGATGACTTGAGAGTGGAGGAAGTAAACAAGGAAGCCATGAGAGGGGGTGGCCTTGGATGTCGAAGGGAGAGAGTTTGGAGAGCAAGGTGGGGTGCCAGACTGTGTCAAATGCTCGAGATATGTCTAGGAGGAAGCTCTGATTTCTGACTGGAGAATCAAGACCTCCATCCATTGTTGGGAGCAGAAGTAGCACGTCCAAGGTATGGTAACCATGTCAGAAATCAAACTGATGCTCTGAGATCAGGCCAGTGAAGAAAAGGAAGAATTGTATGTCAACTGCAATGATTTATTCCAGCAGTTTGCTTATAATTACATGTACCTTAAGCTAATTGGGCTTTCATATAAGAGGATCTTTTTAACCGTTTTGGTATAAGGCAGTGATATTGGCTGACTTTGAAGTAGATGGAAAGTGATTGCAGAGCAGAAGGATGAATTGCTAAAGCTGCAGAATAGGTTTTTAGGACACGGATGCTGATGCCGCCTGAGCTTGTTGCAGAATCAGTCAAGGGTTACAAGAAACTTCTCCACCTTACAAGGTGAGAGAGACGTTGTTTAGGATCAGTGGGGTGTCAGTGGGTAGCAAAGTGCATGGAGAGGAGGTTTGGATATGCAAGATTTGGCAGCAAACACAGATTTGGGACATTTGACCTCATGAGTAGAGTTAGTTGTGGTGCCATTTGAAGTGAGGGAAGGGATGCAGGAGGAGAGGATTCACCAGATTCCTATTTATAATCTTCATCAATAATCATTCGGACTTTTTCGTAAATCCTCTGTATCCTTTTGCTAATGAGTCCACCAACTGCCATAACACCCCTCATCCTTCAGGTAGGTTCACTGACTTCCTCGACTCTCATAGCCAACACGTGAATCTCAATTTAATTTTTCTTCTCCTGTCCCTGTCAAAGCTGGAGTGCCCCAAAGCATTGTCTTGGGTCCAGTCCTATTCCTAATCTTCATCAATGATCTCTTTGACTCTGAAAAATCATTTTGATCTTATTGCTGATGACTCCAAACTCTGCTATAACATCCTTCAGTGGGCAGGCAGCAACCTCTTCCCTCTCTGCAGACCATTATAAAATCATGAACTGTTCCAACACTTAGAATATGTCTTTCAATCCTGACAAATATCACACTCTGACTCTGTCTCTCCGAAAACACCGTCTGGTGAACCCCCCCCCCCCATCCATTTCCAACTTAACAATACTCTTGACGAAGTTCAGTCACTCAAACCTTTGGGCCTCACTATCATCCATGATCTTTCTTGGGCAAATCACATTTCTAAGTTGGCCTCCAAAGCCAGTCGTTGACGAGGCATCTTCCATTATGCAAAGTCTTTCCTTGGCACACCTTCACTTTTACCAACCTCCAAGGCCTTCATCCTCAGCATTCCTCTTCGCTGGTGTCCCTGCCTGACACCTTGCTCAGTTTGACACCATGGAAACCAAGGGCTTTAAAATCATTGGAATCTCCCATGATAAAGCTGAGTCTCTGGGCCGAAAACTTTCACATCGCAGACAGGTTGGTGATCTCTCTGTCGACTACCGCCTTCGATCTGGTCTTCCACCCACTTCGCTTTCCGTGCTCTGTCATCTCACCCCCCCCCCAAAGGTTTCGACAGGATGCACCTCATCTGCCAGTACCCCCTTCAGATGAAACTCTCAAATCCAGACACACTGCTCACCTCCACTTATTTGCTCCTCTTTCTTTTGCACCTGCAGAATCATCTTCCTCATTCTCTTCAATCTCATTCTTCTCTCCCGGGCTAACACAGTTGTTCACCACAATCTTAGGTCACCCCTCCCCCCATCCACAACCATGATCTTTTCTACCCCAATTATCCCATGCCACACCAACATTTTTCCACTTTTTCCTTCTACTTCTGTGATTGAGAGTTGTGGCTGTATCCATCTTGTTCACTGGCTTTGTCCTCCCATTGTCCTTGTTCTTCCCCACCGCTTATTTCTCTAAGTCACCCTCTATTTTATGCCTGGTGTTGGCTCAATGGTTAGGGTGGTGGGCTTTGGATCCTGCTCAGCTGTTGAATTAATACCAGGTGGGGTTAACTTGGCCTGCCATCCTTCCAAGGTCGGCAAAATGAGTGCCAGCATGCTGGTATCCTGTGTCGGAGTGGCGACCCGTCCAGGATTGTGTCCATTAGCCAAGGAGACTGCTTAAGCAGCACCAACATTCTACACAGAGTATGGTCCCAATCTCCTCCTCCTCCTCCTCTATTTTGTCCCTCAATGCTGCTGTTACTCTGCCACCCCACCCCTTCTTCTATTGATCTTTTTGATCTGTTATGGCCTAATCCATTCTGCGTTCAAGCTCCTCCACGAACCCTCACACCATCCAAAAACCCCCCCCAAAAAACCAGTGAGACATCTTCTGGCTCTCCTCAGAGTGCACACACATACTTGTGGATTTGTGGAATGATTGCTTTTGGTCAGATTTGCCTTCCATGAAGAGAAGTCAAGATGTTTAAAGGCAACTACTGCCCCACCACTGGATTCGGTGTACCAGTGGTGAAAAGACAGGTATGATAGCTGCAGAGGAAATGGCCTGAATATGTACATGAGAAAGATCAGACTTTCGTTTTACCCTCCCCGTGGTTAGAGGGTTGAGTTGCGTGGGTTGTGTGGGTTGAGCTAGGACTTCCCCTTCTTTACCTATCCAACCAGTATTCCATCCAGTATCCCGTACTCTGCCGTTTTTTATCTCCACATTTCCCACATCCAATCAGAAACATTAATTCATCATCATCGTCATGGTTGTTAATAAGTCCCAACTGAAGTCACCCTCTAAAACCCGCACGGAGTAAACGTAATTAATGGACAAAAAGGGGTAAATTCTTTTGATTCCCACCACATAGCCTTTCACCTAATCTTACCAACTGGGGTCTTTTGGAGCCCCAACTCAAAAACCACTCAATATCACGAAATCTGCCAACGTTTCTCATCAATGACTCATCTCATCGTTTCTCATCATTTCTCATCAATAAACATGGTGCTTATTGATAAAGCCAACAAACATAAGAAACATAAAAATAAATAAAAAAATTCTTAAATTGACCTTCCAACCGGGGACTTTTATGACCTAAACTCAGAATCACTAAATTTCATTCAATCTGCTGAAGTTTCACATTAATGAGAAAATACAATTATTTTGATTTGGCATGTTTTAGTAATAAAGTTAGGGTTAAAACTTTTAGTAATAAAGTTAGGGTTAAAAGTTAGGGAACCATAAACATAAAAAAAAAAAAATTGGAGGACTTGCTCAATACAAATACCATGTGAAGTAATCATATATGCAAAACTTGAACGAAAACAACTGGGGTCTTTTTGGACTCCAGAAAGGATTTGCATTGCAACTCTGTGCAGAAAGGTTGGGATCTCAAAACAACATATATATTTATTACCGGCACATATGGGTAAACAAACTAATAAAACATCAAATACATTGTTAAACTAAGATCGAAATAACACATCAAAATGTATGCCTGAGGTCCAAAAAGACCCCTGCTGGTAGGACTCGGGTTAATGGAACTGCCACAAGCATCGATCCTTCTCGAAAAGGACAGCAGAAAAGAACCAAGGCCGGCAAGTTGACAGCAAAAGGATTAACAGCGGAAGGACTAATCTGGCACGTCGCATCTGGATGGTACTCAAACATTTGACGTTCCGGGACCAATGAGGAGACACCGCAAGTGAGCGGGAAGGACTCCAAGCCATGCCCATGCCAGACAAGATAGCTAGAAACTACCAGGGGAGCTGCCAGGATCAGCAGCCAGAAGTTACCAGTAAAAGCCACAAGGGGAATCATTCGCAAGAGTGGAACCGCCGAAGGGGGCAGCCTCCACCAAAGGGCACCGAGGAAGCACCACTGAGGAGTCCGGAGTTGAACCATGGCCTGAGTGCATTGTTGGTTGCTGGTATGAATTTGTCTGAGTGGGAGGTTACTTGCCTGCTCGACTCTGTCTAAAGCAGGAGGTTAATCGCTTTCACGCATATCTGATTGAGGCGCAAAGGGTTTCCATGGCACGCTGACCATCTGCATGTCTCATCTGTACCAAACAATGAACTCGGCGGTTCCCAACCACCTTTGCATCCATACCAACACCCCACCCCCCCCACCGACACACCCTTGCCCTCAGTACCTCCTTATCTTACCCTCCCTCCTGCCCACCCACCCACTCCCTCATTCACATTGGGACCAATGCAGGCCTGGATTGTCTATATCGGGTGAGCCATTGTCGTACCAAACTCCACTCTTTTCTCTATCTTCTCATAATCGCTTAACATTCCCGGATGATTAACGATGCATCATGTCCTGTGTGTAGCGACAGATAAAATTGTCCAAGTGGGCTCCATAAGTGCTAAAGGAATAAATTTCCTCATGTATCTTTTTGAATGTGCTTTGCTTATATTGTGAATAAATGTGTTCTTTATGTGTAATTGTAAATTAATATGTTGAGCAAATAAATGTGCTTGTTAACGATTGATACATTTCAAACCAACTCACATATGTCCTTTCTTCAATTGGTCCAACACAGTGTATAAGCCGAATTAAGTGGGACAATTGAACCCCATTAATTGACTCAGGGATTAGCCTGTACATGCTTTATAGTTTTAGCTCAGCCATATGTAAACAGGTAAATAAACAAAGTACGTACGGAGGGTACATGACCCCATTTGACCTTGCCAACCCACCGGTAAGGTAGCATGTTTGTAAGAGCGAGAACCCTGCCAACTTGGTGGAGTTAATCGGCACCCCACCAGGATTGCTTTACAATCCAATGGGCTGCGGACTTATCTGTGGCACATCAGCCGACAAGGCCAGTGGTTGGGAGGAGTCCAAGGAGTCCCCCTCACAGCAAACAGGACAGGTCAGGGAGGGGAGCATGCACCGAAGCAGCGCGTCGCTGCGTCCAGTTTCCACTGGTACACCAGGGGCCTCCATTTCGCCACCCCCCAGGCAGATGCCTGGCCAATCCCCATCTACGTGAGATGCTGATCAACCTGCTGCAATGATGAGGCACGTGGTCGCACATTGGCCACCACCACTCACAAAGCTCCCTCACTGAGAGAATCTGGTGAGCAGAATCAGCGTCAGGAAAACGAGCAACATGTCCATACAGCCGCAGCTAACGCTCAAAGACTATGCAGGTAACAACTCTCATTTGAGTCTCCATCAGCAACTGCTCATTGGACACAAAGTTCAACCAGCGATAGCCAAGGATTCTCCAAAGAGACCAGGTACCAAAAGAATGAAGTCTCTGACTCAAATCCCTGGTCAGAGTCCAAGTCTCACTGCTGTAGAGCAAGACTGGAAGCACAAAGGACCCGAAGACTCAGATTTTCATCCTCCCGCACAGGTACCGACACAGCACCACACCCAATGATCCAGTGAATCCATGACGCCCAAGGCCCGAACAAGACAACTATTGACCTCTGGCTCACAGCTAGTGAAGACATGAACTTCACTGCCAAGCTAAGTGAATCGCACCCTGACCTCAACATCCTCACCACAAACAGGTAACGACAAGATAGCAGCTTCCAAGATGTCATTGAGAACCTGGAACTTTGTATTGACCCAGGAATCCCATAATCCTTGCGGCTGCGACTCCTCATTCAGCACCTCAAGGGCTCCAAAAGGATATCCAGAGTCTCCACAAAGATGACTGTATCATCTGTAAAATCAAAGTCAGAGATTTTGACATTCTCAAATGATGCACTGCAGCTTGATCTCTCTGACATCCTGCCAAGAATCCAGTCCATACAAGTGCTGAAAAGTATGGGGGCCAGTCCACACCCCTGACAAACTCCAGTAACAACTGAAAATAAGTCAGAGATGGTATCACCACATCTCACAGCACTGTCAGTACCAGAGTATAGTTCAGACATCAGATTGATCAGTTTTGGTGGCACCCCACGAAGACCAAGAATCCTCCTGAGGGTATCCCAATTGACTGAATCAAATGCTTCATAGAGATCAACATAGGCTGCAAGCAACCCTTGCCGAAACCCTCGTCTGCGTTTGGTGAGTACCCGAAGAGCAAGGATACGATCAATCATTGACCTCTTTAGTGTAAAGCCTGACTGCTCTGGGTGCTGGTGCTCAAACAGATGGTTGCAAAACCAATCAAAAATTATCCAAGCAAAGACCTTGCCCAGCACTGAGAGCAGCACCAATCCTCGGTAGTTGTTACAGTACTGGCGATCACCCTTCCCTTTCCAGAGAGGGGCAACAAAGCCCCTCTTCCAGTCAGTTGGGATGATGTCTGTGTTCCAGGTGGAGCACAGAACTGCATGCACCGACACTTATATGGCATTTCCACCAGTGTTGAGAAATTCAGCATGGATGCCACAGATCTCAGGAGCTTTACCCAATTTCAACCAGTTCGCCGCAGCCTGTGTTTCCACAAACGAAGATGGATCACAGTTGATTGGAGGGTCAATTGGAGGATCACAGTACAGATAATAACACCCCTGACATCCAACTCAACAGCTGGTGGGTCAGCCTGGTACAACCGTTCAAAGTAAGCAGCACATTGGGCCTTCACTTCGGACTCCTCTGTTAAAAGCCCACCACCCTCCGCTCTGACTACAGTACACCGAGGGACGGGCTTGGAGGAATGCAATGCGTGACTTCCCCTGTAAGCAGGATGAGAATCACTTGACCAGAGGCGATGCTCTACGGTTGAGAATATGGATTTAAAGAAACCAATGTCTGCAATAGCAACAAGTCCGCTTTCGTATTTGATGATTGAAAGCACTTTCGTCCCAATAATGCCCCAGTATGTTGCCTTCCCTTCCCCTCCCCTCATGCTGCCTTCCATTCCCCTACCCCTCCTCACTCCACCACCCCTCATCACTCCCCCCTTCTTGTTTTCCCTCCCTCCTTGCTCCCCTCCCTCCTCACTCTCCCTCACCCCATCCCCCTCTTTATCTACCCCTCTTTTTCTCCTTCAGGTCAGGTCAGGTATGGGAGCATGTGCCAGAACAGCACGTCGCTGCGTCCACTTTCCGCCGGTACTCCAGGGGCCTCCGTCTGGCCATCCCCCAGGCAGATGCCAGGCCCATCCCCATTTCCTTGAGGCCCTCGAGGTGCTGATTGTGGAGTAAGAGCCACTGGGATTACAGGTTTCCTGGGTCAAAAATAAGATCCAGGCTTTCATTGATATCTTGGATGCTGCTATATTGTCTGTACCTGTTTGTGGTGAGGATGTTGAGGTCGTGGAGAGATTCACTTACCTTGGCAGTGATATTGAAGTCTCTGCTGGCTGTGAACTAGAGGTCAATAGACGTAGGGGTCAGGCCTGGGAGTGATGGATTTACTGGATCATGGGTTGTGCAACTGTCGGGACCTGTGCAGGAGGATGAAAGTCCGAGCCTTCAGGTCCTTTGTGCTTCCAGTCTTGCTCTACACATATGAGACTTGGAATCTGACCAGGGATCTGAGATGGAGACATAATTCCTTTGTACCAGGTCTCTTCAGAGAACCCTTGGTTGTCGCCGGTCAGACATTGTGTTCAACCAGCGGTTGCTGAGAGAGACTGAAATGAGACTTCTTACCTTCATAATCGATGAGCATCAGCTCCGGCTGTACGGACATGTGGCTCATTTTCCTGATGCTGATCCTGCTTACCAGATTCTCTCAGCAAGGGAGTCTCTTGAGTGGAGGAGGCCAATGGAATGACCACATGCCTCATGGTTGCAGCAAGTTGATCAGCATCTCAAGGAGATGGGGATGGGTGAGGCATCTGCCTGGGGGATGGCCAGACGTAGGCCCCTGGAGTATCGGCGGAAAGTGAATGCAGCGACACGTTGCTCCTGCACATGTTCCCATACCTGAACTGACCTGAACCAGATCCCCCATATCGTCACTCAGCCGATTCGCAAAGTCCTCAGCTACCCTCTCATCCTTGAGCTTGCCAACATCTAGCCTAGGCTGGTACCATTCTCCCAGACTTATGCTGCAAGTTCAGAGTTGCTCCAACAAGTCTGTGGTCGATAATGAGGAACTGAGCACTCCGGTAGACCTTGCAGTTCTGGATCATCCTCCAGCCACCATCAATGAACACATGGTCAATCTCCTTTGCCGCATCACCACTGTTGGAATACCAAGTTCAGCGATGAGCCTGTGAGCGCTGAAACCATGAAACGGCCACCCTAAGTCCATGACTTCTTGCAAAGTCAAGGAGCTTAGTGCTATTCTGATTCATAATTCCAGACTCTATGGGGACCAATGCATGTCTCATAACCTTCCCTATCAGTGCCAGTCGATGCATTGAAATCCCCCAATATGGGAAGAGTATCTCGCCTCGGTCACTGATCAAACACAGACTCGAGCACGGCATATAAGGCATCCTTCACTGTGAGATCACTCACCTCAGTCGGAGAATATACAAAGACGAGGGAAATTACACCCAAGGAGTGAAGAATCCTTTGTCTCTTAATACACCCGTTGACCGGTGTTACCTCAATTATCATTGGCGTCAGCTTATTGGACACAGCTACAGCAACTCCTTGGATATGGTAACCATCAGAGTGACCAGACCAATATTAGGTGTAACCACCTGCCATGATCTCACCACTATCTGGTCTCCAAACCACAGAGAGTGCTGCAATACCGATGTTCAAACGCTTGAGCTCAGATGATAACAGAGACAGGTGATCATCCTGTCTTCGGGACAGGGCATTCCAGGCACCCACCCGAATTTACCACCTCAGGTTAACACAACCAGCCCACCATATGGTGGACGACACCGCAGCACCACACACCACCGCAATCTGACCCAGGAAGTATACTCAGTGCTTTTCTCCTATCATTAAGGAATGGGGGTCACGGAGGCTTTGCCACAATCCCGTCATTCGGTGAGCTGCCCTGTGAAGGGCAGCAGCACAGGAGGTAATCTCATGGAGTGGGTTTTAAGTTTTCTTTGCATTTGTGGGTTTTGCAGAATGAAGTGTTTTACGGTAGCTGGAATGCAAATCCTTCCACCAAACTCCTTAAAAAAAGTAACCCGCTGACACAGTTGGGCTGCACTTTTGTCATAGTCATACCCGCTGACACTTTTGAAGGATGACGTCCGCTCACAAAGTTGGGCACTAGATATGGGTGGGCGTTGGCTCACAAGGAGCTCCTCCACCCTTTGGCAGGTTTTGTATTTAATCCTACTGGGTGTCCATATTCATTCACCCTCCTCACCAGGTAACCTGCTGGGGGAGACGGTTTAGTCACCGACAACCCGACCATGAAACAGGTTAGTGCAGGTTTACATGGTATGTGGCAAGTCACAGATCTAATCTGGTCCTTCTCATATTTCCACTCTGACCACTTGCTTGCTGATCTTTTCCAATACAATTATTCCCACATCATTACTCCTTCCATCCCCACCTACGTGCAACAGCTTGTATCCTCCTACCAACCTCCTTGCCCTGTCTCCTTTCCATTTGGTCTCCCCCACAGTGCATGCACAACTCTTCCAAATTCCTTCTATGCATCATCTCCAACACTTCTACCTCCCCCCCCCAACTACCCCATCTTGATCCCACATTCACACCACCTAGCCAGACCTTGCTTCTGAATCACTGCCTGCGTGATAGAGCTCGTATCATCTTGGATAACTTGGGACGTTTTGGTCATCAATCAGCAGCTCTGCCCCTGTCTGATCTGTTGGACCTACTACTCCAGCCTGCTCTCTCCATGATGTGTGCACAAGCACACACACACACACACACACACACACACACACACACACACACACACACACACACACACACACACACACACACACACACACACCTTTTGCTGCTCATCTCACGCTTTGTTCTCATTTTCACCCTCAACACTCGACAGCTCTTTCCCAACTCATTCACTCCTCCCTCCATGATTCACTTCTCTCTCACCAAAGTAAAAAAGTTACGATTTTAAAAGTAAACACAGTCAATCAAACAGTCAATGCTTTTAACACAATTCCCACCCCTCAGTTCAACCTTTGACTCCCTCACGCTCCTCCTCATCTGCTTTGACAATCCTCCTCATCTCCCATGCGCAAGCAATCCTCATTGTTCAGACTCTGACAAGCCTCACTTTCGGTCCGCCAGTACCCTACCATGTAACACCGACCCACGAGGGAAAACCGATCCGGGTTCACAGGCACAAGGGTGAAATGCAGCCCAATCCAATCAAAGTCAGTTTAAAGCAAGAATTGCCAAAGCCAATAATAATTGCATTTAAAAGTAAAAGTCAGCTTCTCCCTTTCTCCGTTTCAGTCTCCTCGTCTGCCGATGTCAATTCCACTCTACCTCCCTCTCCCCATTAAGCCCTCCACCTCTCTCTGCCTCTCGCTTTCTCAAAGGAATTCATAACAACAGCATCCAAAGAAGTAAAAGTGGTGAGGAGCACCAAAACCTCCACAAAGATGTTTATTTGAATTGAATAACAATGTGAAAATCATCAAATCTTGTCTGGGTGCAGGCTGTCGAGGCATGAGTTTGTGGTAGATGCGCATTAAATAACTTTTGTTTCATGATCAAATACTTATTTTCTTTGATTGCAATATAGAGTTTCTCAATAAATAATTAAAACATAAAGAATCACAATAGTTATCTTTTTGTCTTATAAATTGCTGAGAACAAATAATGACTTTCCTATTCACTCTTCATACATCTGCACTTTCCTCGACTAAAACAAGAAGAATCGTTTAAAGTATCACTACTTTGCTCACAAATTTTAACTTGATATGATGATTAGCTTGACAACTCCCTCTCACCTTAACAGGCTGGACAAAAAGCAAAGAGAGGAAGAAGGATGTGAAGATCCGCATGAGCCAGCGATTTGCTTTCTCTGGTCCCCATTCCATGCTGTAGAGAATCACAAAAAAGCCTGATGCAGAAATGGCGAGGATTATAATGGTCCAAGCAATGTAGATCGTCCAATAAGGCAGCCCTTGTGACTGAGTATGTGGCTTTGGGTGCTTTGGTCTTCGTCGATGGAAGATGAACACCACAAACAAGCTCACAGGAACCTCTATCATCATGCTCATTACCATGATGAAGATGTCCCCAGGAGTGTATGGCCCTATCTTTATCATGTCTGGTCTCTTGGTATCAAACCACATGGCATTGGTGATCATCATGAGAAAGAAGAGCATGATACAGGTGCCAAGGCGCTGAACTCTGGTGAATGAGCTCCTTTTGTACTGCAGGAAGATGGAGGACCTCGAGGAGGCATGAGATACCAAAACTAATTAGGATTCTCTTTTATAAATAATTTTGATTGATGAATGTATCATGAAGAGTTGATGTGTCCATACCAATAAGTGTGTGTGTGTCCTCCATAACTCTAAAACCATAAAACATAGTAGCCCCAAACTTTGCATGCATACTAAGGGAATTCCACGGTCATGCATTAATGAAAATTGGTTGTTCCGGTTAATTTAGACACCCTTTTTGAAGGTAATTAACGGCCTTATTTAATTATCCTTTATTGAGGAGTCATTCTTGGTAAGCCCTCTGTCAGCTTGCTGGGGTATTAATTCGCCATTTTCTTTGGCCTGCTCAACAATGCCTTAACTTGGAACAGGCTGCAACGGTTTCTGAATGATAAGGCGCTCAAAATTGTTTTTTGACGATCCTCGCTCATATCATCGAAGGCCTCATAGTCATACCTATGAATTGCTGGATACATCTCAATGCCTATAAACGCCGGAGATGCCAGTGTTAATGCATTTATTTCATTTCCGCAAATTCGATAAGCTATAGAACCTCTTAACTTGAGTCGAATTTCAAAATTTTAGCATCTTAATTGACCTCAGCAGCAGTTCCCACTGCTTAAAAAAAAGTGTTCATGTGTCCAATTCGGACATTGTTTGACATTCCAGGCATCTCCAAGTTTTTGAGGCTTTATTTAGTTTCCACACATGTGATGGCCTCAAGAATCTCTTTACCTTAGGCGAATTTCAAAATTTATACTGCAGAATTAACCCCAGCAGCAGATTTGACTACTAAAAAAAAGTATTTATTTGTCTAATTCGGACATTGTGTGACAATCTGGGCATCTCCGGGTGGTGTTTGTTATAACCAATCGCAAATCGCTTCACAAGACAGCGTGGTCATATTAAACACCTTGCAGAGATGACCTGAGGCATCCAGAGTGTCAAACAATGTGCAAAATGGACAAATGAACACTTGTTTAGCAGTCAGAACTGCTGCTAAGGTCAATTCCGCATTTAAAATTTTGAAATTCGGCTTCAGTGGAGAAATTCTAGAGGTTATCACATTTCAGCTGTAATGCTTATAAACATCCAGAGAGTTGTATTCACACATTATTTGATACTCTGGATGGTGTTTGGCTCCAGATGTGTCTGGGTGATGTTCATCTGTGGACGGTGTTCATGCATGGGTGGTGATCGTCTCCGGACGTGTTTGGGAGTGTTTATCTCCGAATATATCTGGGTGGTGTTTGTCACTGGACATGTCCGGGCGGTGTTTGTCTCTGGACATGTCCTGGCGGTGTTTGTCTCTGGAAGTGCCTGGATAGTGTTTGCTTCCAGACATGTCCAGGCGGTGTTAGTCTATGCACTGGTCCGTGTTTAACTCTGGACAGTATTTGTCTCTGGACGTGTCTGGGCGGTGTTTATCTCCATACGGTGTTGTTCTCCAGACATGTCCGGGCGGTGTTTATCTCCAGATGGTGTTTGTCACAAGACGTATCTGGGTGATGTTTGTCTCTGGAGGTGCCCAGATGGTGTTTGTCTCTGGACTTTTCTGGGTGGTGTTTGTCTCGGTTTGTGTTCTGGTGGTGTTTGTCTCTGGACTTGCCCAGGTGGTGTTTGTCTCCAGACGTGTCCTGGTGGTGTTTGTCTATGGATGCGTCCGGATGGTGATTGTCTCTGGACGCGTCCAGGCGGTGTTTGTCTCCTGACCCGTCCAGGTGGTGTCTGTTGCCAGACTGGTCCGGGTGATGTTTGTCTCCAAATGTGTCCAGATGGTGTTGTCTCTGGGCATGTCCTGGCGGTTTTTGCCTCCAGACGTGTTTGGGCGGTGTTTGCCTCCGGAAGTGTCCGGGGGGTGTTTGCCTCTGGACATGTCTGGGCAGTGTTTTCCTCCGGACATGTCCTGGCGGTTTTTGCCTCCAGACGTGTTTGGGCGGTGTTTGCCTCCGGAAGTGTCCGGGCGGTGTTTGCCTCCGGACATGGCCAGGCGGTGTTTGCCTCCAGACTGGGCGGTTTTTGCCTCCGGATATGTCTGGATGGTGTTAGCCTCAACACTAGGCGGTGTTTATCTCCGAACATGTTTTTCTCTCGATGTGTCCAGGCAATGTTTTTGCCCAGGCAGTGTTTGTCTCCGGACATGTTTTTCTCTGGATGTGTCCAGGCAATGTTTTTGCCCAGGCAGTGTTTGTCTCCGGACATGTCCAGGCGGTGTTTATCTTAGGGTGGTGTTTGTCTCCGGACATCTCTGGGTGGTGTTTATCTCAGGGCAGTGCTTGTTTCCATATGGTGTATGTCTCCGGATGTGTCCGGGCAGTGTTTATCTCCGGATGCTGTTTGTCGCTGGATGCTCTTTGTCTCCAGACGTATCTGGGTGATGTTTATCTCTGGACTTTTGAGTGTGTGCGGGTGTGTCCCGGCGGCGTTTGTCTCTGAATGCGTCCAGACAAACATTTCTTTCTATAGGTCATCACATGTGTGGAAATTAAATAAAGCCTCGAACACTTGGAGATGTCTGGAATGTAAAACAATGTCCAAATTGGACAAATCAACAATTTTTTTATTTTTTTTAGCAGTGGGAACTGCTGCTGAGGTCTGGGCGGTGTTTATTTCTGAATGTGTCTGGGTGGTGTTTGTCTCCAGACATTTCTGGTTGGTGTTGGTCTCCGCATTGGGCGTTGTTTGTCTCCAGATGTGTCCGGGTGGTATTTATCTCTTGGAGGTGTTTGTCTCCGGACGTGTCCGGGCAGTGTTAATTTCCAGAAGGTGGTTCTCTCCAGACCTGTCCAGGCAGTGTTTTTCTCCAGGTGGTGTTTGTCTCTGGATGTGTCTGGGTGGTGTTTGTCTCCAGACATGTCCACGAGGTATTTGTTTTTGGACATCTCTGGGTGGTATTTATCTCTGGGAGGTGTTTGTCTCTGGGTGTGTCCAGGTGGTGTTCATCTCTGGACAGTGTTTGGCTTTGTACGCGTCTGAAATATGCGTGCTCGCTTTGTTCCATTGACCTTGTTCATCACTGTCATGTGTCCAATATGCTAAAACATTTGAAAACCATAAACCAAAGAGATTAGCTCTTCGTGACTGTTGAGAATATGGATTTAAAGAAACCAATGTCTGCAATAGCAACAAGTCCGCTTTTGTATTTGATGATTGAAAGCACTTTCGTTCCAATAATGCCCCAGTATGTTGCCTTCCCTTCCCCTCCCCTCATGCTGCCTTCCATTCCCCTACCCCTCCTCGCTCCACCACACCTCATCACTCCCCCCCCTCCTTGCCCCCCTCCCTCCTCACTCTCCCTCACCCCCATCCCCTCTTTCTCTACCCCTCTTTTTCTCCTTCCCTCATTTAATATTCCCATCGGCAAAGCGACGGGTTGTATTTGCTTGTATAATATATAAAATGAGCTCAGTCTCAGCGAACCTGCATGCCTGCATCCGTAAACATGAGTGCTTCTTGTGTCGATTAATTATATACTGTTTAAACGTTGTTTGCAGACCACACGTATGTCTATTAATTACGTACTTATTGGAATATACCTTTCACGGTGAAGCCGTGTGACTATATGTCTATTAATTACATACTGTTTGAGTGTCAGTTGCACCCTGACTGCACACACATACGTATTATTGGAATGTACCTTTTTCAATCTTTTGACCTTTGAAGACCCTTTAAGACCCCTAAAGACCTTTAATACCATGAGGACCCAAAATACCCAGAGGACCCAAAAGATGCAGAAGACCCAAACGATCCTTTATGACCCATTAAGACCCTGACGACCCCTTTTACCTTAAAGACTCCTAAAACCCATTTTATGTTTAAGACCCTTTTGACACCTAAAGATGCCTTTACCATTTCGACATTTTATACCCTTTAGACCTTTACAACCCTTCAAGTCCCTTTAGATCCATTATACCTTAACACCATTTAGACCCTTTCCACCCTTCAGATTAGACCGCTTGGACCCTTGACCATTTAGAGCTTTACACCACTTGGACCTTTTTAGATTACAAATAAATTACAAATAAATGTAATATCACCAATATTAATTACAAATGCATTTGTACAAAAGAAATGTTTGTATTATGATTGATGTAAATCATGACAACACAGTGAATCTGTAATGTAAATCTCTGTAATGTCATGTGAAGAGGCGAGCATAGTGAGCCGATCCACACTAGTTCACAATAAAACAATAAAATTTTCAGTGTATTTTATTGTGAAGGTCTGTTTGTATAGAAGCAAATGGCTCAAGTTATGTTGAGAGATTTGAGTTTCAAAAATGAATAAATCGTAAATGTATCATACCATAAATGCCCTTCTGAAAAGTTGTTCTTTATCTCCTGGGAAAACAATCTTGTGGAGTCCAACAGTATTTCTTCATTTGCAGGCTGAGCTTTCACAGATGATCTTTCATGTTCGTATCCCAGCCAGCAGTTAAACACAAAGCTGGTACTGAACAACAAAGATAATTTCAGCTCCTCGATCTATATATTACTTAAACTCTCATCATGTATGTATGTACTGTATGTATGTATGTATGTATGTATGTATGTTCCCGAAATGCAGCCCAAACGGTACATGATAGTGCAAAATTTTTAGGGCCAGCTCACTCACCATTCTCCTGCGGTCTTCAGTATCAAATTTCGTTCAAATTGGGCAATGAAAAAATTATTAAAAAATAAATTCCCGATTCGGTCAAGTACTCTTCGGGAGAATTTGATCAATGCAAACAACCTCAGCGGTATAGTTCGCTGGACCTATCTTTTAATTTTTTTGAAATGATTTTTTTTAATCAACCGCTGTCACAACGGGAACCCAACGGGTTCACGGGTCGTCTAGTGGTCAATAAAACTGCAACTCAACTTTCAAATAGCTTCAATAGGTGAAATTTTGGAGTTATTAAAATTCTTTTTATTTTTATACATTTGTGAAAGGCACTAAAATAAAGTAAATCATAGGATATAAAGTGAGTGCAAAATTGGAGAGCATTTAAATCTGATATTTCAGCAGCATTGTCATTATGAATCTTGGAAAAGCAAAGGTTGGTCTTGCCAAGTACCATATTGGAACAACACAATTTACTAAAGCATTACTGCTCTTCAGTACTTGGATAAGTAGAAAGTTTATGGAACATGTTACACTGCACAGTGTTCAAGATCGTTAATTTCACTTCTGCAGTGTACAAGTATATAATTCAATTGAAATAAAATAATGATTTTAAAGTTTATTGAAAAAAAAAATCCCAGAAGTTTAGCACTATTGAAGCAATCTTATACACCACCTTATTTAACATGTCCAAGTACTGCAAAACCGGAGGATCTTGGAAGTGACAAGAAAGTGATTTGTGTTCTACAGTGTTGAAGTATATAATTCAATTAAGATTAAAGAAAGATTGTAAAGGTCATATAAAAATATTAATTCCAAAAGTTTACCGCTGTTGACGCAATGGCGACTACACCTCTTTTTGAAACACACTACATTAGTTATTCGTGCCTGTTGTATGTGTCCTTTATGATATCTTAAAAACAGTGTTACCTGTTTGGAATGATTTTCCATTTTGTTTAACTGCCAGACAGGTAGAGTATCCAAAATTATCTCACTCTTCACTGTGCATGAGCAATCGGGACAAATTCAGACAAAATACTGTTAAACGGAATGTTTGTTTTCCGATTCATGTTCTGATTCATGTTCAAAATATGGCATTAAGCCTGGTGTTGGCTTAATGGTTAGGTTGGCTGGTAGGATCCTGAGTTCAAGCTCAATTGGCTGCTGAATTAACACCAGGTGGGGTTAACTCAGTCTGTCATCCTTCCAAGGTTGGTGAAATGAGTACCAGTGTACTGGTATACGGGCACAGCATCAACATCATAGTTATGCCCCAACAAAATGAGAGCTACCTTTCAGCTGAGCTGCCATGTGCAAGAAGAAGATGATGAAGAAGAAGAAAACATAACATTCACCTGAGGTGGGCAATTTAATGTGATGATATTTCCACAAACAGGTATGTTTTCTGGGATGCAATGTACAACTGAAAATTATTTTTGGAAGATACTATAATCCTTGCTATTTTGTTTGGAACACACTACATAATATTGCCTTGATGGACCACATTGTGAAGTTTTTGTGATGTAAAACACTGTGTGAACAATTTTGAAGTTTTCATCACTGTGTATATTACGATATATCATCACTATATACACAAATGAATTGAAGATGAAAAGCTCAAATTTCTTGCATCAATCAGTATTCAACCCCCTGAGTCAATACATTGTAGAAGTGCCTTTGGCAGATTAGATCTGTGACCTGCTGCAGGTATCATGTAAACCTGTACTAACCTGTTCCATGGTCGGGTTGTCGGTGACTAAACCGTCTCCCCCACCAGGTTTTCTGGTGAGGAGGGTGTTTGGACATGGACACCCAGCAGGATTAAAAACAAAACCTATCAAAGGGCGGAGGAGCTCCTTGTGAGCCAACGGCCATCCATATCTAGTGCCCAACTGTGTCTGCAGACGTCCTCCTGCAGTTGGGTTACTTCTTATTAGGAGGTTGGTGGCAGGATTTGCAATCCGGCAATCGTAAAACCCTTCATTACACAAAAGACAAAACGCAAAGAAATCTGAAAATCCACTCTGTGGGAGTACTTCCTGTGCAGCTTCCCTTCGCAGGGCAGCTCACCGGATGACGGGATTGGGGCAAAGCCTTCGGGACCCCCAATCTTTGATGATAGGAGGGAAACCACGGGGTAACATTCCTGGGTCAGATTGCGGAAGAGTGTGTCGGAGTGGTGCTGAAGTGTCGTCCACCAGACGGCGGTTTCCTTGGGTTAACCTGAGGTGGTCCCTTTGGGTGGTTGCCTGGAATGTCCTATCCCTAAGAGAGGATGATCACCTGTCTCTGTTATCATCTGAGCTCGAGTGTTTGGATATCGGTATTGCAGCACTCTCTGAGGTTCGGAGACGGGATTGCGGCAATATCATGGTGGGTGCTTACACCTACAATTGGTATGGTCGCTCTGATGGTTACCATTCCCAAGCGGGTGCCGTAGCTGTGTCCAATAAGCTGACTCCAATGATAATTGAGGTAACACTGGTCAATGAGCATATATGACACGAAGGATTCGTCACTCCTGAGGTGTCATTTCCCTGGTCTCTGTTTATGCTCCGACTGAGGCGAGTGATCTCACTGTGAAGGATGCATTCTATGCCATGCTCGAGTCTGTGGTTGATGAGTGTCCCAGACGAGATACACTTCTAGTCTTGGGGGATTTCAATGCATTGCCTGGAACTGATAGGGATGGTTATGAGACGTGTGTTGGTCCCCATGGGTCAGGAACTATGAACCAGAACAGGACTAAGTTCCTTGACTTTGCAAGAAGTCATGGACTTAGGGTAGCCGGTTCATGGTTTCCACCTCACTTCACAGGGGGTAGGCTCTTGACAAAGGAGTCCGAAGTGAAGGCCCGTTGGGCCAATTACTTTGAGCGGTTGTACCAAGCTGATCCACCAGATGTCCAGTTGGACGTCAGGGGTGTTACAATCCCTGGTGGTGACCCTCCAATCAACTGTGGTCCACCTTCGCTTGTGGAAACACAGACTGCGGTGAACCGGTTGAAATGGGGTAAAGCTCCAGGGATCTGTGGCATCCATGCTGAACTTCTCAAGGCTGGTGGAAATGCTGCACTCGTGTCGTTGCATGCAGTTCTGTGCTCTGCCTGGAACACAGGCATCATCCCAACTGACTCGAAGAGGGGCCTTGTTGTCCCTCTCTGGAAAGGGAAGGGTGATCGCCAAGACTGCAACAACTACCAAGGGGTGATGCTGCTCTCAGTCCCGGACTCGGTCTTTGCTCGAATAATTATTGATAAGGTTCGCCACCATCTGCTTGAGCAGTAGCATCGAGAGCAGTCAAGCTTGACACCAGAGAGGTCAACGATTGACGTATCCTTGCTCTTCGGGTCCTCATCAAACGCAGACGAGAGTTTCGGCAGGGGCTGCTTGCAGCCTATGTTGATCTCTGTAAATCGTTTGATTCAGTGAATCGGGATGGCATCTGGAGGATTCTTGGTCTTTGTGGGATGCCACCAAAACTGATCGATCTGATGTCTGAACTCTACTCTGGTACTGAGAGTGCTGTGAGATGTGGTGATACCATCTCTGACTTATTTCCAGTTGTTACTGGAGTTCATCAGGGGTGTGTACTGGCCCCCACACTTTTCAGGACTTGTATGGACTGGATTCTCGGGAGGATGTCGGAGAGATGAAGCTGCGGTGCATCGTTTGGGAATGTCAAGATCTCTGACCTTGATTTCGCAGATGATGCATTCATCTTTGCGGAGACTTTAGATATCCTTTTGGGGGCCCTCGAGGTGCTGAATGAGGAGTCAGAGTCGCTGGGATTATGGGTTTCCTAGGTCAAAACTAAGATCCAGGCTTTCAATGACATCTTGGATGCTGCTATCCTGTCTGAACCTATTTGGGGTGAGGATGCTGAGATCACAAAAACATTCACTTACCTTGGCAGTGATATTCACGTCTCTGCTGGTTGTGAGTCAGAGGTCAATAGATGTCTGGGTCAGGCTTGGGGAGTCATGGATTCACTGGATAATGGGGTGTGGCGCTGCTGGTACCTGTGCGGGAGGATGAAAGTCCGAGTCTTCAGGTCCTTGGTGCTTCCAGTCTTGCTCTATGTATGCGAGACTTGGACTCTGACCAAGGATCTGAGACGGAGACTAAATTCCTTTGGTACCAGGTCTCTTCGGAGAATCCTTGGCTATTGCTTGTCGGACTTTGTGTCCAACGTGCGGTTGATGAGAGAGACTCAAATGAGATTTGTTACCTGCATAGTCCGTGAGCGTCAGGTGTGGCTGTATGGACATGTGGCTCATTTTCCTGACGCTGATCCTGCTCACCAGATTCTCTCAGCGAAGGAGTCTCTTGAGTGGAGGAGGCCAATGGGCCGACCATGTGCCTCGTGGTTGCAGCAGGTTGATCAGCATCTCAAGGAGATGGGGATGGGCCTGGCATCTACCTGGTGGATGGCCAGACGGAGGCCCCTGGAGTACCGGCAGAAAGTGGACGCAGCAACGCGCTGCTCTGGAGCATGCTCCCATACCTGACCTGACCTGACCTTTGGCAGTGATTAAAGCTTCACATCTTCTTGGGTATGTCTGCATCAGCTATGCATCTCTGGATTTGGGGATTTTCTCCCATTCTTCCTTGCAGATTTTCTCCAGCTCTGTCAAGTTGGAGGGGGAGCATCGGTGAACAGCAATCTTGAAATCTTTCCACAGATTCTCAATGGGATTCAAGTCTTGGCTTTGGCTGGGCCACCGAAGGACTTTCACGTTCTTGTTCTGAAGCCATTCCATTGTTGCTTTGGCTGTATGCTTGGGGTCATTGTCCTGTTGGAACTTAGGTCTTCGCCACAGTCCACGGTCTTTTGCACTCTGAAGCAGGTTCTCCTCAATAATTTGCCTGTATTTGGCTCCAATCATTGTTCCCTCTATCCTTACAAGTCTCCCAGTCCCTGCCACTGAAAAGCATCCCCCTAGCATGATGCTGCCACCATGCGTCACGGTATGTATGGTGTTTGATGGATGATGAGTTGTGCTCAGTTTCTGCCAGACGTCGTGCTTTGGATTCAGGCCAAGGAGTCCAATTGTCTATCATCAGACCACAGAATCTTTTGCCTCATGCTCTAACTCTTTCACTTGCCTTTTTGCAAAATCCAGGCGTGCTGTCATGTGCCTTTTTCTCACGAGTGGCTTCCATCTGGCTACTCTCCCATAAAGCATGGATTTGTAATGTGCTGCAGAGATTGTCCTTCTGGCAGGTTCTCCCATCTCAGCCAAGAATCTCTGTAGTTCTGTCAGAGTAGTCATTGGGTTCTTGGTCACCTCCTTGACCAAGATGCTTCTTGCCCAGTTTCTCAGTTTGGTCATACCGCCAGCTCTAGAAAGAGTCTGGGTTGTTCCATATTATTTCCATTTCCTAATGATGGAGCTCACTGTGCTCTTGGGAACTTTCAACACTCCATAAATTTTTCCCCATTCCCCAGATCTATGCCTCCTCACAATTCTATCTCGGAGTTCTACGGACAGTTCCTTGGACTCCATAATATTTTCTGGTATGACATGCACTGTCAACTGTGGCACCTTATATGGAACGCTGTGTTACTTTCTAAATCACGTCCAATCAATTGAATTGACCACAGATGGACTCTAATCTAGTTGTCGAAACATCTCAAAGATGATCAAAGGAAATTGGAAGGACCCGAGCTCAAGTTTGAGTGTCATAGCAAAGGAGTTGAATACTTATTGATGCAAAACATTTCAGCTTTTAATTAATTAATTTGTAAAATTAAACTTCTAAAAACATGTTTTCAATCTGTCATTATGCGGTATTTTGTGTGGATGAGTGACAAAAATTTAAGTTAATCCATTTTAAATTCAGGCTGGAACACAACAAAATGTAACGAAAGTCGAAGGGTGTGAATGCTTTCTGAAGGCACGTTATACATTAGCTCCATTATTACTTCCACCACCGAAGGTGAAGGAGGTTATGTTTTCACCCATCTCTGTCTGTTTGTTTGTTTGTTACTTACGAAATCTAGATTATTGATATGGTTCTCCACAATCTGCTTGAGCAGTAGCATCCAGAGCAGTCAGGCAGACCATGCCCAGATGGCGGAAGTCATCAATATACTTTCGAAATCAAAAGATTTCGTAAGTATATTGATCAGTTCCGTTGCTGTTTGTTACTTACAAAATCTAAAGATTTCGTAAGTATATTGATCACTTCCGTCATCTGTTTGTGTGTTTGTTTGTTTGTTTGTTTGTTTGTAGGCACGATAACTCGAGAACGGAAGAAGCTACAAAGGTCAAATTGCACCACGTGATTCAGGAGGGTGATGGCTAGTGCTTATTAGATTTTGGTCAAAATTGGTCAAAGGTCAAGGTCACAGTGAGGTGAAACATTCGATTTTTGATGGTTTGGAACAGAATAATCGTAGAAACTTCTGGTTTGCGTCGCTACCTTCTCTGGAAACAACTTTTATTAGGCAAGGTCAGAGGTCAAGTTGACGATTTCGTAAGTACCAGTCTATGACTGCTTGTTTGTGTGTTTGTTTGTTTGTAGGCACGATAACTCGAGAACAGAAGAAGCTACCAATGTCAAATTGCACCACGTGATTCAGGAGGGTGATGGCTAGCGCTGATTATATTTTGGTCAAAATCGCTCAAAGGTCAAGGTCACAGTGAGGTCAAACATTCGATTTTTGATGGTTTGGTACAGAATCATCGTAGAAACTTCTGGTTTGCGTCGCTACCTTCTCTAGAGACAGCTTTTATTAGACAAGGTCAGAGGTCAAGTTGACGATTTCGTAAGTACCAGTCGATGACTGCTTGTTTGTCTGTATGCAGGATATCTCAAAAAGTTGTGTACGGATCCAGATGAAATTTGGTGGGCAGGTTAGGTGTGTGACAGGGATGAATTGATTAGATTTTGGTGAAGATCCGTATCTGGATCTGACGACTATAATTTTTAAAGTGATTCTTCACAATTGAGAGATATGGCTAAACTAAAGGCCCAGTCACACCTTGACGTTTTAGCCAGCAATGGCAACGTATTAAAATGTATGTAAAACGCTGGCTTACGTTGAACTTTTGATGTTTTTTTTTTAAGATTCAGACGTATTCATAACGACTTGGTCTTATGCATAACGTATTAGTAACGGACACAGAACGTTTCGTTGTCTTATTGATAACTTATACCAACGAATGCTGAACCTGTTGTCGGCCTTCACAACCTATGCCCAACGATAGTCTAACTTATGTATAGTTCGGTGCACGCATCGCCAACGATCACGTGGCGTAGGTTATGAAAAGGCTGCCGGACAACAATTCAAATCATAACCGCCACAGAAATGGAAGTGTCAACATCGCAGTCACACCTTGGCGATCTTGCCAGCGTATGCCGACCTCTGAAAAATGCGTCTAAAACGCTGGCGCACGTCGAATACGGTATGGGTAAGTTTGGTATGCGTGAATAGAACGTTAAAGTACGCTATCATACATCGTAGTAAGTGGAGTACGTCTTGTAATTTTAAACATGTTGAAAATTTTACGACGTACTTGCCGTATGACACGCTCCGCATGCGATGGGAATAAGTTGTACGCACGATATGCGATCGGTGACACACGTCGACACACGTTACTTGTACGTTATTCATAAGTCGAAACACTTCAAGGTAATGGTTAGCGTCAGTGTTCCAGACTCCCGGTTTTTTTTTCTTCGGTATGACGGTGTTCAGTGTACAGTGCGGTTATGATTTAAATCGTTGAGCGGCAGCCTATTAATTATATTATATTATAACCGCACTAGAAATCGAAGTGTCAAAATCACCATCATACCGAAGGAAGGAAGGAAAAAAAAATACAAAAAATAAAAACCAGGGAGTCAGGAACACTGACGCTAACCATTACCTTGATGTGTTTCGACTTATGAGCACGTTACAAGTAACGTGTGTCGATGTGTGTCACCGATCACGTCACGTTAGTACAACACGTTACTCATAGGTTAGAAATAAGTTTCGGGTATGCTAAATATTACCTCGACGTGTTTCGACTTATGAGTAACTTACAATTTACGTGTGTCGACGTATGTCAACGATCGCGTAACGTGCCTACAACTAATGGCCAGCGTTATGCGGAACGTGTGAGTCATACGCTGGCATAAGTCTTAAAATTTCAAGCATGGAAAATTTGAGGACAACCGAAAAGTACAACGTTTAAAGCCAGCGTACAACGACGTATGGCAGTGTTTTTCAGCGTGCTCTCAATGTTATCAAAACTTACCCAGAACGTATTCGACATGTACCAGCGTTTTCGACAAATTTTCTAAAAATCGGCATAAGCTGGCAAAAACGTCAAGGTGTGACTGGGCCTTAACATATATCACGATATCTCATAAAGTTGTGGACGGATTCGAATGAAACTTGGTGGACAAGTTGGGTGTGTGACCGCGATGAATTGATTCGGTTTTGGTGAAGATCCAAAACCGGATATGGATAAGAGATTATTTAGTTTTAAAAGTGATTCTTCACCACTGATAGGGCCAAACTCAATGTCCATATATATATATATATATATATATATATATATATATATATATATATATATATATATATATATATATATATATTGATATTTCAAACATGTATTGGGCCTGAAATGTTCTTGTGGATCAGGCATTATGTGGCAGAGGTATGCACTCTACAAAGTGCCCTTCTAGTATTAAGATTGCACTCACTTTTTGTTGCAGTATTTTACAAAATAAGTCTCATTGTCCCACATTATGTACAGTTAAGTATTTACGTATCCTTTAAAGAGGTGAAAAAAAAGTGAGAACAGTGAAAAGTTAACGGTGTGAGAATATGCCAAAAGTGTTGGTGCATCAAACGCACATTTCTTTGGTCTGCATATCTCTCAGAAGGATCTCGTTCAGGAACCAATTCCTGTTGCTACCTTGGCCGGAGCTGTCGTGCCAAATCTGCAATTGTAAAGCCTTGCCTGGGAATTTATAGAGTGGCAAGATGAAGGCTCGCACACTTCCTTTGTCGAATCCCTGATGGAACAATGAGAATTACAAAAACAATGCATAAATTGTCATTGAGAAAAAGCAGTTTACAGATTGTATGTACAGTACATGTGAGGGCAGTTCAATGTGGATGTGGACCATTCATTGCAGAACGTAAAAATAATCCTTATTATCTTTTCTATTGTGATCAGTATCTTGTATATTGTGAGTATCTCGTCCGTGTAAAATGTGTTTCCCCCTGTGAGTATCTCGTTCAAACTCTGCACCTCACCCAACAGATTTGATTCTTATACGAGTGTTACCTTGTGGGATCCATTGTCCAACTCCAGACAATCTGTTGATTGATGTTGGAAGTTAATTCGGATATAGATGTTGGAAGTTGTCCCAGCTTTTGGCATCATTCCAGTGCTGACAATAATGCAATAGTAATACTCATTGGTCAAATCCATTCCTTTAATTGGTAAAACCTTCCACTGTTAAAGAAGAAAAACAAGAATAGTCATTATTCTGAAGCCCATCAAAACAAAAAATACTTCTGTTGTTGTTGCTGTCAACATTTCCACATGTAGAGTAGATTCTTGCTAAATCGAAAATCTACATTCCAAAGATAATTCAACTTGGCAAACATTAGAAACAGCAGAGAATTATTGATGTGTGTGTCTGTATAAAAAAAATAGATACTCCCACTACTATTTAATTAATGGCCTCAATGATTCCAAAGAAAATTGAAGGACTTCAAAAGAGCCCTCCAAAAAAAAAATCTCATTTTGAACCCAGTTGTGGAGAGGTCTACCAGAGGACCTGCATGAATTAGCATGGAAAATAGAGTATTTAACATGCATGGCAACACCACCTCTGAACGGGGTGAGTGGCATGACAAAACAGAAGACAGAATAGTCAGGGAGAGACACAGAAGAATGGGAAACATCCTGTGTGAAAAGCTTTTGTTAAACATGCCATGCCCAGAGCTGCAGTAGTAACCCGAATGATGAAGATCGGGTATATTCGAATGGAGACCTCGAATATTGGTGGACCACACTGTGAAGGAGGGGAGCCATGAAGTTGAGGAGCGGGCGGTGTGTGGTGTTGGGTGCACTGCTTTGGCTGTGGGGTGCAAGGTGGGGGTTGTGGGACATGTGATGGGCACTGCTGGCCACAAGGTAGGGACTGCAAGATGCAGAATGGGGGTTGCAGGACTTGCAATTTAATGTGGTTGGTGGGACCCGCAGTAGGGGCAGCAGGACTTATGGTAGGGTAGTGGGATGCGTGGTGGTGGTTGTGAGGGGAAGCATGGTGGGGACGGCAGGAAGCATGGTTTGGGTGGTGGGAAGCATGATGGGGGTGGTGGGATGCATGGTGGGGGCAGAGGAAAGCATAGTGGGGATGGTGCGGAGGGAGGTGAAGGCAGTGGAAAGTGTGGTAGGGTGAAGGTACACATGGTGGGGGTGGTGGGATGCATGGTTGCAGTGGTAGAATGTATAGTGGTGGCTGAAGGTTGCATGTGGGGTACAGACAATGAAGATTTAATGCTTATGGGCTGGCATTCTCCACAGACTGGAATTTTTGACATACATGGCAACTTCTCTTGTGGAGTTTTCACAGACATGCCAATACTGGGAAATGAAATCCAGCATCAATTAGACATCCTTCATCTTGCCAAGTCATTCCTTGGTGAATCTCAACTTATAAAAGCTGAGAATGCCTCCATTTGTAGCTTATTAGAGTGTGGCTGTCCCATTGAGTGAAGTGCCACTGCCTCACCCCTGTCACTCATACATATCATGGTGACCAAGGCCTTAAAAAACACATTGAAATCTCCCAGTGACAAAGTTGAATCACCGAGACTGTTGCACGGCTTTGGCTGCGGGATGCAAAACCCCTGTTTGTGTTGAATTGCTTTGATCCTCAGTTATCCCTTACTGTTATTGCAGCCCCCTTCTTGCTCTTTACGAGCTTGCATCTGGGTTATTGATTCCCCATATCTTCCTCCCCTCACCCCTCTCTAATTTTCTCCTTGCCATTCATTTTTCTTCAAGTGTTCCTATTTTGTGTCCATCCACCCAGCTGTTGGTAGTTTCCCCACTTTCCAGTGTTATAGAAATTCTGTACTGTGTTCTATCTTTTCCATGAGCTTCAAATCTGAGTTTTAAAAATGCATATCATGCCTCCACTAAAATCAAGACATCGGCAAAATGAAAATCTCATTATGGAACCTGAAAATGCTGGGCTGTGTATTGAATTATATTTTTTACAAAGTCCTTTTGCATAGAGATGGGATTAAGGAGAGAGTTTTTTTTCATTGTAAGTACCGTATTAGGACATACAAGTCGTTTCCTTGTAGTGTATTAACCCTTGGAGCACAGTCAAGACACTCATTAAGAAGTGGAAGGCGTATGATACCACTAACACCCTGCCTAGATCAGGCCGTCCCTCTGAACTGGATGACCAAACAAGGGAGAGACTGATCAGAGAGACCACAGTAGGGTAAGAATACTGATTCTGGCTCACTTTTCCCCATGTAAATGAATGGGGGATTTTCAGCGATTCATATTTTTTTCCCTAAAAATAAATCCCCTTTTTATCCCAAGGTATATTTATTTGTCTCCCCTTTTAACCTGGAGGTTGAACCTCATTGAATTGAACACCTGGGGGTTGAACAGCTCACTCATTGAACCTATAAAGATTTGTTCATTCTCAAATTCCTTCAATAGTTTAATTTTCTTTGCACAATAATCCCCATCTAAAATATTGACAAACAAAACATTTGAATCTTTATATTTTTTAAGATATCCCTTTTGTGCCATTACGAAATGATAAACTTCTCTTAATGCTCTCATCTGACCACCTCCTGAGCCACATATCATTTTGAGATTATAGTAAATTGTTTTTTCATTGTTCAATTGATAACCATCAATATTTTCAGTCCATTCAAGGATATTCATTTTTTTCTTTACATCCTCTAACTTACTAGTTTTTAAATTAATTCGCTTATTTGTTTTATTTACCTTTGTTTTAGTAATTTTTTCAATAAGACTTATTTGATATTTTTCACATTCATTATGTTTTCCATTTATATACCAAGACTGAGATTTTCTCCACTCTTTAGTTTGATTAATACTTGGTTTAACCATTTATATATTGTGAAAAAACGGTAGCCCTTAAAAACCTAACCCATCTTCCCATCGTTAAAACATAATCTATTTTATACACTCTATCATACAATATCCATATGGAACACAATCTATTCCATTATCTAAAATAAATCTCTTATCATCAAAGGCTCCTAATGCCTTTTTATTTACTTCTTCACTATATATGTTATGTTTATAACTTCTTATTGTATTCATTTTCCTATATTCTTCTTTCTTATTCATCAAACAATTATAATAATTTCTAAAAGTTATTGATTTCTTTATTACATATTTCTTTATTCCCTTTAACCTCTTATCAATCTGTTCACCATACTTATAAGCATATGCCTTTGCTCTCAATCCAATAAACTCACTCATTACTTTTCCACCCAACTCATCCTTAAACTTACCAATAACCTTTTCATTCTTTTTGGAAAATAACTCACTCTTCTTGCTGAAATTACTTGTATCATATACTTCAATATTTTTCTTCATATCTTCATAAACATCATCAGTTTTTATATCTAGGATAAAACTATCAGTGTCCATATACAACAATGAAACATTTTCGCCATACTCTTTCTTTAAGTCATTATACAAATAATCATACATCAATATCTTTGATAAATCAAGAACTGCTGTTCCAATATAAATTGGTTTATCCATTACAATACTTTCCTTTTTCATATGAATTGCAGAAAAGTTCTCTGAAAAAACCTCTTCTCTCTCAAAACTTGGTTTATTTATCAATCTCGAAGCTTCTTTCCAAGATGTTGCGAATCTAATGTTTTGCCTGTTTCTAACATTTTCCATAGTCTTTCCAAATGCAGCATTATTCATTAATTTATAAAAGTCCCCTTCAAATTTTACTTTTGTATTTGCTCTCATATCTGTATTAAATTGAATATACTTTTTCACCCAAGGACTTTGTTTAAATTTTAAAACTCTATGAATTTTAGCTACTCTCAATCCTTCTCTCAAAAACTGTTTTAAGCTTCTCTGATGTAAAACATATCCCTCTTTATCATAGAATGTTGTTAATAACTTTTCTGTTGATTTGCCTTTAATATTAAAACTTTTATGATAATCACTTAACCATTCTTTCTTTGGAGTTTCTTTCTCACATGCGAAAGGAAGATCTTTATGCTTATTATGAAGATCACTCGGGTACCTCAAATCAACTTCAAAATAATAACCTTCTTCTTCGTCATTCAATTCCTCTTGAGAAGAAATAACAATATTCATCAAAGCCTTTTCATAATCCTTTTCTTCCACCCACTCTAATTTACCATAAGGCAGAGATTGAGACATTGCCCATCCATACAAATTATTAGCATCAAAATACATCAAATAATTACTATCTTTTTCACTATCATAATTTGGAAGATATTTATTATTTGCTTTAGCATATCTTTTTGAACATACTTGTGATATTCCACCTCTCTTGGACTTCTCAATCATCAAAAGCATATCCACATCACTGATTAAATCTATATCTTGTTTTGTCATTTTCAACATTGCACTCCAAGCTAAACCAGGAGCTGTGAAATAGTGGGCAGGATCTAATCCATAACAATTTTTATTATGACAGAGTGATCTAAAAGCTTCAAACACATCAGCTAACAATAAAACATCTGTTTTTAGATATAAATCGTGATATTCTCCAAGGTTCTTTATCTTAAATATTTTCCATATTTCTTGTGCGTGTTTATATTCCTTATCACTTATCTCTTCTTCATAAAGGTTATTATAGAAACTTTCTTTTGAAGGAAGTTGTGTTTCTTTAAATCTCATAAATGAATCCATATAATCATAAGGATAAATTCCCTTACTTGTAAGAATTTTCTCTTTACTTTGAATTTCATTCCTTGTTTGAATTTCCTCTCTCGTAAGAATTCCTTCTTTAATCAGAATTTCATCTTTAATCTGAATTTCCTCTTTAGTTCGAATTTTCTTTATAATTAGAATTTCATCTTCAGTTAGAATTTCTTCATTAATTAGAGTTTCCTCTTTACTTGGAATTCTCTCTTTAATCTGAATTTCCTCTTTAGTGAGAATTTCCTCTTTTGGAAAGAATGAATTAAGATTTGGAAAAGAGTCCGTGGAGCTTAGATTTGATGCGAGGTAGGCTAGTAGTGTTCCCATAAACTTGTAAGAATCTAAAAACCTAATACGAGTTAAAGGTTTTGTGAATATCATTTTTGAAAATGAAATATACTTTTGACTTGTGTTTGTTATGGCAGAAATATTCCCTGGTGTTTTTGAAAGTTCATTTATAAATAGATGTGTATCATAGTTGGCGCTGTTGTGAAGAAAGACTGGAATAAAAGAAGGTAATTTATAATTAAGATTACAACAGGAATGAGCGGGACCTCTATATTTACCAGTAAGATGACAATGGTCTCTAACTTTAGACTCCTTAATTTCCCCCTCACAAATATGACAGATATTGTTCATTCTAAATTCTAATTTTTCTTCTTTGGTTAATTTCATCGGTTCATTTGTTTCTTTCATTAATTTAGTGAGTCTTATACAATCCTTTTCTAATCGTTTTACAAACTCTTGTGAAGCATTTTTTTCCACGATAATGTTCAAGTTTGTTATACTTTTCTCCAACAGATGATTTGATATAATAACAGAAACCACAAAGGAATATGTTTTTGATATTTATTTGTGTATGGTTCTTTTGGATTAGGAGAAGCAGTATTTATCTTTTTAAGGATACATTCAAAATCAGCGTATATCACAAATGGGTGCATGATAGATTTATTATAATCTTCAAAATAAATCTTTTCACCAGGTTTAGGCATTGTAATTACAGCTGATTTATGATTACTACAATATTTTGAATGTTGTTCTAATCGTTCTTTGTATGAAATGAATTAAGACATAAACTTACAAGGATATATTTTGTTTGCTGTTCTGAATACCTGAGAAGAGATTAATCTTGATAAATTATTGATGTATGTGTAATGTGAATTCTTTCCAACACTAAAATATAAAAGGTCAATGTGTGTTTCTTCATTTTTATAGTTGTTTGAAATTTTTAATATTTGAACTTTGTTTGTATCCGTTAATCCATATACATTAATAGAAAGATTATTCTTTTTCTCAAATTTAGGAATATCTGTTAGTGGCATTGGGAATTTAAAATCTTTAATGTCCAAGGTATTCTCATATTTCATATATTGTTTTACTCTTTCTGAATTACATTTTGGTGGATGTAAGTGAGCAAGAACAGACCAGAGAAAACATTTATTATCATTGTTCTTAATATTAACAACTGCCTTCTTTAGTTTTATTTCTTTTGGTAATTCAATATAAGAAGAAGCTTTAAGAGGGTTTGATTTTAGAATGTGTATATCTAAAAAGATGATTTTTTAATATTGAATCCACTTCCTACCACTGTATTATCAACATCCTCCTCTTGTCTTGATAGTTCTTCATAAACCCCACTATTCAAAAAATCTTGAAATGATGTTATAAAATGAAGATCTGTTCTCATATAAGGAGTTTGTTCTTCATCTTGTCTTTTCATATTCATTTTCACTCCCATATAAAACTTTAAAGTTTTCATTTCTTTTAATGTCTTTTTAATAAATTTTTCAACATCGGGTTTCACTATTTCAATTGATTCAGCTATTGATGATGGACCGGGTTCTCCAAATTGAAAAATCCTTATTTTTATATGCCCTTTAAATGCCCCATCAGTGTTTTCAATATAATA
The DNA here is from genome assembly GCF_056783735.1 of Eptatretus burgeri. Classification (NCBI taxonomy): domain Eukaryota; kingdom Metazoa; phylum Chordata; class Myxini; order Myxiniformes; family Myxinidae; genus Eptatretus; species Eptatretus burgeri. The sequence continues at coordinate 43,068,338 of NC_140976.1, forward strand.
GTCTCCCTTTACTTTAAACTCATTTTTCTTGTGTTTTTGTGATTGAAGATGTTTATTATAACTACTCTTCAAAACATCCTTTGAACAGATATCACAATGTTTTCTTTCCAACTCAAGAGGAGATATTTTATGAAACAGATTAAATGTGTGTTTGTTGGTTCGGTGGTGTTTTCTATAATGTTTATATTCGTGATTACAAACATCGCAGTACGTTGTATTCACCATATTTATAGAATAAAACTTTGCTTAAACTAAAATTTTCTTGATGAAAATTTCGTTTAATTTATAGGTGAATCTGTGCTTAAAAACATTTTATCCTCCAACTTTTTCACTTAATAAATACAATGTTTCAAGACACAAAAGACAAGTTTCAATCAATCTCTTCATCTGTTAAAGATACTGAGAAATATGTCAAGGATGTAAAATTGAACAAAGATAAATATAACAACTATTGGATAAAAACTATTATGGTAAATAATATGAGTTCTTCAATTTCCTTCAGTGGAAGGGCTTTTAGTATACCTGGTAGAACATCAATTAAAGTATCTCTAACAAAAGTTTCTCCTCTCCTTCTAGTAATATATTCAAAACTAGAAAAAGCAATGAAACAAGAAAAAGTATCAAAGAACAAAAACCTTATGGATGAAGCTTTAGAAAGAAAAGATAAGACCATCTGTAATATGCAAGGAGAAATTTGTATTTTTTTCCAACAACCTTAAAGATGTAAATCCTGATGAAATAAAGGATGTTAATATATCAGGTGAAATGACATTTCGTTCAATAGTAGTTAACGATAATTTTAAAATTACCTTTAATATAAAAAATGTTGTCGTTGAATCTGATAATGAAAAAAAGTATATCGATATCGATGGTAATATACAACTGAAAGTATAGATGAATTTCAGTTTAAGTAAAGTTTTACTTTATAAATATGCTAGACTTTCCTGATTCTCCATATGACAAATTTGAGAATTGGCCTGCGTGTGAAAGACGGGGATTAAACACAGAGTCAAAAGCCTATAAACAATGTATATTCTGTGATTATCTTCTAATTAATGATAATAAAAAATATAAAAAGGAAAATAATTCTTTTAGATTTACACCAAAAATGAATTACTTTACAAGATTGATGAGAGAAATGAATGTAAAGTATGAGGATGATAACACACCTTTCCTTACAAGGGAAGAAACTGAACGTATAAGAGAAATGTTCAAAGGATTGTTGTTGTATATTATTCATGGATGTAATTTTCAGGGAAATATCAACACATGATATTGTATAAATAAAATAATGGATTATCTTGAAATTAAACCTGAACTTAGGATAAAATATAGAGTTTCTAAAAAAGCTAATAATAAATTAAATAACCTGTTTTTCAAATATATAAATGAATGATTTTTTACCTATTTGGGAAAATAAGATAAAATTTAACAACCATAAAAATCTCCCAAATTCATTAAGATGTCTCATAGTTGGTTCAAGTGGATGTGGAAAACCTGCTTACTTTTAAAAATGCTCCTCACTCCCAACTTTTTAGATTATGACAATTTAATAATTTTCACAAAGTCGAGTTTTCAACCAGAGTATCAACTACTCTCACAAGGTTTTAATGCTGGTCTTCAAAAGAAGATATAATCGGTTTATTTAAACGTCAAAAAAACCTAAATGATTATAACATTGAAGATATAATTCAACTATTTTGTGATACACAGAGATGTAAAAAGAAATCAAATCTTATAACTTGTATTCTTAGTGATAATACGGATGATATACCGTCTCCCAAGATTTGGATAAATCAAAAAGAACCTCGTTATCTTTGATGATTGTGTTAATGAGAGAAACCAAACGGTAATGGACAGCTACTACACAAGAGGGAGACATTCTTCTTGTAATTGTATTTATCTTAGTCAATCGTACTTTCAACTTCCTCGTCGTTCCATCAGAAACAATGCTAATACTTTTATTTTATTCGAGTTAAATTCAATAGATATCAATAATTTTTGGAGAGATAATTGTTCTACATTATGTAGTAAAAAGAAATTTGAGGATTATATGAAGCACACGACTGAAAAATATAAATATATTGTTGTGAAGCAAGATGAGATATTAAGGGATATATTTTTTGTTTTATAAACAATTACATATATAAATGATAACTATTATTATAAATCTTGTGGGTAAATCTGCTTCTGGAAAAAAAACTTTCATAAATCAAGGTTCTTGTGTAGTACAAATGAGAATATTGTAAATTTACTTAAAAAACACCCCGTGATACGCATTGTATCAACAACAACTAGAGCAATAAGACCTGCAGAAGTAAAAGGTGAAGATTATCACTATATTTCACTGGACGAACATATGCGATTGAGGAATGAAGGACAAATATTTGAGGAGGTTTCTCTTGGTACAACAAAATATTCACATTGTAAGAGTGAGTTAAAGAAACTAAAATCTGGTGGTGTTGGGATATTAGAAACTAATCCAGAAGGAACGAGACAAATTATTAAATATCTGAGCGGAGTGAAGATTTTATCATTCGGTTTTGATGTTGATGAAGAAACTCAACACAAACGTATGAAAAGCAGAGATGCAAGGATTAGTGAAGAAGAAATTACAACTCGCATTAATGTTAATAAAGAATTTGATGAAATATTTAAAGAAAAGGATTTATTTGAACACATCTACTTGAATGATGAAGAAAAGGAAAATTTCCCTGTTGATCTTTACAATTCATTAAATGATATTTTACAATAAATAAATGGATACAAAAGAAAGAGCAAGAAGATTTAAGGAACATCAAGAGTTGGTTTCAAAAGTTGTAAAACAACAGGAAGACATAAAGAAGAAACGCAGACAGAAACTAACGGGCGAAGAAGCATTTGAAAAAAAACAAGAGAAATTTTTTAAACCACTTTTAAAAACTTCCCAAGAAAAAATGAAAGATGTTTCCACAGTTCCCACAGTAGAATATACTCCTAGAAAGCTTCAAATGTTAAAAGATTTCAGTCAAATGACGGAGGAAGAATTAGAGCATTTAGGAGAATTAGAATATGATGATGAAGGATTATTTCAACAACTGGAAGAGATTAATCAACCCCCTGATTATATTGTGAATGCTGTTCAAAACAATGAATATTCAGCGGATTCAAAAACCAAAGCAGGACTCATTCCAACAGAACAACCAGCAATATTTCATCTTGTTCAAGAAAAGGTATTGATATTTAATGATGAATTAAGGTTCTTAAGTTCTGCTCAACCCCCTGTTAAACTAACTCCGAGATTAATGTTTCTTCTCACAAAAGATGGAAGACAAGGTTCAACTGTGAGGATGAATCAAAGTATATTGATAAACCATTGGATATGGAAAATAATGATGATAGAGTATATATTGATTTGCTGAACACTCTAAATTATAAGGTTATTCTTTCTGGTAAAAGTAGGAAGAATGAGAAGGAGAAACACATTATTCAGGCTTTAAGTATCCTTGGTTCAGGTATTAGTTTTCTTCCAAATGACCCATCGCAATTAGTTAATAGACTGTTATTGTTGTTCGGCAGTAAGAAGGCTGGAAATAACAATTGTTTTAATGAAGCATCAGCCATTTTAGACCAGTTGATGAACATGAAAATAATTAATAAATCTCAATATAAAGACATTTTATCTCATATTAAATAAGATGAGAAGCACAATCCTGAGTTTTAATTTCACAACAAGCGACCACACATCTTCATTCCCACACCCACTACAACTTGACACAACAAAAGAATATGAGGCATCTTTATTGTCCATGGAGACTTATAATACCTTATTTAATATAACCGAGAAAAATGACAAGTTTAGTTATAATCCGGGAAGTGGATACAAAACGATAACAGTCTCACCCGGAGCATACGAGATTTCTCAAATATCTTCCGAAATTGCTTTCGTCTTATGAAAGAACAGGGTGATGAACCAAAAAATATTGTTATAAACATTCAAAAATACTTCAAAATCAACGATTAAAGTTAAAAATAACTACAAGGTTGATTTCACAATTGATAATTCATTTAGAGAGTTATTAGGTTTCTCCTCAAAAAGATTGAAACTAATGGGACGTTTTACAGTGATAATGTCATTCAAATATCCTCAGGAATAAATTCGGTGTTAATTCACTGTGATTTGATTGATGGTGCTTATAATGATGGATTAAAAACAAATACAATATTTTCATTCAGCGCATACTCAACCCCAATTGGTTATAAATTCAATATGGAACCTAAAAATTTGGTTTATCTACCTGTGTCAGGAAAAACCATACACAGAGTAAATTTTAGGATAACCGACCAAGATAATCGTGTGATCTCTTTTAATGGAGAAGTTATATCCATCAGAATTCACCTACGTGAAGTTTTTCAATAAATAAATACGATGGTTATTGTGAGGAAGCACGAGTTGGGAAAATATAAAATAATTACAGGGGATGGGATGTTCCTTTCCCATTACTACAGGGTGAAGGTATGTATCTTGGTAGAGGATACTATAAACCTAAGAGACAAAGGGGTGTCGGACATCAATTTAGAGGAGATGGGATAATTGATACTCTCATGGGTATTGGTTCAACCATTCTTCAACATAAAGACCTAATTGGTTCAACTGCTTCTGCTGTGGGAAATGTAGCAGGTGCTGTAAAGAGTATAAAAGATGCTCAGAAAGAATCTCATAAATTACAAGCAATAAAAGAAATTAAGAAAGGTGAAGCTCACTTGTCCTCCCAAGAACTACAGAAAAATAATTCAAATACTTGGATCAGGGTTTCAAAAGTTTTAACATCTTTTTTCCTAAATAAATACAAGTATGGAAGCAATTGATAGTATCTATGATTTGGATGATACTATTATTATCTCAAACTCCACTAAAAAAGAAGATTACTTCAAGGTAAATGCAATAACTGGAACAGACTGGAATACAAATGGTACAAAAAAGTTTTGAAATAAATAATCAACAAACCTATTTGAATCTCTCCGAAAGTTTCTTGTTGTGTAAATTTAAATTCACTAAGGCTGGGAATAACACAAACGCTACACTTGTAAATGATTTCTTCTGGAAAATGTTTGATAGTGTGCGATTGTATATTGGAACACAAGAAGTTGAAGCGGTTGATTATGTCTCTGCTGTATCTGAAATGATGAAATTTACACTCTATACATTCAGTGATAAAATGGGAAAGGGGTCTGTCGAAGGTTTTATTCCTGATATGTCAACGGGAACAAACACAGACCCTGGATATATTCAAAGGAAAGGAATGTATAATGATGATACAAAAGCAGAAAATAGTTTTACTGTGGCAGTTCCTCTTAAAGGTATATTTGGATTTTGTGATTATGATAAAGTTCTGTATGGTCTTAAAATTAGATTTCAACTACAAAGGAATGATAATGAAAATAGATTGCTTTTTGGTGTTGGTAATGCTTTTGGTGATCAGAATAAATTTGTAATTGAGGAGATGAGTTGGTATATCAGTGAATATACTCCTAATCTTAAAACAGAAGAGATGTTGAATCGAAGACTTAACTCAAAGAAACCACTCAGTGTATCATACCTCAAAAGAAGATGTCAACACGTTAAACTCAATCAAACTACTTACACGTGGAATTTGGGTGTTCTGGAAGGAAAGCCACGATATCTGTGGATGATTTTTAAAAAGCCAGATGGTGATACTGCGACTGATAAGAATAATGCATTGAGTGATAATGCTAAGGTGAAACAACTTCGCGTTTCTCTAGATGGAACATTTTATCCACGAGATAGATTGGAAATTAATTGGGAAAAAAAATGATTTTGCTGAAGCATACAAGTCTTACCAAAAGGTGTGTGAAAGTAATGGAAATAAAGAACCTATTTTGGATATGACAGCATTTAAAAGTTTGTATACAATCTATACGTTTGACCTGAGCGCTCAAAAAGAAACTATAAAGTCTAATCGAGTGGATACTTCCCTATACATTGAAAGAGGAGAGAGTGAAGAAGTTGATACATATTGTTTGCTTTTGGAAGAAACAGAATTGCAGATTAATACAGATAATGGTGTGATGATTAGTCTCACATAATTTTTGTTAAATAAATGAGTGGCAAAGTACCAACTGGGGTATATGTTAATCAAATCAATCTTCATAAACTATCATCTTGTGTTCAAAATCAAAAGCCTTGTACGATTAACGTTAATACAATTCAGAGAAAAGGAGCAGTAAGAATTGATGTTTTGCTCACAAGAGAACAGGTTAAAATCTTGAATGACACTGGCTCACTTAAAATTAAAATGACAAAACCAATGTTGAAAAAATATTCAATAAGAGAGACGAGTGGAGGATTTCTCCCATTTCTAATTCCTTTATTTGCTGGTTTAAGTGCGGTTGGAGCATTGACGGGTGGTATTTCAACAGCGGTCAAAACTGCCAACGAAAAGGAAGGCTCAACTCCAGGCTCAAAAAGAATTGGAAAGACATAACAAAGAGTTGGAGAAACAAATTAGTGGAAGTGGTGTAATTGTAGATTTTGCTGAAAAACTTGAAGGTCTGCCTGATAAAGCGAGATTGTTAGTTGGAGATATGCTTTCTTCTATAGCACAAGCAGGTGTAAAATTAACGAAAAGAGGTAATGGATTATATCTTTCTAATAAATAAATGAGCATTGATGAGTGGTTGAAAGAATTTGGAAAGAATACAACATCAAATTTACAACTTGCCAAATATTGTAAGAAATTAAAAATTCATAATGTGGTTATTTGTATGAGAGATGAATTAACAAATGTGTCGAAACATACAAAGAATATTATTATGAACTTAGAAGATAATGATGGGAACGGTTCTCATTGGGTTTGTATTTTTAATAGTCAAGACAAATATTATTTTGATCGTTTTGGTCTTCCACCACCTGTTGAAGTCATAAAATTCTTACAGAATGGTGTTTATCAAATATTTCAAGTCCAAGAATTAAATTCCAAGTGTTGTGGTCAATTATGTCTATATGTGTTATTTCAACTCAACAAAAATAAAAAATTTTATGATATTATTTTTAATCTAATATAAATGACATGTTGGTAAAGATGGTTCTATCTTTGGTGTATCTCAAGAACTGGATATTGATTTATCAAATTATTACACAAAGGCACAGGCTGAACGACATAAATATAATATAAACAAAAATATTAACATGAAAAATGCTTATAAATTAAAAAATTATCCAAGCCCGACTGACGCGAATGACTTGGTGAGATTAAGCGATTTATCACAATATATATACTTAAATAAAACGGCTGTGTATTCTAAAGATACAGAAGTGTTGATATTATCTCCAGGTCATACAGAATTCACAGTTCGAATTAAAATAAATTTTTATAAAGAAGGGCGTATCGTTTGTATGAGAATAGAACAATGGGGGTATGATATGAATGATTTAAGGTATAATTGGTCATTTAAAATTAACCTCGAAGACCTGGAACAATTAAGTCGGTCTCGTAAGGAAGAATATTATCCACTTGGTATCGAGAATGAGTTTTGTGGAGCCACGATTAGTAAACAACAAATAAAAGAATTTAATAAGGGTAAATATAATAATGGTTTTGCCCTTGTTTATCTCATGAAAACAGAAAAAACAGGATTATATATAATAAGTAAGGAAATACAAAATGATTTAACTATGGGAAGATGGGGAGGTGTTTCGTGCCATAATATTATTCTAACATATATTTCTAATACATAAATGACAGCAAGAAGGCTTCAAGAAAATTATCATTTCTGTGTTCAAGCATACCTTCAAGAAAAGGGTATTCGGTATTTTAATAAATATGTTCTACAACATAAGAATGAGGTATTTTCAATAAAAGATTGGCATTATGCTGATGTTGATAAACCGACAACTTTAGATTTAATTAGAATGTTAAATAATGAAAAAATTATAAGGTTAAGAAAAGGTAAGGCTCTTTTAGAAATTCAAAGAAATTTTATTGGTTTCCTGTTGTAAAAAAAATTATTTTGGATACAGGAATAACAAGAAATCCTGATGAATATATGTATAATATTCTATGGGGTGTAAACGATTCAAGTATAGTAAGGGATGAGGAAGGAGTTGAAGAAGAGAGGGAAGAGGAGGAAAAGGAGAAGGAGGAGAGAGAAGGAGGAAAGAGAGAATAGAGAGAGGGAGGAAAGAGAGAAGAGAGAGAGGAGAAGAAAGAGAAGGAGGAAAAAGAGAAGAGAGAGAGGAGAGAGGGAGAAGAAAGAGAAGGAGGAAAAAGAGAAGAGAGAGAGGGAGGAAAGAGAGAGAATAAATAAATATCAAAATATGGAAACCAGTGAGATTCAAAAAAGAATAGAGGTATTACAGAAAATAACTCAACCCACCAGGAAGGAATACAAAGAATTAACAAGTCTATTTGCAATACTTTCAACAAAACTATTAGCATCGTCAAGCTATTCATTTTAATTCAAGTTTTTTCTTAAATAAATGGAGGAGAGAGTGAAGGCATTTCTAAGGATTCTTTATGTTTTAAAAATTAAGATTCAAATGTGCATGTTGGAAACTAAAAAGGTTTTTGCACTCTGCAGGAATTTTTCTCATAAATAAATGTTATTGTCTCAAATGTAAAAAGAAAACTAATACTAAAAATATTTCATATATTAAAAGTAAAAATAACAGGGTTATACAAAAAGGTATATGTTCGGTGTGTGGTTCAAAAAAAAATCAATTTATCTCCAAACACAAACTCGGAGGAGATATACAAAAGTTTTTATCAGGAAGTAAATTTACAACTACTGGAATACCAGGAAGGTTACATCTTCCAGGTTATTCTTTCTGTGGTCCAGGCACAAACTTAGATAAAAGATTAGATGAGGCAGACAATCCTAAATCCTGGAGTAAACCAATCAATAGAGTTGATGAAGTGTGCATGAGACACGATATTGATTATGGGAATACCACAACGTTGGAAGAAAAGCATGAAGCCGATAGAGAAATGTTGTATAATTTGTCTCTGATACAAAATCCAACCTTGAGAGAAAAAGTTGATAGGTTCATCGTGAAGAAGATAATTAGTGCTAAATTGAAACTTGGACTTGGAATTTCAAAAAACTTATAGGCTCTAATGATGCCATTAAGACTGAAGAGCAATTAGCTGATGAATTACATAAACCAATATTCACAAAGTTTCAGAGAAGGAAAGTTTATTCCAAGGAAGTTGATTATATCTGGTCTGCTGATTTGATTGAACTCAATAATGATAAGGGGTACAAGTATGCTTTAACCGTTATTGATTTGAGGAGTAGATATGCGTGGGTTGTCCCTTTAAAAAACAAAACAGGTAATACTCTTATGTTAGCTTTTCAACAGATATTTAATAAAAGTAAGAGAAAACCTAAGAAATTGTGGACTGATGAGGGTAGAGAGTTTTATAACAAGACATTTATGAATTTTCTAAAAAATAACAGTATTACATTATACAGTACCTTTAATGAAGGGAAGGCAGTTGTTGTTGAACGTTTTAATCGTACCTTAAAAGAGAGACTATATAAAAAATTCACACAACTCGGTTCACAACAATGGTCATCTTTTATTCAGGATATTGTGGATAAGTATAATGACACGATTCACACGTCAACAAATATGAAGCCATCAGAAACATTTACAAAATTAAAATATGAAAAAGAGATTAATGTCAGAAAACCTAAGTTCAAAGTTGGTGATATCGTAAGAATATATAGGTGGAAATCTCATTTTGAAAAGGGTTTTACTGAACGATGGACGAAAGAACTTTTTTAAATTGTTGATGTAATAGATACAGTTCCTTGGACTTATAAAATATATGATTTGGAAGGGGAAGAGATTTTAGGTTCATTTTATTCACAGGAATTACAAAAGACAAAACTAAGCAGATAATACACCTTTGTGGACACTCGAGGGCCAAGTCCGAGGTGTATAACAGTATATAATGTGTGTCAAGGGGTGGACGTTCTTAGATCTGTAAACCCCAAACACAGAATCCTCAACTGAATAGTCAAGGCTTAACTTTTGTTTGTGTGTGTGTGTGTGTGTGTGTGTGCAATGGGAGCAATAGGTTGGCGCTTCACTCCCTCCTACTATACACCGTTGTGGACACTCGAGGGCCAAGTCCGAGGTGTATAACAGTATATAATGTGTGTCAAGGGGTGGACGTTCTTAGATCTGTGAACCCCAAACACAGAATCCTCAACTGAATAGTCAAGGCTTAACTTTTGTTTGTGTGTGTGTGTGTGTGCAATGGGAGCAATAGGTTGGCGCTTCACTCCCTCCTACTATACACCGTTGTGGACACTCGAGGGCCAAGTCCGAGGTGTATAACAGTATATAATGTGTGTCAAGGGGTGGACGTTCTTAGATCTGTGAACCCCAAACACAGAATCCTCAACTGAATAGTCAAGGCTTAACTTTTGTTTGTTGATGTGTATGTGTGTGTGTCCCAACCCTCACATTTAAAATCTCAACCCCAACCTTCACATTCAAAATCTCAACCCCAACTCAATCCTCGCCCAACACAATGTCTTTTTCAAAATGAGATTTCCACCTATATATATATATTTTTACGTTTTTTTTTCTTCTTCCAATTCTGTCTTTTAAGGCTTTCAGGTTTGATGACGTAAAAAGGGGGAGTAAGCCTGCACTTTCTTCCCAGAACTTTCTTGATCTTGCTCCCATCAAGCACCATCCGACAAAGAACTACATCGATAGGTTTAGATCCCAAAGAGTGATAGCAACTCCAAAAGTCTCCAAAATATAAATAAATAAAATAATAATAATAATAAATAAATAAATAAATAAATAAAAGCCCCCAAAAAAGTTTCAAGTGTCCAACATAAACCCAACTTTCCAAGTCTTCAAGGTATAACCACATTCCCGTTGAGTTTCCAAGATATGTATCACATTGTGAGTTATCAATCCAGAACCCACATTTCAAGTATTCAAAGTAAAACCAACTTACAAAGTCTCTTAAGGATAACTCATTTACTGATTTTTCAAAATTTGTGAGTCTCCAAAGGTAGGACCCATATTTAGAACCATCTTGGCAGAACCCTTTTCCTGAGTCTCCAAGGTAGTTATTTAAACCATCAAGGCAGAACTCATTTACTGATTTTTTCAAAATTTGTGAGTCTCCAAGGTAGGACCCATATTTAGAACCATCTTGGCAGAACCCTTTTCCTGAGTCTCCAAGGTAGTTATTTAAATCATCAAGGCAGAACTCATTTACTGATTTTTTCAAAATTTGTGAGTCTCCAAGGTAGGACCCATATTTAGAACCATCTTGGCAGAACCCTTTTCCTGAGTCTCCAAGGTAGTTATTTAAACCATCAAGGCAGAACTCATTTACTGATTTTTCAAAATTTGTGAGTCTCCAAGGTAGGCCCCATATTTAGAACCATCTTGGCAGAACCCTTTTCCTGAGTCTCCAAGGTAGTTATTTAAACCATCAAAGGCAGAACTCATTTACTGATTTTTTCAAAATTTGTGAGTCTCAAGGTAGACCCCATATTTAGAACCATCTTGGCAGAACCCTTTTCCTGAGTCTCCAAGGTAGTTATTTAAACCATCAAGGCAGAACTCATTTACTGATTTTTTCAAAATTTGTGAGTCTCCAAGGTAAAACTTGTATTCTGGCTCATCAACGTATAACTTGTTCAGTGGGTATTGTCTTGATAACTCACAATGAATACTATTGCTGTAAAACTCTTTTTCAGGATTTTGCTGGTCTCCAAGGTATAACTCTTTGGTTGGGTCATCAAGGACGAACTCGTTCTGTGGGTCTTGGTCGCTCATAAGGTCTTCAACCAAGCCAACAATTTCGCCCCAAGTTGTAGCAAAAGCAGTATTTTCATTTCGTATTTCAGACACAATTTCCTGTGAGAGAAAATAATAATGTATTAATTAAGTTATTTAATTATTAAATGAGTATGCTTCAATCAAAGTTTGAAAATAGGAAAATAAAAAATCTTACCTCAATAGATAAGAGGTTTGAATCCAGTTCATCAACTTGAAGGTTTAGTTCCATACAAGACAGAGAGTTCCAAGGAACACCAAAGTCATCCCACTCAAGGTCTTGGTCGCTCATAAGGTCTTCAACCAAGCCAACAATTTCCCCCAAGTTGTAGCAAAAGCAGTATTTTCATTTTGTATTTCAGATACAATTTCCTGTGAGAGAAAATAATAATGTATTAATTAAGTTATTTAATTATTAAATGAGTATGCTTCAATCAAAGTTTGAAAATAGGAAAATAAAAAATCTTACCTCAATAGATAAGAGGTTTGAATCCAGTTCATCAACTTGAAGGTTTAGTTCCATAGAAGACAGAGAGTTCGAGACAAGCACACAGAACACCATTGCCAGCAAGAACAAATGTTTAAAATGGAGCCTGGGTTTGAAGCTTTTATAGAGAAAGACTGGTGGGTGTGGTTTCCTTTGGAAATTCCCTGGGCAAGCCTAGGCAAGCCTTCATTGGGAAATTTTTCAAAACCATAACATCCTGTAATTTTCTAGTGATTTCTTTGTGAGTCAGAGATGAACTGGAAATGATGTAAGAGTGGGCGGGGCTTAGCAAAAGTAGGCGGAGCTTAGGAAAAGTGGGCGTGGCTTAGAAAAAATACCTTATGGAAAGTGGGCGGAGCTTAGCAAAAGTGGGCGGGGCTTAGGAAAAGTGGGCGTGGCTTAGAAAAAATACCTTATGAAAAGTGGGCGGAGCTTAGCAAAAGTGGGCGGGGCTTAGGAAAAGTGGGCGTGGCTTAAAGAAAAGTGGGCGGGGATTATTGAATACCTTGTGGAAAGTGGGCGGGGCTTATTGAATACCTTGTGGAAAGTGGGCGGGGCTTAACAGAAGTGGGCGGGGCTTAAAGAAAAGTGGGCGGGGCTTAACAAAAAATAACCTGTGGCTCAGGAGGTGGTCAGATGAGAGCATTAAGAGAAGTTTATCATTTCGTAATGGCACAAATGGGGTATCTTAAAAAATATAAAGATTCAAATGTTTTGTTTGTCAATATTTTAGATGGGGATTATTGTGCAAAGAAAATTAAACTATTGAAGGAATTTGAGAATGAACAAATCTTTATAGGTTCAATGAGTGAGCTGTTCAACCCCCAGGTGTTCAATTCAATGAGGTTCAACCTCCAGGTTAAAAGGGGAGACAAATAAATATACCTTGGGATAAAAAGGGGATTTATTTTTAGGGAAAAAAATATGAATCGCTGAAAATCCCCCATTCATTTACATGGGGAAAAGTGAGCCAGAATCAGTATTCTTACCCTACTGACCACCGAGAAGTCAATGGCAACTTTGAAAGAGCTGCGTGCCTTTATGGCAAAGACTGATCACTGTGTGCATGTGACAACAATAACCCAGCGCTCCAAAAGTCTGATCTGCATGGTGGGATGGCAAGAAGGAAGTCATTACTAAAAAAACGACCACCTTGAGTCCCGTTTGAGAAATGCAAAAAACCACTCCAGAGATTCTGAAGCCATGTGGCAAAAAGTTTTGTGGTCTGACGAAACCAAGATGGAACTTTTTGGCCAAAATGTAAAACGTTACGTTTGGCACGAACCCAACGCAGCACACCACCCATAGAACACCATCCCTACTGTGAAGCATGGTGGCAGCAGCATCATGTTATGGAGATGTTTCTCATCAGCAAGGACTGGGGAACTTGCCAGGATAGAAGGAAAAATGGATGGAGGAAAATACAGAAAAATCCGAGGGGAAAACCTGCTGTCCTCTGCAAGAAAGCTGAAATTGGGACAAAAGTTCACCTTTCAGTATGACAACGACCTGAAGCACACAGTCAAAGCTACACTGGAGTGGCTAAGGAACAAAAAGATAAATGTCATTGAGTGGCCCAGTCAGAGCCCCAACCTAAATCCAATCGAAAATCTGCAGCATGACTTGAAGATTGCAATCCATCAACGCTCCCCATGCAACTTAACTTGAACAGTTTTGTACAGAAGAATGGGAAAGTATTGCCAAATTAAGGTGTGCAAAGTTGTTGGAGACCTATCCCATCCCATTATGCATCCAAACAGACTCACAGGTGTAATTGCTGCCAAAGGTGCTTCAACGAAGTAATAACTCGGGGGGTGGACACAATTATCTAACCAAGATATTCTAGTTTTATAATTTATTTAATTATCTGAAATTTGTAGAATTTGTTTTTCACTTCGAAGTTGTGGGTTACGATGTGTAAATAAAGATGGAAAAGGTCTGATTTCATGCAATTTGATTCCGGCTATAAGGCGACAAAAGGTGAAAGTTTTGAAAGGGGATGTTGACTTTTTACAGGGACTGTATTCACAATGTGCAATGATTTACCTTCCGTCGATCTCTTAAGTCGGTGCTGCGTGCCCAGAGGCCCACAATTAGAGACAGCAAGATGATGGCAATGACAGAGCCAAAGACTGCACCATTGTTTGCCAGGTCAAACTTTCCAAAAACCGTGAGAAAGTTTATAGTGTTAGGTGGAATAAATATGTCTGTAATCATGAACCAGGGTGTGTCAACATTTGGACGAAATTCATTAAACCTGCTTTTAAAATTGCAGATGACATTGTCTCTTGTCGAGTCTGGGTGGATCTGTAAGTGAAAGACAAAAATCAGTTTTATGTTTTTCTTTTGTGTTATTTATTGTGGAAGAAAGTGCATTTAAGTGCAGAAGTAGGATACTCTTTTACAATGTACACTGTACAGCTATTGCATTAATACAGATAGCAAGGAGGCAGAAACAGAAGGAGGTCCCAAGCACCCCCAAAAGTCTATTGTGCCTTCTGTCTATTGACTCCAAAAGTCAATAGATCAAAGGTAATGTGGTCTATTGTGAGGAGGAGATTGGGACCATACTCTGTGCTCTGTGCAGAGTGTTGGTGCTGCCTAGGCAGTTTCCTTAGCTATTGGGCACAATCCTGGATGGGTAGCCACTCCGACACAGGATACCAGCATGCTGGCACTCATTTTTGCCGACCTTGAAAAGATGACAGGCCGAGTTAACCCCGCCTCGTATTAATTCAACAGCTGAGCGGGGTTTGAACTCATGACCTAAGGATCCAAAGCCCGCCACCCTAACCATTAAGCCAACACCAGGCATGGCCTATTGTGCCAGCCCCATATGCACACTCTAAGAAAGTACTAAGTACAAAGCACAATTTTTTTTGGGGGGGGGGTGGGGGCAGGCAATACCCCATTTCTGCATCCTCAGTCATGCAAAGTCCTTCCTTGGCGCACCTGAACTCTTATATCCAACGACAAGACCTTCATCCACAGCTTGATGGGTGTTGCTGTAGGTTTGAGAATCTCTATAATAAGATTCAATGTCCGTCTGTTTGTGTGTCACGTAACTTCTCCTAAATTGCTGGTTGCATCCCATTATGCATGCTACCAAACGAATCGTCTGGTTCGAGAGGCTTGCACAAAGGCAAAAAAATTTAAGGGGTGGGGGATTTCCCCAGAAACCCATTTGCTACTGTTGCCATCTGCAACATTCTGAGTTGTGTTCCATTTTTGCCTCAGCAGAGCTGTTGGGGGGGGGGGGGTCTATTTCCCCTACAAAAGCGATAAAAAAAACATTAGTTTTGTTTGATGTTTTGAAAAATCAATTCAAACAATATAATCTTTATTTCAAAGATTTTCAAATGAAGGGCCTTGTATGCAAAATGTAGTCAGGTCAGGACACAGTTTGCAACACCTTCTTCTGACGCATACCTTTATTTGGGCGGTGATGGGCCCAAGAAAAAAATAACCCGGGTTACGTCCATCAAACAAAAACATACCTTCTGCTTATGATTGAAAACACTTCACTGCACTGGAAAACATGGGGACAGAAATACTGCATTGTAAATCGTGGAGACCTATAAGTTGAGTGGAAACTTGGAGCCACCTGGAGGTGGTGCTACATGATACACATTTAGATACATCATTTGCATCCCCCTTCCAATCCCACCCCCATATTCTCCCCCAAGACCACCGTCAAAGATAAAAACATCCTTTTTCATAAATTGTGGTCATGCTGATCTGATGTAGCAAATCTGGATGGAGTCAGGCCAGAACTGTAGGATGGGTAGCGTGACAAACAAACACTCACACACACACACAAACACTGGTCGGTGAATTATCGTAAGGATACTGTCGAAGATATATTATAAAACAAGAACTGATTGTAATTATCTATATTTCACATGTGCAATAGCTTCATGTCATATTTGAAGTCGGAAGGGTGGTGTTTGTGATATATATGTGGAAAATTATGTGCTCAGAGCAGGAATCAAATCCAGGTTCTCTGGCAAACGATGCCAGTGCTCTGCCATGTGAGCTATCTGGGGATGTGACAGAGATTGTCGAGCTGGGAATCTGCATGCAGGCATCGCAATCATTGACGACGGAATGCACCAGGGCAGTAAATAGAGTGCGAAGGGTGCTTTTCACCATTCACCATGATTTTGCTGAAATCACACCAGAAATTTTCCAGCACCTATATCCCACACTTGGAAGGTCACACCTTGAATATGGCACACCGGTGTGGAAGCTGTTTATTTCGCGGGATAGAAAGATACTCGAGCAGGTTCAGCGATGCGCGAAGAGGATGGTAAGAAGTCAAGCACGGTTCTCATATGAGGACTGCTTCTCGAACATACAATCTCACGAGATTATGGACAAATTAGAGCTGATTTGATCACTCTCTACCGGATCCTTCACAGGGAACTCGAAGTTTCGTTTGAAGAACCGCCTTGTCTCAGTTAGGATGATCACCTTCCTGGTCACTCCTGGAAACTGATCAAACCGGCGGCTTGCTGCAGGAGGAGAGCATTCTTCTATACGCATTGGCTGGTTAACATGTGGAACGGACTCCATGAAGAAGCCATTGAATCACCGTCTGTCGATACATTTAAAAGGAGTTTAGATAGGCTGCTGTTTCAACAATGATAGGACCATGTAGGGCACTGCCTTCCTGTCCTCCTTTCCTACCTGACCTTACCTGAAGGCGAAACCTAAGGAATGAAGCTGTGTCGTGGGTGGGAATGCCCGCTATGGCTATCCTTTTGATATTTGACGATCATTTTAACAATCGCTTTGTTAGCGTTACATACTGAATGGAAAATGCAAAGGTAGGGCATGGCGATTGTGAATATGATAGGTTTGACGATGTGTTCAGCCTAAACTGCATGAAAATATAAATGGCGGATGTTGTAGTCAGCCTTCCTACGCCGTAATGATGTCCCAGACGTAATGATGTAGCATGACAGATGGACAAAAGGACAGACAGAAAACTGATGCTACTTTAATAAATAGATTATGTTGTCATTTTAGTTTTGGGGTTGAGGAGGGGCTGGGTGAGGGAACCAAAACCTGTATCTGCACATTGGATTCTGGATTGAGCTGTGTCTGCCCATGTCCAGTGGTGCCTGCACTGTTGCATAGGTGTCTGTGTCAGGCTTGGTGAGCTGGGTTGAAATCAACATGCCTGTTTATCGACCAGTTAGATGACCACCATGCCTCAATAACCTCGTGGCTTGCCTTGGAGTGGGCTGTCCCCATGACCGTGGCTTGTCACCACACAAAGGTGTGGTGCAGGGTGTGATTGTGTGTGGCGATGGCGGAGGATTGATCATTTCTGGGTTCAGCCTGTCTGTGTACAACCAGTCTACTGACAAACTGTTTCCCAATTTGACCAACATAGTGGGCGGGGCAGTCACGACAGTATTGTTATAGATGTAGAATATAGAAGATCTAAGATTGGTCCTGTCTGCCATTACTGCTGAGAAGTAAGGGCAGACAGGACATTGGGTTTTGGCAGTAATGTCTGAGGAGTCACATTGGGGGTTTTTTGTACACATAGTCAAGGCTCGTTGAAAACCGAGTCCATCATATACAAAAATGGCTCTTCAGACATTGGATACCAAAACTCATGGAAGAACCTGTTTTTGTACACAATGTTTAAAGAGCCAGGGATTATGGGCAATGCAGACATCGTAGAGCTGTAGCAGGTGATATGTGTGTCCATGATTGGGGTGGTTGGGATTATCCACACTTGTTCACAAGAAGAGGTTCTTCAAACCAAAGTTGTTACTTGGTTCTCCTCCCCAATTTTGAAACAAATCGGATGAAGCAGACCTATTCTCAGAAGACATTTCATCCACTCCACTGATAACGTGTTTTCTGGTGTACTAACCATGCTTTTTAATCGGTGGAAAAAAGGTAAAAGTTGGGGGTGCGGTGAATACACAGGGAAAGAAAAAAATTAGTCTAAAAAAACAATCAATTTTTCAATGCTGAATTTCAATTATATTCCACTTGTCATACATATACCAGTCGATCTACATTCTACACATCAGGAAACCTGTTATAACTTTCATAATTATGTAAAGTACGTAAGTATGAGCGATCTCAGTTGCACATTTTTGCACGTTGAGTCATACACGATAATATTTGTTTTCTACTATAATTTTTTCTTTTCCCTTTTCTTCACTTTTCTAATAACAAAAAAATCCTCTTTAATAACATTTTAATAACTTTAATTTAAAAAAAAAGAAAGAAAAACAAAACTTGATATCCTTTCCTCTCTCTCTCTCTTAAACTTCTTTTCTTCTTCATCAGTTCTTCCTGCTCATTTTTGAACAAGGAATTCCAAATAAGAATAAGACTGTTTGACAAAATTAAGTTGACATGGGAGTAAGCATGTCGATACCTCTGTCACTTCGTTCCAGGGCATCGGGTTACACGAGTTGTATAATACAATTGCTATTCAAACTCGATAAACGTAAGCAATCGTGGGTGGGAGCTTCAAATGCATGGGCTGCACTATGAGAGTTCAATATGTGCGTATAAGTGCAGCAAAGCGATAAAGCTCTCACGATCACACACACCAGCCAACACAGCACTCCACAATCAAGTAAATGGACTTTGATTTTATCCCCAAAAGGTTTGACAGAATTACAAAACGGACTTTAATATTCCGATAATTTTGTGGTTCATTTCGATTTCAAACTTTACATGTTGTGCTACTTTAAGTTAATGTACAAACGTATTTATATCTAGATCAGAAAATAAAATGATAAAAAAAATATATATATATATATATATATATATATATATATATATATATATATATATATATATATATATATATATGTGTTGTTGCGGATCAGGGGTGGCGGGATTCTCGCCCGACTCTTGGCACCACCCTCACCACCGCCATCTATGGGGTTTATAACGCAGGCCGGCTCGGCACAGGCCTCGGGTCACGCGTCTTCAATCGCGATACCAACATAATCCTTGTACCTTACCAGTTGGGGCAATAGAACCCCGGTAACAGACTGGTTGTGTCAGAGGCCAAGCGTTTTCTGCCAGTCTGTAACCATTTTGGTTTTATATGCCAATCAAACGGATCGTTCCTCGAGGCGACACAAATTAATCCATAGCGGCAACTTCATACGAACCAACCAGATTTATTGGGGAACGTCGGGGAACACAACACAAGCAAAACATTCACGACAATGCTTTTATTTACAATCTTTAACCCGTTCTTAACCAGGGAACCACGGACTACAGGTTTCGTTCAGGTCGCTACCGAGATATGCCTTAAACAACGTGCAGACAAAGACAGACAGACAGCATGCATGCAAGACAAGACAGAGTACTTGGTGATGTTTCATGGACGAAAGGACAGTGTCAAAAGCACGAATGTCGCTCGCAACAAGCGGATGTCCATGGATTCGAGCTCCCAGCTCGAACGCGCCGCGTGGCAAAATGGAGGCGTCGTACTCTTGCCCCCTTCGCACCGCACGCGGTCTACGCGCGCTCTGACCCTGCGTAAAGTCGACAATGGGCCTCAGCTGATTTCTCTCAAGGTCCAGCATACAAATCCAGGCTTGGCCTGTTCACCAGACAAGGCCCAAATCGAGGTGCCGGGCTGCGGCAAGCGTATCAGCAAACGTGTCGAGCCGTTGGTGTGAGCAGGGACCATAAGAGGCTCCGTTGTTTCCTCTCTTGCCTTCCTGCCTACAAGCCCGACTTCTCAACCGTCCTCTCAGTTTCTTTTTCTGTAGAATCACCTGTTCTTTCCTTTTCCCCGCTCGCCTCTCAAAGCCGGCTGCCATCTCTCTCACGGCAGAATCACCTCCTCATAAGAGTCGATCACCGATTCGACATGCAGGCCGCCTCTCCCACTGCCCCACAAAGGCAGACTCGACGTGCAGGCAGCCTCTCTTACTGCCAAAAATGCAGACTCGACGTGCAGGCAGGTTCAGCGTCTCTCCCGGCAGATCCAACACTGTGCCTCCTTCATTCGGTCGCTTCGAAAACACGAGCGCGCCTCGAGAGCGACTAATTCCACACACTGAACCTTTTTACAAAGCCGTCGTTCGCTCGCTTCGAAGCCACCCCGAGCACGCCTCGAAAACCCGACCGTTTTCCAAACGGAAAACTCCTTTTTCTCTCGTTTCTCTTTCGTTCGCTCCTTCGACACATGAGCACGCCTCTCTCAGCGAAGCCGACCAACTCCTCCCCTTCAGTTTCACTTCCTCTTTTTGGCCACACCCTCTCAGCCGACTGGGCGGGACCTATCGTCCGGAGAGGGGAGGAAGAAGAGGGAGCCCTTGGCACACCACCACTGTACGAACAATAAAACATGCATCCTACACCTCCCGACACACATGTATCATCCATTTTACTACACAACCTAGCTAAACACGCATTTAATGGGGGATCTGAGCTAATCCTATATTTAGTAGTCCAATAAGGGCCATTTCCGTAACAATACACACACACACACACACACATATATATATATATATATATATATATATATATATATATATATATATATATATATATATATATATATATATATATATATATATATATATATATACATATATACACAGTAGTGTATATATAGTATATCTTTTTTAAGGGTGAAAAACAGGGGTGGGATTATTACACGGTCGCGGTTAATACACCGGAAAATACGGGTACTTCCTCATGCTGAAAAAAGGTCTGCTGTCCAATCTTTTTTTTTGTCCCTCTTCTCCTACCCACCACACAGAACAATCATTGAAATTAAAAAAAGAAAAATTGCAGCTTTCCATTGTTGTGTACTCACATCTCCCATGTTCGGCATCCATTGATTACTCTTTGGGTTCTTCATCATGCACGATGCTACCAGAAGTAATTCAAACATAATCGTGGTTTTATTAGATCCTGTTGAGCAGAAGCAAATGTCAGATGAAAGTTTGCAAAAAAAAGCAATCTAGTTACCCATAGTGTTACCTTTTTTATTATCTGATGTGAAGGACAAAACACACTACAGAAGTAAAAACTAATATAGAACATGCATTTACTTAGGCCAGCTCTGTTTTCAATTTGCTTAAAACTAATTATTTCTGTCTACATTTACTTGAGAGAGTATAGACAACAATTCCAAAGTTTCAAGGAACATTAAAATGGATAGATGTTGGACTATTTTGGGGGAAAGGGGGGTGATGGGACAGGATGACATGTTATGTTTTCACCCCTGTCTGTTTGTTTGTCTGTGAGCAGGATGTTTCAAAAACTTGTGGATGGATTCGGACGAAACTTCGTGGACAGGTTTGGTGTGCGATATGGATGAATTTGTGAGATTTTGGTTAAGATCCGGATCCAGATCCGAACTATCAGTGGGATACAAAATGTAAACTGTTCAGACTGGTGGAGGTAGTGTGAGTATATCTAAACATAGGGGAAATACCCCTAGGTGCTCACCTGGTAGTGACTGGATAAGACAACCAGGGAACCACTAGTAGGCATGGATTACCCACAAAACATGTAACAGAGAAGAAAGGAAATAACTTTGGAATTATTTTTTAATGCCGTGAACAAGCTTTGGAACATCACGGGTGATGAAAGTTGTGGTCAAGTTTCATCGAAATTGTGTGTGTAATTTTGGAGAAGACAGCAAATACATATTTTGGGAGGCAAATCCCCCATACTCCCCCTAGACACCGACTTTTTTTAATGCCATGAACACTCTTTGGTACATCATAGGTGATGAACGTTGTCGTCAAGTTTCATCGGAATTGTGTGTGTAGTTTCTAAGAAGAAAGCAAATATCTCTTTTTGGGGGGGGGGGGTTCCTCCTCGTAAGCTCCCTCTGTAGACTCCACCCCCCCCATAAACTCTCGTAGATCCCCTTTGGACCCGTAATTTTTTTTAATGCCATGAACAAACTTTCGTGCATACAAAGTGATGAACGGTGTAAAAGTTTCATCGAAATCGTATGTGTAGTTTCAGAGAAGACATTGGAAGTACTTGTGGACGGACAGATGGACTGACTGATTGACGGACGACGCGCCATCCCATAAGCTCCCCAGAACAATGTTCCAGGTGAGCTAAAAGCAATAATTTAACTGACGCCTTTTTGGAGTTGGGTGCACCTGGAACGTATGATGTCAAAAATTACTGTTCAGATAACACATTACCTTGGTATGGCCAGGATGGAGGTACAGACATACAGTAGGTTTTAACTTTTAACCTCAGCAGCATACGAGTGATTGATTTTTCCTTTGTACTAGTTTTGCCGACCTCGGAAGGATGACAAGCAGAGTCAACCCCACCTGGTATTAATTCAACAGCTGAGTTGGGATTTGAACTCAGGTTCCTAGGAACCCAAGGCCACCACCCGAACCATAAAGCCAATACCGCTAAAATATATATATATATATATATATATATATATATATATATATATATATATATATATATATATATATATATATATATATATATGATGAAGATGGAATGTATATATATATATATATATATATATATATATATATATATATATATATATATATATATATATATATTAGTGGGCTATGGTTACACATAGTGCATAGTGCTTACACACAGTGTAAGCATACGAACCGTGCTTCTCCATTCTTGGGTTACTGACCTGCATTTGATTTATCATTTCCATTTATTTTTTTTCGTTTATTTATATTTTCATTTACAGATGCTTTCTGACGGTTCTGTGACTTTTCCTGGTGTATCGGCTTCAATGTCTATCAGCACTCATAATTACCGTGCTTCCCCATTGTATCGAGTTGCTCACCTGCATTTATTTTTTCTTTTATTTTCATTTATTTATTTCCATTTATTTATATTTTCATTCACAGATGTTTTCCAATGGTTCTTTGATATTTTTTTCCAGTGTATCAGCTTCGGTGTCTGTCGGCATGCAAAATTTCAACTTTATACATCCCCTGGAAGGTACCAATCTTTTATATCAATCAGTTTGTCAGTGGCTAGAAAGAGCTTTATATTACAATAGCGCCGTATGCTTACACATTGTGTAAGCATACGAACCGTGCTTCCCCACTGTCTCAGGTCACTCACCTATATTTGATTTTTCACTTATTTATATTTTCATTTACAGATGCTTTCCGACAGTTCTGTGATTTATTCTTGTGTATCTGCTTCCATGTCCATTGCCACACTAAATTACTGTCCTTCCCCATTGTCTCGGATCGCTCACCTGCATTTTTTCATTTATTTATATTTTCATTTATGGATGTTGTCCAACAATTCTGTGATTTTTTCCCGGTGTACCGGCTTCGATGTCCATCATAACGTAAAATTTCAAGAGCATTTGCACATCAGGTCACTGAATTCGACCACATATTATTTTTGAGGTCAATATTGACCAAAACGTCAATGTCGGCCAAAATGTCAACATTGGCCAGATTTCTAAAATCCTCAATTTTAATCCAATTAACTTGAAATTTGAGGAGGAATTGCATATCAGGTCAATTAATTCAACCACCAATTATTTTTAAGGTCAAAACAGGACTAATTTGTAAATTGATAGGGCCAAAAACTACATATATATATATATATATATATATATATATATATATATATATATATATATATATCTCATTATATCTCAAAACTTTGTGGATGAGTTATCACAAAACTTGATGGATGAGTCGGTTTGGTGACAAGAACAAGTGGATTAGATTTTGGTTCAGATCCAGCCCACAAGTGGGATACAAAACATAAATTGTTCAGCCTGGCAGAGGTATATGCTTTCCGGAGTGCCATTCTACTTTGTTCTTTTTTGCCAAGTGTCGCTCTATGAGTGATTTTTCATTCGTCTGTTTCTTTGTCCGCACAGAACTTCGTGTTTTTCTCCACAACCGCTTGTCGGGTTGAGACAAAATTTTCATCAGAGGAGCGATTACTCATGTAGAATGTTTTATTGATAATTTTGATGTCATAGGTCACGTGCTGTGGCAGCCATGTTGGAAAAATGGAAAAACTTTGGACCTCTGGATCACCGAAATCACTCCATGAAAAAAATGGAATCTTGGTACCTATGAAGTACTCCCCATGGGAAATAAGTGACTATTTTTTTAATGATATCAGAGGTGGCTTCGTTGTGATGTCATAATTGCATATGTTGAACACTTTATCCAATCAGGATGAAAAATTCTGAGGGTCATCTCGGGCTAAGTTGTATGGGAGAGTGGGGAAATGATAACAACATCGATCACGTGATTTGGCAGCCATATTGCTTATAACATAAAAACCTTCAAAAATCTTCCCTGAAAAGGTTGAACA
This sequence comes from Eptatretus burgeri, assembly GCF_056783735.1. Classification (NCBI taxonomy): domain Eukaryota; kingdom Metazoa; phylum Chordata; class Myxini; order Myxiniformes; family Myxinidae; genus Eptatretus; species Eptatretus burgeri. The sequence goes on from NC_140976.1 coordinate 43,092,964, forward strand.
GATTGAGGTGAAAATTTACATGTATGATCGATTACCTCTCCATGAGTAACAAAAACTTTTCCACCTATGACGTCATAGGTCACATGGTTTGGCAGCCATGTTGAATTTACCTTTAAACGTTGAAAAATAATCTTCTCCAGAATGGCTTGACAGATCGAAGGCAAACTTCACTCACATGTTCCCCAAGTCTTGGGGACACCACTTGGTTCACAAATAATGAATAAGACACATGGTCTGGCAGCCATATTGGATTGAATGAAAATCTTTAAAAATTATTTCTCTTGAACCGCTTCATCAATCGACATGAAACATCACAATTATGATCGAGTAGGCATGGTGAATATATGTTTAAATTTCAACCTCATCGGTCACATGGTCTGGCAGCCAGAATTATTTAATATTTTGAATCTGGGTCCAGGGATTTCAATCAAACTTGGTACAAGTATGTATAATGATTAAATAATGTGAGTGGAGGTATATCTGGCGATGTTGCAATGTCAAAGAGTGCCTTTCTTGTGTTTTAAAAAAATAATAATTTATCTGTTCAAATGTATAATCATAAGATGCATTTCCAATTCCAGAGGAGCTTATTTCCTACAAGCATTCCTTTTTATTCGGTTTCTCCATGTATCTTATCGACAACTCAATATTTCAGTCTTGGAACTAGAGGGGGAGCACTCGGTAGAGTGCAAAACCTCCGCCGCCAATACTGCTAGGTCACTCAAGTGAACCTGATATCCTATTCATTCAATGTGACGTCAACAGTGCTCACAGAGTTTTCGTTTGCAACTTTCCCTTTTACTTTTAACTTTTACATGCTCAATTCATTCGTCATAACTAGATTCTGAGACAGAAATTGATTTTACATGGGTATATCCACCTGAAGTTCCAAAATCAGCCACAATTATAATTTTGGCATGTTTTTTTTTTTGTTGGAAATCACTTATAACATGTAGAAATGCAAAAAAATATATATATAATTTTTTTTTTGAAAAAAAGTTGCAAAATTTTCTGGTTTTTTTTCTCTAACAATTTTTTTTTGGGGGGGGGGGGAGGTTGGAAATCTCTTAAAACATGTAGAAATGCAAAAACAAAAATTCAAATATTTTTTCAAAATGACCACCGTAGCCATTTCTCTCTCTCTCTGACCTGAAAAAAATCTCTCTGACCGTTATTAGAGAACCGCCTCAGTGCCGTTGACTCTGGCATTCCACTCAGACCGACTGGCAGGGAATTCAAGCAGTCATCAAACTTCTAGACTGGTCTCCAATTTCTACTCTCTCTGACATTAACTCATTCTGGGAATTCTTTCAAAGAAACTTGCTCTCTCCCGTGCACAGATTTATCCCATCTCGTCTTCAGTTGTCATACCCTTCCTCCCGCCCATGGTATACTGAAACTTGTAGTGAGGCAGTTGTCCTGAAACAACTTGCAAAACAACCTCATGGAAGGCAAATCTAACTGAAGGCAATCTTAGTTGCTTCCACAAAGCTTGGAACAAGTGTGTGTCTACCCTAAGGAGAGCAAGAAAACAACATCTTTCTTATCTCAAGTCTGAACTCTCAAACAAGTCTCCCTCCTCCAAATCCTGGTGGCATCTGGTTAAGTCTGTTTCTGGTGTATGTCACCCCTCCATCCCCTCCCTTACATCAAATGGCTGCACAGCTGACACTGCACACGAAAAGGCTGAATGCCTAAACTCTGTGTTTGCTTCTAAATCTTGTGTGTACCCATCGCTTTCTGTACCCACCTTACCCAGTCGCACCCAACTGTTCCAGGACTTCCCTGTCCTTTTCCCCTGACAATGTGGAGAGTTTGCTGTCAAACCTCGACTCAGATTCTGCAACCGGTCCAGACGGCATCAGCCCACGTGTCCTAAAAACCTGCTCTGCTACTCTTGCTCACCCTTTCTCTGTTCTATTCACCCTCTCATTCGCTCAAGGTCATATGCCATCTGCTTGGAAATCAGCAAACATTACCGCTCTGCATAACAAAGGTGCAAAATCAGATCCCTACATCTACGGATCAATCATTCTTCTCCCAATCATCAGCAAGGTTATGCAATCCATCATTGCTTCTGACATTAAATCCTTCCTCTTCTCCAATGGCCTGATTTCCAATCATCAATTTGGATTCAGAACAGGTCACTCTACCCTGGATATGCTGCTTCTGCTCTCCCAACAATGGATGGAGATCCTCAATGCCATACATTCAATCAGAGCCATCTCCCTCGACATATCGTGTGCTTTCGATACGGTCTGGCACCCTGCTCTGCTCACCAAACTCTCTTCCTATGTTATCCAAGGCAATCTGCACTCATGGCTTTCAGACTTCCTCTCCTGTCGCAGTCAATGTGTGGCCTTAATGGAGTTCTCTCATCCCCTCTTCCTGTCCAGGCTGGAGTTCCTCAAGGTAGCATTCTGGGCCCAGTGCTTTTTCTGGTTTTCATCAACGATCTCTCCAACTCTCTGGAAAATCCTCTTTATCTCTTTGCTGATGACTCCACCCTCTGCTGTGCCCTCTGTCATCCCTCAGATCGGCAAGCAGCAGCCTCTTCACTCTGTAGATCTGGATAAAATCACAAGCTGGTCCAAGACTTGGAACACGTCTTTCAATCCTGACAAATCTCACATGCTCACTATGTCTCTCTGGTAGGACCGGCTGGAAAACCCCCCATCTACTTTCTCACCAATCCTCTTGAAGAAGTCCTTTTACTCAAGCATTTGGGTCTCACTATCTGCCATGATCTTTCCGAGGAAAGCTACATTCCAACCTGGCCTCCAAAGCCAGTCACCGAATGGGCATCTTCTGTCGTGCAAAGTCCTTCCTTGGCAGACCTGAGCTCATGACCACATACAAAGCTCTCATCCACAGCTTGATGGAGTACTGCGCTCCCTACTGGGCTGTTGGTCCCGTCTCACATCTTTCTCGGATTATTGCTGTTGAAATCATGGCTTTTAGGATCATTGGTTTCTCCTGCGATGAGGCCGAGTCTTTGCGTCTCTCACTTTCTCAACGCAGGCAGGTCGGTGGACTTTCTGTCTTCTACCCTCTCATCTCTGGTCTCGCCCCCTTGGTCTGTCTGTGCTCTATCCCCTATATTTCCACAGGGTGCTCAAGGTCTGCGAGCAACCCCCATCTGGTGACACTACCAAAATCAAGAATCACTGCTCATCTTCATTCTTTCATTCCTCTTTTTTCCAACTTCTGAAACAAACTCCCATATTCTCTTCAAATCCACACTTCCCTCCAGGTCTTCAAAACAGCTGTTCACCACAATCTCTTATTTTCCCCCTTCCAAAACCATGATCTTTTCTACCCCTGTTAATGCACTCCAAACCCACCTCCTTCAAATTCCCTGCTTTCCTTCCTGAAAGTTCCTGGAGTGTCCATCTTGTTTACCCCATGTAACCCGCCCCCATCCCTCTCCTTTCCATAGATCTCCTAATGTCTTTGTGCTCCCGTCTCTTGCCCCTCTTGTTTCCTGTTCTCTTTGTTGTATGATCTACGTGTTAGCTCTTTTTGGAGTCTCGACATTGTATGCAAAAAAAACTATTAAAAAGCAATCTGACCAATTTTTATAAAGCAAGTGAGAAATTAGGGAATAATCAAAGATATTGGGATTTTTTCTCGTTACATCATCGTATTTTATGTTGAATTTGTCCAACAATGTTCATAATACTGAAAGACCTTTATCATCGATTAATCTTAACCAAGAAATGATTTTTTTAAATTAATTTCAAGGTGTAAAGTGATGGTTACCTGCAATCCAGAATTTCCTCTTGCCCTTTGCGATTCGTTTAGACTCTGAATGAATTTGGTGTCACTGTAATTTGTGCTCCAGGTCTTGTTCTGAAGCTTTTTGAGAGTAACCACCTCAAGAGTTTGAGTAAAACTGCTGGTTGTTGAAACAACTTTCTTTCCACCAGGAACAAGTTTCTTCACAACTGATGCTCCATCCATTTTCATATTAGTGAAAACATTATGAAACAGTTTTTTGTTCTGCAAAAAAAAGGTTTATTCTTGGATTAATGCATGTGTGTATCTTTAGCAATTAAATGAACATATTTTTCAAAAAGCTATTTCAGTGGACTGTTGGACAAAAGCCTCCCTCAACTCATGTTCACTCTGTTTGGCACAGGCCATGCTTGCCAAGTGTGGGTTGGTGGGATTCAGCAGCCATGGGAATGAAACTACACCAGTAAGGTTGAGGAAAACAAGCTCGAATAAGCTAAGATCCTCGTCCTCTTAATGATGACGTCATAAAAACGAATATGATATCATTGTGGTGTATCAAGTTTGCGATAAATTATCTGTGCTAACGCCCGGCTTGATTCCTGCAAACACAATTCAAACAGTTTGCCTAGTTTCGGAGATAATGGTATAGGCAATTTCCATTAGCGGTGATATTATGACGTCAACTTTTTTTCTAGGAAGAATTTCCAAAATCGGAGATGGTTACTGCCTGCATGTGGGCTTTCTGCATATACATGGCAAGTTTCACGAAGATCCGATGAAAACTCTGGGTTGTGAAATCAAAATTTCGTCAAAAAATAGGAATGACGTCATAAAAATTGATATGACGTCATAGTGATGTATCATATGTACGGCAATTTATCTCTGCTAATGCCCTGTTCGATTCCCACAAACAGAATTCAAAAAGCTTGCCTAGTTTTGGAGATAATTTTTTTGGCGATTTCCATTAGTGGAGATATTTGAACGTCATAACTTTTCTCGGAGGAATTTTCAAAATCGGCGATCGTTACTGTCTGCGCAGGGTATTTTTACATATATATGCCAAGTTTCAGGAAGTTTCGATGAAAACTGTAGGCTGTGAAACAAACTAGTTTCGGAGATAATGGTATAGGCGATTTCCATTTGCGGCGATATTATGACGTTAACTTTTTTTCTAGGAAGAATTTCCAAAATCGGAGATGGTTACTGCCTGCGCATGTGCTTTTTGCATACACATGGAAAGTTTTACGAAGATCCGATGAAAACTCTGGGTTGTGAAACAAAAAATGTCAAAAATAGGAATGACATCATAAAAATTGATGTGACGTCATAGTGATGTATCATACGTGTGGTAATTAATCTCTGCTAATGCCCTGTTCGATTCCCGCAAACAGAATTCAAAAAGCTTGCCTAGTTTGAGATAATTTTTTCGGCGATTTCCATTAATAGAGATATTTTCACGTCATAACTTTTTTCTAGGAGGAATTTTCAAAATGAGATGGTTACTGTCTGCACAGGGTATTTTTACATATATATGCCAAGTTTCAGGAAGTTTCGATGAAAACTGTAGGCTGTGAAACATGAAACAAAAAACAAAAAGTCAAAAAATAGGAATGACGTCATAAAAATTGATATCATGTCATGGTGATGTATCATATGTGCGGTGATTCATCTCTGCTAATGCCCTGTTCGATTCCCGCAAACAGAATTCAAAAAGCTTGCCCAGTTTCGGAGATAATATTTTAGGCGATTTCCATTAGCGGAGATATTTTGACGTCATAACTTTTTTTTCTAGGAGGAATTTTCAAAATCGGAGATGGTTACTGTCTGTGCAGGAAATTTTTACATATATACACCAAGTTTCAGAAAGTTTCGATGAAAACTGTTGGCTGTGAAACAAAAAAGGCCACAAGAACAACAACGTGAGTAAGACTTCGAGATCTTCCACGAGGATCGAAAAACACAATTTTTAAATCCAACAAATTGAACTTACCTAATGCGAATGGGACCATGGGGCCAACTGATGCATAGCGCTAATTCGGTGCTCTCTCATTAATGGCAAGGTGGAACCGATGAGGTGCATGACATGTTCTTTTGTCAGACTCTCTACATATCCATAAAGCTAAAATGCCACTTTTCATACGAAAAGTCAAGGAAAAAAAAAAGAGAGAGAAAGAGAGAGAAAGAGAGAGAAAGAGAGAGAAAGAGAGAGAAAGAGAGAGAAAGAGAGAGAGAGAGAGAGAGAGAGAGAGAGAGAGAGAGAGAGAGAGAGAGAGAGAGAGAGAGAGAGAGAGAGAGAGAGAGAGAGAGAGAGAGAGAGAGAGAGAGAGAGAGAGAGAGAGAGAGAGAGAGAGAGAGAGAGAGAGAGAGAGAGAGAGAGAGAGAGAGAGAGAGAGAGAGAGAGAGAGAGAGAGAGAGAGAGAGAGAGAGAGAGAGAGAGAGAGAGAGAGAGAGAGAGAGAGAGAGAGAGAGAGAGAGAGAGAGAGAGAGAGAGAGAGAGAGAGAGAGAGAGAGAGAGAGAGAGAGAGAGAGAGAGAGAGAGAGAGAGAGAGAGAGAGAGAGAGAGAGAGAGAGAGAGAGAGAGAGAGAGAGAGAGAGAGAGAGAGAGAGAGAGAGAGAGAGAGAGAGAGAGAGAGAGAGAGAGAGAGAGAGAGAGAGAGAGAGAGAGAGAGAGAGAGAGAGAGAGAGAGAGAGAGAGAGAGAGAGAGAGAGAGAGAGAGAGAGAGAGAGAGAGAGAGAGAGAGAGAGAGAGAGAGAGAGAGAGAGAGAGAGAGAGAGAGAGAGAGAGAGAGAGAGAGAGAGAGAGAGAGAGAGAGAGAGAGAGAGAGAGAGAGAGAGAGAGAGAGAGAGAGAGAGAGAGAGAGAGAGAGAGAGAGAGAGAGAGAGAGAGAGAGAGAGAGAGAGAGAGAGAGAGAGAGAGAGAGAGAGAGAGAGAGAGAGAGAGAGAGAGAGAGAGAGAGAGAGAGAGAGAGAGAGAGAGAGAGAGAGAGAGACCAGAGGGGGAACATTTAGGTGCACCCAACATGAAGTGTTCTTTTTGGATTGAGCTGTGGGTACCTTCTGTAAGACCCTAGTAGCAAATTAGGCAGGTATAACCTTGCAATTTTTGGCTCAAAGTCCAGAAACGTAAATCCAAGATGGCCACCATCCCATTTGCCTGAAAATCACAATTTTGGTCATAGATTTGTGCAAAGAAACATAAAACCATCAAATAAATAAATGGGTGGTTGTGTCTGAATGTGCTTGAATGATCTGGATATTATCCCCATTCATGTAAACTTTTCTAAAATTGTGTGCATGCTATTTGAAAATTTCTGTTTGCTTGTTTGGCAGATCTAAAATGGACAGTCCTCTTCCATGTGGGAGCATATCTCTCAAACATGACAGTGAACGTGGTGTCAAGAGAGAGTTGGACCAAATCAAGCACTTTTTGTGTATCGTATGCCAAGGAAAGGAAAGGAAACAAACAATATGTTGAATATTACTCCAGAGAGCCTGTCCATTTTACACACCGCAATGGAAAGAAGATGCGACAAAACAGCTGAACGGTTACAGACATGGCTATAAAAGGCAATTGGTTACAAGATAAGATCCCAAAATGGCACAGAAATTGCAGGAGCAGGTACTTATTGAAAAAGCATGTCAATGTTGCCAAAAAAGGAGGATGGGAAATGTATCACCAAATTGGGAAACCGATGAAGGCACAGACTTATGTCTTATTCTTGCACTTCTCAAGCAACAAATAACAAGATCTAAGTTACCTCAATATGAAGCTAAGACGATGTGTGATGTTTGCAACAAAAATTGTCAAAAGGGACACAAGTCATCCAGTAAAATTGCAACTAAAAATAGACAGCAAAAAAAAAGGCGAAGACCGAGCAACTGAACCATCAAGATGTGTTGCTATGACTTTGTGGGAAAGGGCATGATATCGTTTCGAATGGCATTTATTACCATAAACACTATCTTGATACATTCAACAATACGAGGGTACCCAGAGGAAAGTCTGAAATAAGTACTCTTTGACCAAACATTCTTGGCATGAGTGAAGGAAGTGGATGAACTGTTATTTCAGAAGTCACAAGGTATAGTAATGTCTGCCCTGTGAGGCATGTACCAGCAACAGCTTACTGAACTTGGAGTCAAAAGTGGACATCACTGCCACTCAACTAGCTTGAAGGAAAGACTTGCCAAACATTATGGGTCTCGTGTGGCTATCATGGAAATAAATCATGGATCAGCATTGTGTGTGCAGTGAATGTATCTAAAAGTGATGCTCTCGAGTCTAGAATAGTTGAAATAATTACAGAACAATGAAGCTAACAAACAGAAAGAAGATAACAGAACAATATTGAAAAAAGTAGCAAAGATACTTTGAACAGATGCAAAACTTTACAACAAACAGGTGTGCAAAGGCGCTGTCACACCTTGACGATTTAGCCAGCGCATGCCGACTTACGAAAAATTTGTCGAAAACGCTGGCACAAGTCGAATACGTTATGGGTAAGTTTTGTATACGTTAAGAGCACGCTGAAAAACACTGCCATACGTCATAGTACGCTGGCTTTCATCGTTGTACTTTGCGGTTGTCCTCAAATTTTAGCATGCTTGAAATTTTACGACGTATGCCAACGTATGACTCACACGTTCCGCTACGCTGGTCATAAGTTGTAGGCACGTTATGCGATCGTTGACACACGTCGACACACGTTACATGTAAGTTACTCATAAGTCGAAACACGTCGAGGTAATGCTTAGCATACCCGAAACTTATTTATAACCTATGAGTAACGTGTTGTTGGCACGTTACACGATCGTTGACATACGTCGAGGCACGTTATGCGATCGTTGACACACATCGAGGCACGTTATGCGATCGTTGACACACGTCGAGGCACGTTACTTGTAAGTTACTCATAAGTCGAAACACGTCGAGGTAATGCTTAGCGTACCCAAAATTTATTTCTAACCTATGAGTAACGTGCTTTGAACCTATGTGTAACGTACCTCCAACACATATTGACGTATGTAGACGTATTTGATTGACGTCTTCTGGACGACCACAGATCTTACTGAACGCTTTTCTAATTTACAACTACCGTATAATGGCGCATTGGCAGCGTTAAAAAAACAACAACAATAACTTCCGATAGTTCGTCACGTGCCGTTAAATCACGTCCGATTGCCTCTTCAGTTTGCTCATGTCTTATTCTTTGTTCCTCCTCTGTGAATATTTTCTGTTTGAGGATATTGTCACGTCGACGTCGAAACTTAAAAGCAAATGTCCGAATATATTTTAAAATTCGTGATAGACTAAAAAAAAACAAAAAAAACAACAACTTCAGATATTTCATCACGTGCCTTCACGGAGCCAAGGAGAAAAAAAGAAAATGTACCTTGACGGAGAAAATAAGTTTCGGGTATGCTAAACATTACGTCGACGTGTTTCGACTTATGAGTAACTTACAAGGAACTTGTGTCGACGTGTGTCAACGATCGCATAACGTGCCTACAACTTATTCCCAGCGTAGCGGAACGTGTGAGCCATACGGCGAGTACTTCGTAAAATTTTCAGCATGCTTGAAATTTCACGACGTACTAGACGTACCACGAAATATGACAGCGTACTTCATCGTTTTTCAGCGTGCTCTTAACGTATACACAACTTACCCATAACGTATTCGACGTGTGCCCGTTTGGTTTGGCAAATTTTTCATAGGTCGGCATATGCTGGCTAAATCGTCACGGTGTGACTGCGTGGTTGACACTTTCAATTTTCAGGCGGTTATGATTTAAATCGGTGTGCGGCAGGTTTTTAACAGGCTACGCCACGAGTATGTCGGCGATACGTGCAGCGCGCTATGCCGAAGTTAAGCTATCGTTGGGCATAGGTTATGAACGCCGACAACAGGCTAAGCGTTCGTTGGTATAATTTATCTTTAAGACAACGAAACGTTCTGTGCCCGTTACTAATATGTTATGCATTCGACCAACACGTTATGAATACGACCAATATTTTAAAAAAAAACATCAAAATTTCAGCGTATGCCAACGTTTTACATACATTTTTATACGTTGCCATTGCTGCCTAAAATGTCAAGGTGTGACAGCGCCTTAAGGAAGATTCAATGGACATGAATATAATCCACATCTGCAATTGTACGAGATTCATTCTACAATTTCACTTTGCACCTACAAAGTGAAAAAATAAAATCAATGTGTGAAGCTGTTCTCAATTTATTGTCCTGAAACCAAATTCAAGATGGCTGCCCTCGCCGCCATATTAGATATCGCATCGCACTGATTATCGAAAGGAACCTTCCTCTACCCAACCCAAACACACCCTGCAAAAATGGATTTAACCGGACAAGGCGTTCTCCTCGAAATCGACGGAAACCAATTTCAAGATGGCTGCCATGGAGGCCACATTGAAAATCGCAGTGTACCCATTTTCGAAAGGAGCCTTCCTCTACTCAACCCCAACACACCTTGCAAAAATGGATTTAATCGGACAAGGCGTTCTCCTCGAAATCGACGGAAACAAAAAGTTGACAGACGGACGCCCGGACGGACGGACGCCCGGACAACGCCAATGACGACAATACCCCTTTTTCAGCCCAATTCGGGCTGAGGGGTAAAAACAGAACAAGTAGGCAACAATCACTGTGCATTGAGCCAACACAAGGAATTAAAGACAAATTATTTCACAACGAATATTGCTGTGGTCATCATACCACTTAACTACCATTGCTACGACATCCAATCTGTTCAAACATAGTTGTGTCCTGTGATTACATTGACAATGTAAATGTCCATGTGATATTGGACATGAGACGACGCATGTGAAGGGGGGCAGAGAAAGGAGTGGAGGAGAGTGAATATGGCGGTGAGTGAGTAAAGCCTGTGCACTGCACGCCAGTGGTCCAGATGTGATTTCTTACAAACACAACAAATTGGCGACAAGGACGGTGGCTTCCGTTCCCTTGCCCGTTCCGTTTCTGCCATGCATTTGGGAACTTTCCATTCCGTTCTCTCCATGGAAGAAAATGTTTGAGAACTACTTGTTATCGATGCCACTGGTGAAGCCATTCCTGAGGGATGAAGGCATGCTGTTCTATTACACTGTTTGGGGATGGAAGGACAATGGCTTTTCTACGTTTTACCAGACATAGGTAGTACTTTTGATTGTGCTTTCACTGCTTTAGAAAAGCATTTCATACCGAAAATCAATGTGGTTGCTGAACATTACAAATTCCGTCAGAGACCTCAGAGGCCTAGTGAGACCATCAATCAATACGTTGCAACCATGCATGAAATTGAGGATATGCTACATGATTAACTGTTGGAACGTGTTTCCAATACCAGGAATTGTGAAAGACTGCTGTGAGAGCCAAACCGTACTTTAATGAAAGCAGTCAATATGGCCTGTCGAGCTGAGTCAGCATTGCTGAATGCAAACCGACTATCTGATTCAGCATCTGGCCAAGCGATCAACACCAAACAAGCAATTAGTTCGCCTTAAACCTGTGCTGCAGACTTTTCATCCACAAAAAAAACACCGTACCTTCTACAGGTGTGGGTCTGCAAGCCACATTGCAAATGTGCCTTCTTGTCCTGCTTTAATGATAAAATGTAATGCATGTGGGAAAGTGGGACACTTCTCAGACGTTTGCTGCTTTGCCCAGAAAGACGCATGTGATGTTGTCATCCCTGGACTGACTGTGCTATACTTGAACGATGCTGTCCCGATAGAAGACAAAATTCTCGATACGGTACAAGTCGAGTCACTTGCTGGGCATACCTGCAATGTGGAGCTCATCACTGATACTGGCTCCTCAGTCTCTATTTTGCCAGAACAGCTGTACCAGAGATGTTTTGCCTCTATTTTATCTGCCCTCTATTTTAGTTGCCCAACTGCCCTTTGACTGCCCCTCATGTCAAACTACTCACTTACTTGAAAGATGACTTACCTATACTGGGATGCCTCCATGTTACCGTTTTTCATGATGGTGTTACAGCTCCAGCCACATTCTACATAGTTGATTCTGGTTCACCACTGCTGGCAATGGACTTAAACAAAGCATTGTGATGTCACATTACAGGTGATTCTTGCATGTCCTGTCAAATGAGCGACAAAACCATGAAAATCTTCTCTGAACTGCGTCAGCCAGTCGAACTGTCCAATGGATCTTGGCACAAAGTGGCAATACACATTGTTGAACCATTCAAACGTAGCACTTGGGAATGTCGCTATGCCATCACCTTATTTGACTATTGCAGTAATTGGTCTGAGGTGGCATTCACTTCAAGTGTAACCACAGGGGTCGTTACTGCTTTTCTCTTTGCAGTTTTCAATCTAGAAGGGAATCCTCCACCAGATTGTTCTCGACAATGGTCCGCAATTCACGTCCACCACCTTAGGTCAGTTCTTGGAAGAGAGAGCTACAGCAAACTCTACGACACTCAAGAGCAACGCTCGCATCCAGTGTGACCACTCATTGGCTTTTTTCACAAGATCTTCGCTATTCGTTGTTCACCTTGGCGTCTTGGTTTTCTATAGGTTTTCTATTATCATCGCTTTTCCGAAACCTTGTGAATTCTTGGCTTTTTTCATTGGCTCAGCTTGGCATTTATGAAAATGAGGAGTGGTCACACTGCTAGCATCTACTACACTCAAGTTAACAGAGCTGTGGAAAGGTTTCACAGGGTGTTTAAGGAGAGCATACAGAAAGCCGAATGAGAACGGAAACCTTGGAAGCCTGCGGTAACTGAATTTCTCCAGAATTATCGGGTAATGCCACTACTAGTGTATCGCCGTTGTAGTTGCTTCACAAAAGGAATATGCGCAGCATGCTGAACGTTTTTTGGGTTGTCAGTGATTCTGAACTGCACCTGAATGTGAGTGACACTGTCATCAAAAGACAGAGAAAAAGCAGAGTATTCCGACCAAAGAAGGGGAGCGAAGATTCCGACATTTAAACCAGGGGATCACGTGCGATTAAAGAAACCCGTGCATGTATGTGCAGGGACTTCAAAATACACTGACTATGTTGATTCAGGAGAAAATTGGACCGAGCACATTTGTACTTAGTGATGAAAAGAAATGGAATCCATTGCACTTGGCCCTCTATCCAGAGTCTGCACTAATGCCGACCAAAGATGGAAATGAAAGAAATGAAACGGTTACAAGCCCAGTGTGATGCAAAAGGGTTAACAGACCACCTGCCTGGCTGAAAGACTTTGAGAAATAGAATGAAACTTTGACAAGCTAAGTAAGTATCCAATGTTCATGTTATGTGCTCATATTAGTGAAGAATTACAATTCCGTTTCTTATATTTAATATCTTTACGAGTGATTACAGGAAATTTTCTCCAACGTAATGATAATTAGGGCTTCAAGCATGGCTGAAGCTCTATTGAAATCGTTAGTATTATTATTAAAGGCGTTTTTATGTTCTACTGACCGATTTTGTGGCGGATCTGGAGGGAAAACTGTTCGATGAAATTGAACGAAACTTAACAGGATAATTACTCACCACCTGAAGTTTATACTATGAAACAATTGATGACGTAGGTCACGTGGTATGGCGGCCATATTGGATTTTATCCAAAACCTAAAAACATCTTCTTCTCCAGAAGGGATAATCTGACAGCCTCAATCTTTTGCACACATTTGCTAAGTTGCATGGGAATGTAAAGTTGTTAATTTGGTTGAAATCGTTATTTAATTTATATGATTTTAAATGATGCCAATTCGCCTCATTAAATATGCAAAATATGCAAATGAGAGTTGAAAAAATTTAATGACAAATTTAGATAGCACATAAACAGGGGACTCCCAATATATTTATACTATGTCTGTATTTGCCCCCAGTGAGCCCCCAGCGCCCCCAAAAGTTGAAAATGACCCATTTTTGAAATGTCATAAAATGAAAACAATGCTTGGATTAAATTCAATGAAACTTATCCATTTAATAAATCTCCACCCGAAGTTTATACTTTAAAAATGTTGATGACGTAGGTCACGTGGTATGGCGGCCATATTGGATTTTCTCCAAAACCTAAAAACATCTTCTTCTCCAGAAGTGATAATCTGATAGCCTCAATGTTTTGCACACATTTGCTAAGTTCCATGGTAATGTTAATTTGTTAATTTGGTCGAAATCGTTACATAATTCATATGATTTAAAATGATGCCGATTTGCCTCATTAAATATGCAAAATATGCAAATGAGAGTTGAAAAAATTTAATGACAAATTTAGATAGCACATAAACAGGGGACTCCCAATATATTTATACTATGTCTGTATTTGCCCCCAGTGAGCCCCCAGCGCCCCCCAAAGTTGAAAATGACCCATTTTTTGAAATGTCATAAAATAAAAACAACGCTTGGATGAAATTCAATGAAACTTATCCATTTAATAACTCTCCACCTGCAGTTTATACTTTGAAAATTTTGATGACGTCGGTCACGTGGTATGGCGGCCATATTGGATTTTCTCCAAAACCTAAAAACATCTTCTCCAGAAGGGATAACCCAACAGCCTCAAGCTTTTGCACACATGTCCAATATTCCATGGGAATGTTAAGTTGTTAATTTGGTCAAAATCGTTATTTAATTTATGTGATTTTAAATGATGCCGATTCGCCTCATTAAATATGCAAAATATGCAAATGAGAGTTGAAAAAATTTAATGACAGATTTAGATAGTTCATTAACAGGGGACTCCAAATATGTTTATACCATGTCTGGACTTGACCCCAGTGAAGCCCCAGAGACCCCCAAAGTTTAAAATCACCCATTTTTGAAATGTCGTTAAATGAAAACAATGCTTTGATGAAATTCAATGAAACTTAACATCTTAATAACTCTCCACTTGCTGTTTATACTTTGAAAATTTTGATGACGTTGGTCACGTGGTATGGCGGCCATATTGGATTTTCTCCAAAACCTAAAAACATCTTCTTCTCCAGAAGGGGTAATACGACAGCCTCAAACTTTTGCACACATTTGCGAGGTTCCATTGGAATGTTAAGTTGTTAATTTCATCGAAATCGTTACATAATTTATATGATTAAAATGATGCCGATTCGCCTCATTAAATATGCCAAATATGCAAATGAGAGTTGAAAAAATTTAATGACAGATTTAGATAGCACATAAACAGGGGACTCCCAATATATTTATACGATGTCTGTATTTGACCCCAGTGAGCCCCCCAGAGCCCCCCAAAGTTGAAAATGACCAATTTTTGAAATGTCATAAAATGAAAACAACGCTTGGATGAAATTCAATGAAACTTATCCATTTAATAAATCTCCACCTGAAGTTTATACTTTGAAAATTTTGATGACGTAGGTCACGTGGTATGGCGGCCATATTGGATTTTCTCAAAAACCTAAAAACATCTTCTTCTCCAGAAGGGATAACACTGAACAACAAATTTCAAAAAATTTTTTTTACTGGAGATGTGTAAAGTGATTAAGACTAATTTGGGTACGCTGATTTCAAAAATCATAACCGTTTTGCTGTATCACGTCAGCATTTTCAGGAACAGAAATATTCCCATTGCCGAGAAGTCAGGATTTCAATGAAATTTACATATGTCTTTAACATGTCTATTTCGTACAATTGTTGTTAACTTGTGTTATATTTCTTTCTTTCAGATAAAGATGAGTAGGCGTTCCTGTACCAATCATCCTGACAACTTCTGTTATGTCTGTGGTCGGTATACCAAAAAAGATCAACAGCGAAGTATATCTACAGCAGTGAAAATGAAGGCTGCCTACTTTCACTACTTCGGGTGTAAGGTGGGGGACCAAGAACAGAGCTGGGCACCACACATCTGCTGCACAAGCTGTCACACAACCTTGACTCAGTGGTTGGTGGGCAAGCGCGCGAGCATGCCATTTGCGGTGCCCATGATATGGCGTGAGCCGCAGAATCATCATGATGATTGTTATTTCTGCTGCACAAGCATCGCCGGCTTCAACAAGAAGAATAAAGGTCACATCAAGTACGCTGACTGCGTCTCTGCTCGTAAACCTGTGCCTCATGATGACGAGAACCCCGTTCCAACACCTCCAGCTGATCAGAACATAGCTGTAAGCAGTGGTGAAGAGGATGGTGATGATGAACCTTTTGAACCCGACACTCAAGAATCACACCTTCTGAACCAGGGAGACTTAAATGATCTTGTAAGAGATCTCTCGCTGTCAAAGGCAAAGGCAGAGCTGCTTGGATCAAGGCTGCAGCAGTGGAATCTACTTGAACCTAACACAAAGATATCCTTGTTCAGAGCACGTCACAGAGACATGGCTGAGTTCTTTGAGATGGAAGACACGATGACATTCTGCAGTGACATCAACGGTCTGTTGAAAGAACTTGGGTGTGATCACGATCCTGCAGACTGGCGCCTCTTCATCGACTCGGGGAAGAACAGCTTGAAGGCTGTTTTGCTCCACAATGGCAACGAGAAACCATCAGTCCCACTGACTCACGCGTTCGGCATGACAGAGACCTATGAGACTATGTGGCAGCTGCTTGATTCCATCAAGTACAATGACTTCAACTGGCACATCTGCGGAGACTTGAAAGTGGTGGCGCTGTTGTTGGGGCTGCAGTCAGGCTACACGAAATACATGTGCTTCCTTTGTCTCTGGGATAGCAGAGACGACAAGAATCACTGGACGAAGAAAGATTGGGAAGAGCGAAAAGAGCATGTACCTGGTCGACACAACGTGAAGCATGTCGCCCTTGTCGACCCAGCCAAGGTTTTCCTTCCACCACTCCACATAAAGCTCGGCTTGATGAAAAGTTTTGTACGGGCAATGGATCTGAATGGGCGTGGGTTTTTATACCTCAAGGAAAAGTTTGGCAACACCTTGTCGGAGGCCAAGATCAAGGATGGTGTCTTTGTTGGACCGCAAATCCGACAGATTATGAAGGACGAAACTTTTCCGACAACTCTAAACCCCAAAGAGCTGGCAGCGTGGAGGAGCTTCAAAGCTGTGACGGACAACTTCTTGGGGAACGAGCGCGTGGACAACTATGAAGAAATAGTGCAGCAGCTGCTGGAGTCCTTCAGGAAACTTGGCTCCAGGATGTCCCTGAAAATACATTTCCTACACCAGCACCTGAACTTCTTCCCTGACAACTTGGGAGCAGTCTCGGACAAGCACGGCGAGCGATTCCACCAAGAGATTTCACTCATGGAGACGCGTTACCAAGGGCGGCACAACCCGAACATGATGGGCGATTTCTGCTGGTTCCTGCATCGTGAAACTGACACAGAGCAGCACAAACGCAAAGCCAAATGCCTAAAGCATTTTTAATTCAATTCTAGTGGAGTTTTTCTGTAATTTCTATAATTTTGAAGCATTCATGATGAAATAAATGAATAAATGAATTTTTGTAAATTTCATTGAAATCCTGACTTCTAGGCAATGGGAATATTTCTGTTACTGAAAATCCTGACGTGATACAGCAAAACGGTTATGATTTTTGAAATCAGCGTACCCAAATTAGTCTAAATCACTTTACACATCTCCAGTAAAAATTTTTTGTTGTTCAGTGAATCTGACAGCCTCAATGTTTTGCACACATTTGCTAAGTTCCATGGTAATGTTAACTTGTTAATTTGGTCGAAATCGTTACATAATTCATATGATTTAAAATGATGCCGATTCGCCTCATTAAATATGCCAAATATGCAAATGAGAGTTGAAAAAATTTAATGACAGATTCTGATAGGCCTTGACGAGGGGACTCCAAATATGTTTACGCTATGTCTGTATTTTACCCCAGTGAGGCCTCAGAGCCCCCCAAAATTGAAAATCACCCATTTTTGACATGTCGTAAAATGAAAACCAAAGAAGATAGACAAAAAGTGACCACAAATTCTGGAAGATATTTTCATGTTCTACAAGTTCGCCATTTACATTAATATGAAAATGTGGAGTTATTGGACTTTTTTGGGGACTTGAAAATTTGTCCAGCCTCGATTTGTCCAATGTGAAGTTTCTTTCTCTATCATGTATTGCTATGGGCTTTTCAATCCTTCATTGATATAACATGAGGGACCCCGTAGCTGGGCCACATTGCAGACTTGAACTAACTTTCTAACTCGGAAAACACATATCATGTGACAGGGTGATAGTGTTGAAATTTGTTAAAATGGAGGCACGCCTTGAAGCCCGGGATTACTGGTTTACCAGTTTTAATTATTAATTGATACCATACATTGATACAGTTGATATTACTAAGTAACGCGATAATTAATGTGTTTGCTTTTTGCTCTACCAGTTGCTTTCCTTATCATTTCAAAGTTCCGTTCTGCATTACATAAATGTCTTCAAGAAAAGGGGAAATGTTGTGTCCTTGCGATTACATCAATGGTGCAAATGCCCACATGATATTGGACACAAGAGGGCGCTCGTTAAGGGGGCAGTAAAAAGCAGCTAAGGAGAGTGAATATGGTGGTGATTGAGTAAAGCCTGTGCATTGTACTCCGATGGTACTGATCTGATTTCTTAGACACACAACATTAGAAACTGTCATGCCCTTTCCTGGAAATTTGTCGCAACACATATTTACAGTTCGGTTGCTCGGCCTTTGCCTTTATTTTCTGCCCTCTATTTGAGTTGTGATTTTACTGGATGGCTTCTTTCCCTTGGGACAAATTTTGTTGCAAATAACAAGTAACGCATTGTCTTCGCTTCACATTGAGTCAACTTAGATATTGTTGCTTGAGAAGCGCTAGATGTGGAGCCTGTCCCTTCATCGGTTTTGTGATTTGGTGATACATTTGCCATCCTCCTTTTTCGGCAAGGGTGACACTTTTCCAATAAGAACCTGCTCCTCCCATGTCTGTGCCATTTTGTGGTCTTGTTATGCAACCAATTGTCTTGTTTAGCTATTGTCTGTAACTGTTCAGCTGTTTCATTGCATCTTCCTTCAATTGCAGTGTATAGCATGGACAGGCTCTCCGGAGTACAATTTAACAGATTATTTGCATGTTTTCCTTGGCATATAATACACAGGGAGTGCTTAATTTGTTCCAACTTTCTCTTCACACAACGTTCGCTGTTATGTTTGAGAAATATGCTCTCACGTCATCGAGGACTGCCCATCTTAGATCTGCAAAACAACAAACAGTATTTCAGAATGACATCATACAGTACGCTAATTTTACACATATTTACATGGATGGGCATATTATTCATAATCATACAATCACATATAGACACAAACATCCCTATATATATATATATATATATATATATATATATATATATATATATATATATATATATATATATATATATATATATATATATATATATATATATATATTTGCAGGTTTTGTGTGCATTTTGTACTAATCTATGACTAAAATTGTCATTTTCTTTTTCTTCAGGCAATTGGGATGGTCAGGTCAGGTATGGGAGTATGCACTGGAGCAGCACGTCGCTGCGTCCACTTTCTGCTGGTGCTCCAGGGGCCTCCGTCTGGCCTTCCCCCAGGCAGATGCTTGACCCATCCCCATCTCGTTGAGATGCTGATCAACCTGCTGCAACCATGAGGCACCTGGTCGTTCCATTGGCCTCCTCCACTCAAGAGGCTCCCTCGCTAAGAGAATCTGGTGAGCAGGATCAGTGTCAGGAAAATGAGCCACATGTACACACAGCCGCAGCTGACGCTCACGGACTATGCAGGTAACAAATCTCATTTGAGTCTCTCTCAGCAACCGCTCGTTGGACACAAAGTCTGACTAGCGATAGCCAAGGATTCTCCGAAGAGACCTGGTACCAAAGGAATTAAGTCTCCATCTCAGATCCTTGGTCAGAGTCCAAGTCTCACATCCGGAGAGCAACACTGGAAGCACCAAGGACATGAAGACTCGGACTTTCATCCTCACCATCTCTGATTTACATTTCTATACTTTGAACAAAAATTTGCAATGGCTACACATGCCTAATTTGTTGCTGGAGTCCAAAAGAAGGTACCCACATGGTAAAACCAAAAATAGCATGTCATGTCAGGTGCACCTCATTTTAGGTTGTCTTGCCCACTCGGTAGTGAGTGTCAGAGAGACGAAGAAGACGAAGACGAAGACGAAGACGAAGACGAAGACGAAGAAGAAGAAGAAGAAGAAGAAGAAGAAGAAGAAGAAGAAGAAGAAGAAGAACTGAAGTCAGCAAGTAAGAGATTTGGGTTCAGAGACGTTAATGGGGGTAATAAAGATCGTAATAAAGATCATAGGTTACAATAGGGAATGACATGAGGTGGCAGTGCACTGCTTGCTTTAAGCCATGGAGTTAAGAGTGAGACACATGACAGCCTCTGGAAGGTGGTTCTCGATGGGAGAAGCGAGGGATAAAAGTTGAGGAGTGCAGTCAGTCTGGATTTTGTAAGTTTAACATCGAGGGTGTTAGTGAAAGAGAATGTACATCCTGGAGTTGCTGGGGAGGGTTGGAGGACTGGGAGAGTGGAAGGAGTAATGTTGGAGAATATAGATGGGATAAAACAGAGACTACCAACCTGCCTGCAATGTGAGAGCAACAAAGCCTGTGATTCAGCCTCTTCATGCGCGATTCCAATAATTTCGAGAATTTAGATTCCACAGAATCGAGGAGAGACAAATGTGAGGCTGGATTACCAGCTCTGAGCAGAGAGCAGTACTCCATTGAGCCAAAGACAAAGGCCTTGAAGATTGTAAGTAGCATTGATTGTCCACAGATAGACTTGTACCAATGGAGAAATCTGCCCATTCTGCAGCTGGCTTTGGAGACCAGCTTTGCAATGTCCTTGGCCCAGAAAAGGCCATGGTTAATTCAAGAGATTGCAGTTCTTTCAGTGGATAACCAAAGAAACAGATGTGTGGGTTGGTTTGATAATCATTGTGGAGCGATTCGTTGAGACTGTGGGATTTTTCAGGACTCAAGGATGTTTCATTTATTTGACCCAAGTCTCATCATTTCCAGATCAGGAAAGGGGGATGCAGGTGCTAGCTCTGGTGTTTGAGAGCAATTTTAGAAGAAAAAAGCCCCCAAAACTACTACAGGAAAAGAACATGTTGAGAAAAATCTTTGTTTTTTTTAAGACAAGAAAAATGAAGACATAAACAAGTTCATTGGCATACACAGAAATAAGGCTAACAAAAACAACTACAGTTGTAAAAAAAAAAAAATAATAATAATAATAATAACATTGTCTCAATCTGGCGATCATAACAATTGAGCTATTGTCTGCCACAATTAGTTCTTGCTTTCCCATATATGTCCAACTTGCAGGATACCCGGCATTGCCCGGATGGTGGGAGGTAGGTTCTGAGAAGTGGGAGAAGCAGGAGAGCCAGTAGGGCTGAGAATGGGGCAGGCGAACCGATGGGGTGGGGGTGAGGGGAGAAACTGTGGAGGGGGCAGGAGAGCCAGAACATCAGTGGATCTTCTTCTTCTTTCATATGGCAGCTTGGCTGCCGGGTAGTTAATACTTTGTTGGGGCGCGACTATGCCCCTATACCAGAACACTGGTACTCATTTCGCTGACCTCAGAAGGATGACAGGCTGAGTCAACCTCATCTGGTGTTAATTCAGTGGCTAGCGGGACTTCAACTCAGGACCCTAAGATCCCAAGCTCGCCACCTGAACCACTAAGCCAACACCAGATTTACCAGTGGGGAAAGGGTTTATTGAAGGAACACCAGTGGGTAAAGGGGTCATAGGGGTCTTCAAGGGTCTTGGGGTCTATGTGTCTTTGAAATCTACAGTTTTTTAAGGTCTTTAGGGTCTTACAGGTCATTTGGGTGTTAAGGGTCTTTGAGGTCTTAAAGGGTCTTTGAGGTCTTAAAGGGTCTTTGGGGTCTTCAAAGTCTTCAGGGTTTTTGGGGTCTTGAGGATCTTTGAGGTCTTCTGGCTCTAAGGGGTCTTCAAAAGACTTAAGTGTCTTAAAGGGTGTTCAAGAATCTTAGGGATCTTAACTGTCTTTTGGGTCCAAAGGGTCTTTGGGTATTTATGGTTTTAAAGTGTCTTAATTGTGTTTGGGGAATTGAAAGGTCTTAAGGGTCTTCGGGGTCTTATCTCCCAAGCATGTCGAAAGTCTTCTCCAAAGCATGTATTCTAATCTCTCAAGCATGGGAAAAAAAGGTCTTATGGTTCTTCGGGGGTATTTAAAGGCCGAGGTTGTGAATGAAAATACACACAGAACAACCCCCAGGTCGGACTTCGTCTGTGTGCCAAATTTGGTGGTTGTCGGTCCAGCGGTCCTTGCAAAAAACGCGAACAGACAGACAGACATCTGATGAATCTTATTTATAAGATGAAGCACCATCACTCTATCAATAATTGTGTGCTCTCATTTGGCACTCAAAGCAAAGTCTCCTGCTGTTGGCACCAGAAAAAAGGCACAAACGTGGAATTCCTCCAAAACATTCATCGCAAATCCAACTGGTGATCGAAAAACAAATCCATTGGTTACTTCGCTTTGACATTCATGTATAACCTTACCACACCTTTTGGTTGTT
The DNA here is from genome assembly GCF_056783735.1 of Eptatretus burgeri. NCBI lineage: Eukaryota > Metazoa > Chordata > Myxini > Myxiniformes > Myxinidae > Eptatretus > Eptatretus burgeri. The sequence continues at coordinate 43,115,224 of NC_140976.1, forward strand.
GTCGATAGAATCTGGTTTTAGAGGTACAGGTGCTGTCAAAATTCCCTCCACGAGCTTGCCACCCACATCTGTTAAAGCTGAAACAAAAACAGACAAAACACAAAAGCTATAGATGTGATATACCTGTCCAAAAATTCAATTGCTAATGCAGGTAAGAATAATTTGGTACTTCTCATAGTTGTCACATCCAAAACACAGTCATAAGTACTGCAGTATATCTGACATAAATATTTTTGAAATTATGACATCTTTTTCTGTTATCAATTATAATTAGTATGTTCACAGGTATGCACCGTGAGATAGGGATTTGGAGTAAAATAATCAACCCCCCCTTTTGGTGGCATAAGCTGTTTCCAGACGGTGCTCTGGCTTTGGGCGGTGACTGGCACCCTAAAAAATTATGTGGTCTTCCCGCTGCCTTGAGGACTGGGCTTTTGAACCAAAGGCTAAGGGTGGGGTCCCTGACAGAAACCTCCGGAGCAGCACCTGCCCAATAAGACACACGGCATGACCCACCAGTGTGTGGATATATCATGCTGCCTGTAAACTGCATTCCTTTATAAAGGAATAGAAAGGGATCAGAGGGGTGGGCGGGACTACGACTGTCAATCAACCTGATGGGGACGGGGCTGAGACACACATTTGTCTAAGGGCCAATCAGACCTACATGGCTGTGGCTCACATTATCAGCCCTGTCAGTGCAGGGCAGTCACAGGGCCATTGACAGCAACAACACTTTTTGCTTTTAAAATAAAGTACGTACTATTTAGAATGTTTGATCGTCCATAAAATATGTATACAGTAATGTATGAAAAAACAACAATAATAATAATAATGCAACAACAACAACAACAACAACAACAACAACAACAACAACAACAACAACAACAACAACAACGATGTAGCCCAATGCATAATGTTACATCTCCCTTTGTTACAGATAAACAAGCAAAGCAAAAGTCTCTTTATAGTTATAAACTGCTCATTGATTAACACGCAACAATCAAACTCAGATTGAATGGATCAATTAATTTTAAATGATTGCTTTTTTGTTTTTTAAGATCCAGATGTTTGGGAGGGTTCATGGCCCTGCCGCTCCTGGTGGTGTACTTGGCGTTTCTGGGTGATGCAGTGGCTCAAGGCGAAGACACTGTTGGAAATCTCCAGGATTCAGATGCTTGCATACTGGGACTTGGGGACTTGTAACCATTCTCCACCGGGGTGTCCCATTGAGGAAGAGGATCAGCAACTTCATTCACATGGGAAACATGGGAACAAGAGGGTGGCGCGCGCGCAACGCGAGGCTCCACAGCACGAACCAACGAACCAATTTCGATGCATCTTTGCCAACAGGTGCCATATGGTCTGGAAAGGTGCGCGTTTGAATTTCGTTGCCTGTCAACCACCCGTTGCTGTGCAGCGGCTGCAAAACCGTGTACAGTATTTTCAATACTTGTCCTTCAGTTTTGAATGTAGAGAAACGAGACTTCGGAATTAAACACTTCGAGATATTTACAAAATTTTACTCGAGCCGATTTTTGATTGAGGTTTTATTTTTCAAATGGTAGTCCTTCAAAAATTGGGTGTCTATTTACCATCATTTAAGGTGTCTCTACAGTGTTTGGAAGGAACTACACCGTCGTTCCACCTTCGATCTCTCCTCGATCCAAACGTTATTGACCAAAGTGAAAAGGATCCAAAATAAATGGAATCGCCGGCATTGCTGTCTTTGTGGATTTCTAATAATATAATATGTTTATTTATTTTCTGAAAACGATTCCACGACCCACACACCACCTTCAATTATTTATTTATTTACCGAAAACGATTCCACGATCCACACCACCTCCAATTATTGATTATTTAAAGTGGGACTTGCGTAGGAAAGTGGGCGTGGCTTATGAAAAATATTGTGTGGCTCAGGAGGTGTGGTCAAATAAGAGCATTGAGAGAAGTGTGTGTGTGTGTGTGTGTGTGTGTGTGTGTGTGTGTGTGTGTGTGTGTGTGTGTGTGTGTGTGTGTGTGTGTGTGTGTGTGTGTGTGTGTGTGTGTGTGTGTGTGTGTGTGTGTGTGTGTGTGTGTGTGTGTGTGTGTGTGTGTGTGTGTGTGTGTGTGTGTCTTCAACGCGAGGCTCCACAGCACAAACCAGCAAACCGATTATTTTCCAAATGGTAGTCCTTCAAAAATAGGGTGTCTATTTACCGTCATTTTTTTATGAGGAGTGCCAGTTGGCAAAATATGCAAAAGGAAAAATCTTGCCAGGCAGGGGAACAATTGAATGTGAACCAATATGTCTTGGCAATGAATCTTCGTCCGTGGATCGGTCAGAATGAAAAGCATCGTATCCAGCGCTTCAATCCCAGCGAATCCCTCGTCGCCTACCGCCTTGTTTTAGTACTTGTTGGTTCACGGAAAAGTATGTGACCACTATATTCGTTATTGCTGTGGGTCTGTCTGTCTGTTAGGATGTCGATCGAGTCGAAAATTTTTTTTTCAAAAAAAAAAAATTGAAATTTGTTCTACCCTTATCACTTTTTCCGTCGATATGTTTGTCTGTCTGTCTGTCCCTCTGTTCAGTCCAGTGCTCCGTTTATACAATGGCGATTTCGATGAAACTTGGTTGGTAGGTTCATACCATGACCTAGTCATGTGCAAATGAGAACCGTTGCTATGGACACCACCGTTGCATAGCAACGGGACTTTGAAATTTTAGAAAAATCATAAAAAATTAATTTTTTCGAAAATCAAAAATCGGGCCACGAGCGACTGTGGGCAGTACATTCAGCCATATTGTCAAAAATTTCCAGCCGGATCCTATGAAAACTGTCGGAGACGATAGACTTTGAATGAACCCTGGTCGAAAACAATAAAAAAACGAAGTTCGTTATATCTCAGAGACTATGAGTCAGATATACATGAAACTGGTATGGTAGGTTCATGGTATGTCCTAGTTAGGTGTAAGAAAGAACCGTTGCTATGGACCCCTCTGTTGCCGAGCAACGACCGAAAAACCTCTAAATGTGGGGGTATTTTAACGAAAAAACAATCTGCAGCCTTAACCCTTGAAGCTAGAATCATGAATTTTCTTGTGCTTAATCCTCAGGTCATTCCCCATCGAACAGGTCCATTGCGTCATGTTCTATTGGGTAGGCGCCTACCCATGTCCGCCTACCAGCTTGTCTGTCTGTCTGTCCCGAGCAGAGCTCCGTGGGTTTTGATCCGATTCTGATAAAATTTTGGTGGGAGGTTTATATCATGATCCAGTTGTGTTTTCCTGAGAATGGGCGTGGTGCGCCCATTATGGGCGGAGCCACGCCCAAAAAACGTGTTTTTAAGGGGCAGCCAATTTCAATTTGGAGCTTCTGCAAGGGGATTTGTCAAATCTGACAGGGGTTTTGGTATTTGGTTAGCCCAATAGCGCCTGCATAGCCCCACTGAGCTCGATTTTTTTTTCATTTTCGTCCCAAGGTAAAGGTCACAAGGTCACGAAATTAGAAAATTGCGAATTTTGACAAAAAAAAATTTCTTCTCCGAGGGGTTTGTCGAATCTGGCAGGGATTTCAGTATTTGGTGAGTCCAATGGCCCCTGCAGAGCCCCACGGAGCTCTATTTTTTATTTTCTTCACAAGGTCAAGGTCACAAGGTCACGAACTTAGAAAATTTCGAATTTTGACATGAAAATCATGCTACCGCCCAAACTTTGAGAGCAAGGATGACAATATTTTTTATGCATAATTTTGAGGTCATTCCCCACCTCAACTCTTGAAACCATTTTGCTCTATCTCGAACACCTTGCCCGTGGTGCCCCCTTCAAGTTTGTTTTTACGCTGATTTCATCAAAGTATGGATAATCCGAGGAGTGCGAAATGCCATATAGCCTCTATGACGTTATATTGTTCCTGGAATGTTCCAGAGGAAGTTTTGCACCAAAGGTCATAATGCTTCACCTTTGACCTTTAAAGTTCACAAAGGTCAAATTTTCAAAGTTGTGGGAATCGAACCGGGTTTTCGACAGTTTTTTGACGAACTAACTCCAATAAGCAATAGCACGTATCCTGTTTCCTTATTTTAATGTCCACAACATTGTTTTGTGACCTTGAAGGTGATGGAAAGGTCAAATTTTGAAAGTTGTTGAACGAAACCGGGTTTTCGACATTTTGCAGTTAATAACCCGTCACCGTACCACATCATGTTGATCATTTTTATAACTTGGCCAAAAATTATCACATTGTCTCGTCTTCGACTTCTGAAACAATCGACATCGTCAAATACCGCTCGTGAACCATCGTCGTCTTCCACAGACTTGTTTTTATTTTATTAATGTTCATCTTCATAAAGGTTTAATGACAAGTTGTTGTTGCCTACGATCATACCACCCTGAATACGCCCGATCTCGTGCGATCTTGGAAACTAAGCAGGTTCGGGCCCCGTTAGTACCTGGATGGGAGACCGCCTGGGAACACCGGGTGTTGTAGGCTTTTTGCCCCGCAGGGGGAGTCAGTCACCCTTTGTTTTCCCTCATCTGGGAATGAAAATTCCTCCTTTGTTTTTGTTTTATGTCGCAACAGAACACACTCTTCATTCCCCTTCAGGCTAAAATAAATGGGAAAAGACGCGAGTTTGTGATGTTCCTAAATCTGACTTAATTGCAAAAACACAAAAACTTTCCTCTTGTGTTTAGTGATTTTTTTCAGGACAGCTTCTTTCCCAACGACTTCAAAACACATTGAAATAATATCTTTCTTTGTCACCGTCAAAATCCTCAACGACCTCCTTTGTGCATCAATCGAGCACACTCTCACCTTCCTGCTGTTTCCATCACACTCAGTCGCTCACACCGCGATGACGTCAGGACAAGATCTTATTCTCCCCGTGGAAAGAACTTGGAATTGCATTGATAAAACCACAGAGAGCACGGACAAACAACCAGAGGTTGGCAATCACAGCGCAGCCTTGAAGGGCCTAATGGTCTCTGTTTGCATTGAAATTCCTCCTTTCGGAAACCCACAGGTACAAAAAAACTTCACAGCTTGGTCCGTGGATCGTGACCCCCTTACCGAAATGAAGGTGGATACTTTGAGGCTGCCCTGGGTGGACTCCATTCCACATTTTGAAACCCCATATGTGGACACACACACACACACACACACACACACACACACACACACACACACACACACGCACACACGCACACACACACAACACGGGATACTTCCAAACCTGGGAGGGATCCGTTCCACCTTCTGAAACGCACCTACACAAAAAAATCTGATTCTCAGCACCATGAGCCCTGCATTGGTATGGATCTCGATCTCAGCACCATCACCCCTGCATCGAGATCGATATCTCGGCAACATGATCCTTGTATTGAGATGGACCTCACTCTGGGCACCATGTGCTCTGCATTGAGTTGGATCGCAGTCTCGCCAGCATGAGCTTTGCATCGAGAAGGATCTCAGCACCACGATCCTTGTATTGAGATGGATCTCAGTCTCGCCTCCAAGAGTCCTGCTTTGAGATGGATCTCGATCTCAGCACCATCAGCCCTGCATTGAGATGGATATCCATCAATCCCACATTGTAGAGAGATGTGCTCGGGGCTTCGTGTGACTCAGGGACTTCCGGTTTACCCCGTGGACCTATGGTGAAATTTATTACTTCCTGTTCAGGTTCTATAAACACCAATACAGTTGATATGTATTCAGGAAAAAGGCCGAAATGCATACGTAATTGACAGATTGAACGCGGCATGTTACTCGGTCCATAACTCGTCAATCCCGTGTCGTATCAAAGCTGGACGTCTTGGTATCCGGTCATCACTGCCAGCAGTTATGAAGTGGCAGTTCTAGTTATTAGTTTATTAAGCCTACAAGACTGGGTAACCTATTTAATTGTTTTTTGGTACAAGAAAAATATTTTCACGAAAAACAATAAGTGACCACGATATTCGTTATTGTTGTGTGTGTGTGTCTCTCTATCTGTCTGTCTGTTGAGTAGTCGATCGAGTCGAAAAAAAATAAATTTTGACATTTGTTCGACGCTTATTATCAGTATTTAAAATGGCGATTTCAGTTAATACAATGGTGATTTCGATGAAACTTGGTTGTTAGGTTCATATCATGACCGAGTTGTTTGCAAATGAGAACCGTTGCTATGGACACCACCGTTGCCTAGCAAAGGGACTTTGAAATTTTAGAAAAATCATAAAAAATTTATTTTTTCAAAAATCAAAAATCGGGCCACGAGCCACTGTGGGCAGTACATTCAGCCATATTGTGAAAACTTTCCAGCCGGATCCTATGAAAACTGTCGGAGAAGATAGACTTTGAATGAACCCTGGTCGAAAACAATAAAAAAACGAAGTTCGTTATATCTCAGTGACTCTGAGTCAGGTATACATGAAACTGGTATGGTAGGTTCATGGTATGTCCTAGTTATGTGTGAGAAAGAAACTTAGCTATGGACCCCTGCGTTGCCCAGCAACGGCCGAAAAACCTCTAAATGTGGGGGTATTTTAACGAAAAAAACAATCTGCAGCCTTAACCCTTGAAGCTAGAATCATGAATTTTCTTGTGCTTAATCCTCAGGTCATTCTCCATCGAACGGGCCCATCGCGTCAGGTTCTATTGGGTAGGCGACTACCCATGTCCGCCTACCGGCTTGTCTGTCTGTCTGTCTGTCTGTCTGTCTGTCCCGAGCATAGCTCCGTGGGTTTTGATCCGATCCTGATAAAATTTTGGTGGGAGGTTTATATCATGATATCGTTATTTTTTCCTGAGAATGGGCGTGGTGCGCCCATTATTGGCGGAGCCACGCCCAAAAAAACGTGTTTTTAGGGGTAGCTGATTTCAGTTTGCATCTTCTCCGAGGGGGTTTGTCAAATCTGGCAGTGGTTTCGGTATTTGGTTTGCCCAATAGCACCTGCAGAGCCCCACGGAGGTCTATTTTTCATTTTCGTCCCAAGGTCAAGGTCACAAGGTCACGAACTTAGAAAATTGCGAATTTTGACTTAAAAATCCATCTTCTCCGAGGGGGTTTGTCGAATCTGACGGGTTTCAGTATTTGGTAAGCCCAATGGCACCTGCATCGCCCTACGGAGCTCGAGTTTTCATTTTCGTCCCAAGGTCAAGGTCACAACGTCACGAACCAAGAAAATTGCGAATTTTGATATAAAAATCATACGACCGCCGAAACTTTGAGAGCAAGGATGACAATATTTTTTATGCATAATCTTGAGGTCATTCCCCACCTAAACTCTTGAAACCATTTTGCTCTATCTCGAACACCTTGCCCGTGGCGCCCCCTTCAAGTTTGTTTTTACGCTGATTTCATCAAAGTATGGATAATCCGAGGAGTGCGAAATGCCAGATAGCCGATATGACGTTATACTGTTCTTGGAATTTTCCAGAGGAAGTTTTTTTTTTACCAAAGGTCATCCTTGACCTTTGACCTTTAAGGGTCACAAAGGTCAAATTTTCAAAGGTGTGGGAATCGAACCGGGTTTTCGACCTTCTTCGCCGAACTAACTCCATTAAGCTAGAGCACGTATCATGTTTCCTTATTTTAATGTCCACAACATTGTTTTGGGACCTTTAAAGGTTATGCAAAGGTTAAATTTTGAAAGTTGTTTTACGAAACCGGGTTTTCGACATTTTGCAGCTCATAACCTGTCACCGTACCACATCATGTTGATCACTTTTTATAACTTGGTCAAACATTATCACATTGTCTCGTCTTTGATTTCTGAAACAATCCACATCGTCAAATCCCGCTCGTGAACCATCGTCGTCTGCAGACTTGTTTTCTTTTTATTAATGTTCATCTTCATAAAGGTTTAATGACAAGTTGCTGTCGCCTACGATCATACCACCCTGAATACGCCCGATCTCGTCCGATCGCGGAAGCAAAGCAGGTTCGGGCCCGGTTAGTACCTGGATGGGAGACCGCCTGGGAACACCGGGTGTTGTAGGCTTTTTGCCCCGCAGGGGGAGTCAGTCACCCTTTGTTTTCCCTCATCTGGGAATGACAATTCCTCCTTTGTTTTTGTTTTAGGTTGCAACAGAACACACTCTTCATTCCCCTTCACGCTAAAATAACTGGGAAAAGACGCGAGTTTGTGATGTTCCTAAATCTGGTTTATTTGCGAAAACACAAAAACTTTCCTCTTGTGTTTGGTGATTTTTTTCAGGACAGCTTCTTTCCCAAGAACTTCAAAACACATTGAAATAATATCTTTCTTCGTCACTGTCAAAATCCTCAACGACCTCCTTTGTGCATCAATCGAGCACACTCTCACCTTCCTGCTGTTTCCATCACACTCAGTCGCTCACACCGCGATGACATCAGGCCAAGTTCTTATTCTCCCCGTGGAAAGAACTTGGAATTGCATTGATAAAACCACAGAGAGCACGGACAAACAACCAGAGGTTGGCAATCACAGCGCAGCCTTGAAGGGCCAAATGGTCTCTGCTTGCATTGAAATTCCTCCTTTCGGAAACCCACAGGTACAAAAAAACTTCACAGCTTGGTCCGTGGATCGTGACCCCCTTACCGAAATGAAGGTGGATACTTTGAGGCTGCCCTGGGTGGACTCCATTCCACATTTTGAAACCCCATATGTGGACACACACACACACACACACACACACACACACACACACACACACACACACACACACACACACACACACACACACACACACACACACACACACACACGCACACACACACAACGGGGGATACTTCCAAACCTGGGAGGGATCCGTTCCACCTTCTGAAACGCACCTACACAAAAAATCTAATTCTCAGCACCATGAGCCCTGCATTGGTATGGATCTCGATCTCAGCACCATCACCCCTCCATTCAGATGGATATCTCGGCAACATGATCCTTGTATTGAGATGGACCTCAGTCTGATTACCATGTGCCTTGTATTGAGATGGACCTCACTCTGGGCACCATGTGCTCTGCATTGAGTTGGATCGCAGTCTCGCCAGCATGAGCTTTGCATTGAGAAGGATCTCAGCACCACGTTCCTCGTATTGAGATGGATCTCAGTCTCGCTTCCATGAGTCCTGCTTTGAGATGGATCTCCATCAAGGCAGATGGATCTCGATCTCAGCACCATCAGCCCTGCATTGAGATGGATATCCATCAATCCCACATCGTAGAGAGATGTGCTCGGGGCTTCGTGTGACTCAGGGACTTCCGGTTTACCCCGTGGACCTATGGTGAAATTTATTACTTCCTGTTCAGGTTATATAATCACCAGTACAATTGATATTTATTCAGGAAAAAGGCCGAACTGCATACGTAATTGACAGATTGAACGCGGCATGTTACTCGGTCCATAACTCGTCAATCCCGTGTCATATCAAAGCTGGACGTCTTGGTATCCGGTCATCACTGCCAGCAGTTATGAAGTGGCAGTTCTAGTTATTAGTTTATTAAGCCTGCAAGACTGGGTAACCTATTTAATTGTTTTTTGGTTCAAGAAAAAATATTTTCACGAAAAAAAATAAGTGACCACGATATTCGTTATTGTTGTGTTTGTTTGTCTGTCTGTCTGTCTGTCTGTCTGTTGAGTAGTCGATCGAGTCGAAAAAAAAATAAATTTTGACATTTGTTCGACCCTTATTATCAGAATTTAAAATGGCGATTTCAGTTAATACAATGGTGATTTCGAAGAAACTTGGTTGGGAGGTTCATACCATGACCGAGTTGTTTGCAAATGAGAACCGTTGCTCTGGACACCACCGTTGCCTAGCAAAGGGACTTTGAAATTTTAGAAAAATCATAAAAAATTTATTTTTTCAAAAATCAAAAATCGGGCCATGAGCCACTGTGGGCAGTACATTCAGCCATATTGTGAAAACTTTCCAGCCGGATCCTATGAAAACTGTCGGAGAAGATAGACTTTGAATGAACCCTGGTCAAAAACAATAAAAAAACGAAGTTCGTTATATCTCAGAGACTATGAGTCAGATATACATGAAACTGGAATGGTAGGTTCATGGTATGTCAGTAGGGTAAGAATACTGATTCTGGCTCACTTTTCCCCATGTAAATGAATGGGGGATTTTCAGCAATCCATATTTTTTTTCCCTAAAATAAACCCCCTTTTTATCCCAAGGTATATTTATTTGTCTCCCCTTTTAACTTGGAGGTTGAACCTCATTGAATTGAACACCTGGGGGTTGAACAGCTCACTCATTGAACCTATAAAGATTTGTTCATTCTCAAATTCCTTCAATAGTTTAATTTTCTTTGCACAATAATCCCCATCTAAAATATTGACAAACAAAACATTTGAATCTTTATATTTTTGAAGATACCCCTTTTGTGCCATTACGAAATGATAAACTTCTCTTAATGCTCTTGTTTGACCACCTCCTGAGCCACAGGTTATTTTTTTGTTAAGCCCCGCCCACTTTTCTTTAAGCCCCGCCCACTTTTGCTAAGCCCCGCCCACTTTCCACAAGGTATTCAATAAGCCCCGCCCACTTTTCTTTAAGCCCCGCCCACTTTTGTTAAGCTCCACCCACTTTTTGTGAGGTATTTTTTTAAGCCACGCCCACTTTCTAAGCCCCGCCCACTTTGCTAAGCTCCGCCCACTTTTCATGAGGTATTTTTTCTAAGCCACGCCCACTTTTCCTAAGCCCCGCCCACTTTTGTGAAGCTCCACCCACTTTTCGTGAGGTATTTTTTCTAAGCCACGCCCACTTTTTCTAAGCCCCGCCCACTTTGCTAAGCTCCGCCCACTTTTCATCAGGTATTTTTTCTAAGCCACGCCCACTTTTCCTAAGCCCCGCCTACTTTTGCTAAGCCCCGCCCACTCTTACATCATTTCCAGTTCATCTCTGACTCACAAAGAAATCACTAGAAAATTACAGGATGTTATGGTTTTGAAAAATTTCCCAATGAAGGCTTGCCTAGGCTTGCCCAGGGAATTTCCAAAGGAAACCACACCCACCAGTCTTTCTCTATAAAAGCTTCAAGCCTAGGCTCCATTTTAAACATTTGTTTTTGCTGGCAATGGTGTGCTGTGTGCTTGCCTGGAACTCTCTGTCTTGTATGGAACTAAACCTTCAAGTTGATGAACTGGATTCAAACCTCTTATCTGTTGAGGTAAGATTTTTATTTTCCTATTTTCAAACTTTGATTGAAGCATACTCATTTAATAATTAAATAACTTAATTAATACATTATTATTTTCTCTCACAGGAAATTGTGTCTGAAATACGAAATGAAAATACTGCTTTTGCTACAACTTGGGGCGAAATTGTTGGCTTGGTTGAAGACCTTATGAGCGACCAAGACCCACAGAACGAGTTCGTCCTTGATGACCCAACCAAAGAGTTATACCTTGGAGACCAGCAAAATCCTGAAAAAGAGTTTTACAGCAATAGTACTCATTGTGAGTTATCAAGACAATACCCACTGAACAAGTTATACGTTGATGAGCCAGAATACAAGTTTTACCTTGGAGACTCACAAATTTTGAAAAAATCAGTAAATGAGTTCTGCCTTGATGGTTTAAATAACTACCTTGGAGACTCAGGAAAAGGGTTCTGCCAAGATGGTTCTAAATATGGGAACTACCTTGGAGACTCACAAATTTTGAAAAAATCAGTAAATGAGTTCTGCCTTGATGGTTTAAATAACTACCTTGGAGACTTGGAAAGTTGGGTTTATTTTGAAGACTTGAAATGCTACCACTCTTTGGGATTTAAACCTATCAATAAAGTTCTTACTCCCTCTTTCTATGTCATCAAACCTGAAAGCCTTAAAAGACAGAATTGGAAGAAGAGAAAAAAAAAAAAACGTAAAATATATATATATATATATAGGTGGAAATCTCATTTTGAAAAAGACATTGTGTTGGGTGAGGATTGAGTTGGGGTTGAGATTTTGAATGTGAGGGTTGGGGTTGAGATTTTGAATGTGAGGGTTGGGACACACACACACACATACACATCAACAAACAAAAATTAAGCCTTGACTATTTAGTTGAGGATTCTGTGTTTGGGGTTCACAGATCTAAGAACGTCCACCCCTTGACACACATTATATACTGTAATACACCTCGGACTTGTCCCTCTAGTGTCCACAAAGGTGTATTATCTGCTTAGTTTTGTCTTTTGTAATTCCTGTGAATAAAATGAACCTAAAATCTCTTCCCCTTCCAAATCATATATTTTATAAGTCCAAGGAACCGTATCTATTACATCAACAATTTAAAAAAGTTCTTTCGTCCATCGTTCAGTAAAACCCTTTTCAAAATGAGATTTCCACCTATATATTCTTACGATATCACCAACTTTGAACTTAGGTTTTCTGACATTAATCTCTTTTTCATATTTTAATTTTGTAAATGTTTCTTATTTTTTTTTTATATAGTCTCTCTTTTAAGGTACGATTAAAACGTTCAACAACAACTGCCTTTCCTTCATTAAAGGTACTGTATAATGTAATACTGTTATTTTTTAGAAAATTCATAAATGTCTTGTTATAAAACTCTCTACCCTCATCAGTCCACAATTTTTTAGGTTTTCTCTTACTTTTATTAAATATCTGTTGAAAAGCTAACATAAGAGTATTACCTGTTTTGTTTTTTAAAGGGACAACCCACGCATATCTACTCCTCAAATCAATAACGGTTAAAGCATACTTGTACCCCTTATCATTATTGAGTTCAATCAAATCAGCAGACCAGATATAATCAACTTCCTTGGAATAAACTTTCCTTCTCTGAAACTTTGTGAATATTGGTTTATGTAATTCATCAGCTAATTGCTCTTCAGTCTTAATGGCATCATTAGAGCCTATAAGTTTTTTGAATTTCCAAGTCCAAGTTTCAATTTAGCACTAATCATCTTCTTCACGATGAACCTATCAACTTTTTCTCTCAAGGTTGGATTTTGTATCAGAGACAAATTATACAACATTTCTCTATCGGCTTCATGCTTTTCTTCCAACGTTGTGGTATTCCCATAATCAATATCGTGTCTCATGCACACTTCATCAACTCTATTGATTGGTTTACTCCAGGATTTAGGATTGTCTGCCTCATCTAATCTTTTATCCAAGTTTGTGCCTGGACCACAGAAAGAATACCCTGGAAGATGTAATTCCCCTGGTATTCCAGTAGTTGTAAATTTACTTCCTGATAAAAACTTTTGTATATCTCCTCCGAGTTTGTGTTTGGAGATAAATTGATTTTTTTTGAACCACACACCAAACATATACCTTTTTGTATAACCCTGTTATTTTTACTTTTAATATATGACATATTTTTAGCATTAGTTTTCTTTTTACATTTGAGACAATAACTCATTTATTTATGTGAAAAATTCCTGCAGAGTGCAAAAACCTTTTTAGTTTCCAACATGCACATTTGAATCTTAATTTTTAAAACATAAAGAATCCTAAGAAATGCCTTCACTCTCTCCTCCATTTATTTAAGAAAAAACTTGAATTAAAATGAATAGCTTGACGATGCCAATAGTTTTGTCGAAAGTATTGCAAATAGACTTGTTAATTCTTTGTATTCCTCCTCGGTGGGTTGAGTTATTTTCTGTAATACCTCTATTCTTTTTTGAATCTCACTGGTTTCCATACTATAATATTTATTTATTCTCTCTCTTTCCTCCCTCTCTCTTCTCCTTTTCCTCCTTCTCTTTCTTCTCCCTCTCTCTCTTCTCTCTTTCCTCCCTCTCTCTATTCTCTCTTTCCTCCTTCTCTCTCTTCTCCTTTTCCTCCTTCTCCTTTTCCTCCTCTTCCCTCTCTTCTTCAACTCCTTCCTCATCCCTTACTATCCTTGAATCGTTTACACCCCATAGAATATTATACATATATTCATCAGGATTTCTTGTTATTCCTGTATCCAAAATAATTTTTTTTACAACAGGAAACCAATAAAATTTCTTTTGAATTTCTAAAAGAGCCTTACCTTTTCTTAACCTTATAATTTTTTCATTATTTAACATTCTAATTAAATCTAAAGTTGTCGGTTTATCAACATCAGCATAATGCCAATCTTTTATTGAAAATACCTCATTCTTATGTTGTAGAACATATTTATTAAAATAACGAATACCCTTTTCTTGAAGGTATGCTTGGACACAGAAATGATAATTTTCTTGAAGCCTTCTTGCTGTCATTTATGTATTAGAAATATATGTCAGAATAATATTATGGCACGAAACACCTCCCCATCTTCCCATAGTTAAATCATTTTGTATTTCCTTACTTATTATATATAATCCTGTTTTTTCTGTTTTCATGAGATAAACAAGGGCAAAACCATTATTATATTTACCCTTATTAAATTCTTTTATTTGTTGTTTACTAATCGTGGCTCCACAAAACTCATTCTCGATACCAAGTGCATAATATTCTTCCTTACGAGACTGATTTAATTGTTCCAGGTCTTCGAGGTTAATTTTAAATGACCAATTATACCCTAAATCATTCATATCATACCCCCATTGTTCTATTCTCATACAAACGATACGCCCTTCTTTATAAAAATTTATTTTAATTCGAACTGTGAATTCTGTATGACCTGTAGATAATATCAACACTTCTGTATCTTTGGAATACACAGCCGTTTTATTTAAGTATATATATTGTGATAAATCGCTTAATCTCACCAAGTCATTCGCGTCAGTCGGGCTTGGATAATTTTTTAATTTATAAGCATTTTTCATGTTAATATTTTTGTTTATATTATATTTATGTCGTTCAGCCTGTGCCTTTGTATAATAATTTGATAAATCAATATCCAGTTCTTGAGATACACCAAAGATAGAACCATCTTTACCAACATAAGTCATTTATATTAGATTAAAAATAATATCATAAAAATTTTTATTTTTGTTGAGTTGAAATAACACATATAGACATAATTGACCACAACACTTGGAATTTAATTCTTGGACTTGAAATGTTTGATAAACACCATTCTGTAAGAATTTTATAACTTCAACAGGTGGTGGAAGACCAAAACTATCAAAATAATATTTGTCTTGACTATTAAAAATACAAACCCAATGAGAACCGTTCCCATTATTATCTTCTAAGTTCATAATAATATTCTTTGTATGTTTCAGCACATTTGTTAATTCATCTCTCATACAAATAACCACATTATGAATTTTTAATTTCTTACAATATTTGTTAAGTTGTAAATTTGATGTTTTATTCTTTCCAAATTTTTTCAACCACTCATCAATGCTCATTTATTTATTAGAAAGATATAATCCATTACCTCTTTTCGTTAATTTTACACCTGCTTGTGCTATAGAAGAAAGCATATCTCCAACTAACAATCTCGCTTTATCAGGCAGACCTTCAAGTTTTTCAGCAAAATCTACAATTACACCACTCCACTAATTTGTTTCTCCAACTCTTTGTTATGTCTTTCCAATTCTTTTTGAGCCTGGAGTTGAGCCTTCCTTTCGTTGGCAGTTTTCACCGCTGTTGAAATACCACCCGTCAATGCTCCAACCGCACTTAAACCAGCAAATAAAGGAATTAGAAATGGGAGAAATCCTCCACTCGTCTCTCTTATTGAATATTTTTTCAACATTGGTTTTGTCATTTTAATTTTAAGTGAGCCAGTGTCATTCAAGATTTTAACCTGTTCTCTTGTGAGCAAAACATCAATTCTTACTGCTCCTTTTCTCTGAATTGTATTAACGTTAATCGTACAAGGCTTTTGATTTTGAACACAAGATGATAGTTTATGAAGATTGATTTGATTAACATATACCCCAGTTGGTACTTTGCCACTCATTTATTTAACAAAAAATTATGTGAGACTAATCATCACACCATTATCTGTATTAATCTGCAATTCTGTTTCTTCCAAAAGCAAACAATATGTATCAACTTCTTCACTCTCTCCTCTTTCAATGTATAGGGAAGTATCCACTCGATTAGACTTTATAGTTTCCTTTTGAGTGCTCAGGTCAAACGCATAGATTGTATACAAACTTTTAAATGCTGTCATATCCAAAATAGGTTCTTTATTTCCATTACTTTCACACACCTTTTGGTAAGACTTGTATGCTTCAGCAAAATCATTTTTTTCCCAATTAATTTCCAATCTATCTCGTGGATAAAATGTTCCATCTGGAGAAACGCGAAGTTGTTTCACCTTAGCATTATCACTCAATGCATTATTCTTATCAGTCGCAGTATCACCATCTGGCTTTTTAAAAATCATCCACAGATATCGTGGCTTTCCTTCCAGAACACCCAAATTCCACGTGTAAGTAGTTTGATTGAGTTTAACGTGTTGACATCTTCTTTTGAGGTATGATACACTGAGTGGTTTCTTTGAGTTAAGTCTTCGATTCAACATCTCTTCTGTTTTAAGATTAGGAGTATATTCACTGATATACCAACTCATCTCCTCAATTACAAATTTATTCTGTTCACCAAAAGCACTACCAACACCAAAAAGCAATCTATTTTCATTATCATTCCTTTGTAGTTGAAATCTAATTTGAAGACCATACAGAACTTTATCATAATCACAAAATCCAAATATACCTTTAAGAGGAACTGCCACAGTAAAACTATTTTCTGCTTTTGTATCATCATTATACATTCCTTTCCTTTGAATATATCCAGGGTCTGTGTTTGTTCCCGTTGACATATCAGGAATAAAACCTTCGACAGACCCCTTTCCCATTCTATCACTGAATGTATAGAGTGTAAATTTCATCATTTCAGATACAGCAGAGACATAATCAACCGCTTCAACTTCTTGTGTTCCAATATACAATCGCACACTATCAAACATTTTCCAGAAGAAATCATTGACAAGTGTAGCGTTTGTGTTATTCCCAGCCTTAGTGAATTTAAATTTACACAACAAGAAACTTTCGGAGAGATTCAAATAGGTTTGTTGATTATTTATTTCAAAACTTTTTGTACCATTTGTATTCCAGTCTGTTCCAGTTATTGCACTTACCTTGAAGTAATCTTCTTTTTTAGTGGAGTTTGAGATAATAATAGTATCATCCAAATCATAGATACTATCAATTGCTTCCATACTTGTATTTATTTAGGAAAAAAGATGTTAAAACTTTTGAAACCCTGATCCAAGTATTTGAATTATTTTCTGTCGTTCTTGGGGACAACTGAGTTTTACCTTTCTTAATTTCTTTTATTGCTTGTAATTTATGAGATTCCTTCTGAGCATCTTTTATACTCTTTACAGCACCTGCTACATTTCCCACAGCAGAAGCAGTTGAACCAATTAGGTCTTTATGTTTAAGAATAGTTGAACCAATACCCATGAGAGTATCAATTATCCCATCTCCTCTAAATTGATGTCCGACACCCCTTTGTCTCTTAGGTTTATAGTATCCTCTACCAAGATACATACCTTCACCCTTGTAGTACGGGGAAAGGAACATCCCATCCCCTGTAATTATTTTATATTTTCCCAACTCGTGTTTCCTCACAATAACCATCATATTTATTTATTGGAAAACTTCACGTAGGTGAATTCTGATGGATATAACTTCTCCATTAAAAGAAATCACACGATTATCTTGGTCGGTTATCCTAAAATTTACTCTGTGTATGGTTTTTCCTGACACAGGTAGATAAACCAAATTTTTAGGTTCCATATTGAATTTATAACCAATTGGGGTTGAGTATGCGCTGAATGAATATATTGTATTTGTTTTTTTTCCATCATTATAAGCACCATCAATCAAATCACAGTGAATTAACACCGAATTTATTCCTGAGGATATTTGAATGACATTATCACTGTAAAACGTCCCATTAGTTTCAATCTTTTTTGAGGAGAAACCCAATAACTCTCGAAATGAATTATCAATTGTGAAATCAACCTTGTAGTTATTTTTAACTTTAATCGTTGATTTTGAAGTATGTTTTTGAATGTTTATAACAATATTTTTTGGTTCATCACCCTGTTCTTTTATAAGACGAGCAATTTCGGAAGATATTTGAGAAATCTCGTATGCTCCGGGTGAGACTGCTATCGTTTTGTATCCACTTCCCGGATTATAACTAAACTTGTCATTTTTCTCGGTTATATTAAATAAGGTATTATAAGTTTCCATGGACAATAAAGATGCCTCATATTCTTTTGTTGTGTCAAGTTGTAGTGGGTATGGGAATGAAGATGTGTGGTCGCTTGTTGTGAAATTAAAACTCAGGATTGTGCTTCTCATCTTATTTAATATGAGATAAAATGTCTTTATATTGAGATTTATTAATTATTTTCATGTTCATCAACTGGTCTAAAATGGCTGATGCTTCATTAAAACAATTGTTATTTCCAGCCTTCTTACTGCTTAACAACAATAACAGTCTATTAACTAATTGCGATGGGTCATTTGGAAGAAAACTAATACCTGAACCAAGGATACTTAAAGCCTGAATAATGTGTTTCTCCTTCTCATTCTTCCTACTTTTACCAGAAAGAATAACCTTATAATTTAGAGTGTTCAGCAAATCAATATATACTCTATCATCATTATTTTCCATATCCAATGGTTTATCAATATACTTTGATTCATCCCTCACAGTTGAACCTTGTCTTCCATCTTTTGTGAGAAGAAACATTAATCTCGGAGTTAGTTTAACAGGGGGTTGAGCAGAACTTAAGAACCTTAATTCATCATTAAATATCAATACCTTTTCTTGAACAAGATGAAATATTGCTGGTTGTTCTGTTGGAATGACTCCTGCTTTGGTTTTTGAATCCGCTGAATATTCATTGTTTTGAACAGCATTCACAATATAATCAGGGGGTTGATTAATCTCTTCCAGTTGTTGAAATAAACCTTCATCATCATATTCTAATTCTCCAAAATGCTCTAATTCTTCCTCCGTCATTTGACTGAAATCTTTTAACATTTGGAGCTTTCTGGGAGTATATTCTACTGTGGGAACTGTGGAAACATCTTTCATTTTTTCTTGGGAAGTTTTTAAAAGTGGTTTAAAAAATTTCTCTTGTTTTCTTTCAAATACTTCTTCGCCCGTTAGTTTCTGTCTGCGTTTCTTCTTTATGTCTTCCTGCTGTTTTACAACTTTTGAAACCAACTCTTGATGTTCCTTAAATCTTCTTG
The DNA here is from genome assembly GCF_056783735.1 of Eptatretus burgeri. NCBI lineage: Eukaryota > Metazoa > Chordata > Myxini > Myxiniformes > Myxinidae > Eptatretus > Eptatretus burgeri. Next base: position 43,134,346 of record NC_140976.1, read on the forward strand.
CTCTTTCTTTTGTATCCATTTATTTATTGTAAAATATCATTTAATGAATTGTAAAGATTAACAGGGAAATTTTCCTTTTCTTCATCATTCAAGTAGATGTGTTCAAATAAATCCTTTTCTTTAAATATTTCATCAAATTCTTTATTAACATTAATGCGAGTTGTAATTTCTTCTTCACTAATCCTTGCATCTCTGCTTTTCATACGTTTGCGTTGAGTTTCTTCATCAACATCAAAACCGAATGATAAAATCTTCACCCCGCTCAGATATTTAATAATTTGTCTCGTTCCTTCTGGATTAGTTTCTAATATCCCAACACCACCAGATTTTAGTTTCCTTAACTCACTCTTACAATGTGAATATTTTGTTGTACCAAGAGAAACCTCCTCAAATATTTGTCCTTCATTCCTCAATCGCATATGTTCCTCCACTGAAATATAGTGATAATCTTCACCTTTTATTTCTCCAGGTCTTATTGCTCTAGTTGTTGTTGATACAATGCGTATCACGGGGTGTTTTTTAAGTAAATTTACAATATTCTCATTTGTACTACACAAGAACCTTGATTTATGAACGTTTTTTCCAGAAGCAGATTTACCCACAAGATTTATAATAATAGTTGTCATTTATATATGTAATTGTTTATAAAACAAAAAATATATCCCTTAATATCTCATCTTGTTTCACAACAATATATTTATATTTTTCAGTCGTGTGCTTCATGTAATCCTCAAATTTCTTTTTACTACATAATGTAGAACAATTATCTCTCCAAAAATTATTGATATCTATTGAATTTAACTTGAATAAAATAAAAGTATTAGCATTGTTTCTGATGGAACGACGAGGAAGTTGAAAGTACGATTGACTAAGATAAATACAATTACAAGAAGAATGTCTCCCTCTTGTGTAGTAGCTGTCCATTACCGTTTGGTTTCTCTCATTAACACAATCATCAAAGATAACGAGGTTCTTTTTTGATTTATCCAAATCTTGGGGAGACGGTATATCATCCGTATTATCACTAAGAATACAAGTTATAGGATTTGATTTCTTTTTACATCTCTGTGTATCACAAAATAGTTGAATTATATCTTCAATGTTATAATCATTTAGGTTTTTTTGACGTTTAAATAAACCGATTATATCTTCTTTTTGAAGACCAGCATTAAAACCTTGTGAGAGTAGTTGATACTCTGGTTGAAAACTCGACTTTGTGAAAATTATTAAATTATCATAATCTAAAAAGTTGGGAGTGAGGAGCATTTTTAAAAGTAAGCAGGTTTTTCCACATCCACTTGAACCAACTATGAGACATCTTAATGAATTTGGGAGATTTTTATGGTTGTTAAATTTTATCTTATTTTCCCAAATAGGTAAAAAATCATTCATTTATATATTCAGAAAACAAGTTATTGAATTTATTATTGGCTTTTTTAGAAACTCTATATTTTATCCTAAGTTCAGGTTTAATTTCAAGATAATCCATTATTTTATTTATACAATATCTTGTGTTGATATTTCCCTGAAAATTACATCCATGAATAATATATAACAACAATCCTTTGAACATTTCTCTTATACGTTCAGTTTCTTCCCTTGTAAGGAAAGGTGTGTTATCACCCTCATACTTTACATTCATTTCTCTAATCAATCTTGTAAAGTAATTCATTTTTGGTGTAAATCTAAAAGAATTATTTTCCTTTTTATATTTTTTATTATCATTAATTAGAAGATAATCACAGAATATACATTGTTTATAGGCTTTTGACTCTGTGTTTAATCCCCCTCTTTCACACGCAGGACAATTCTCAAATTTGTCATATGAAGAATCAGGAAAGTCTAGCATATTTATAAAGTAAAACTTTACTTAAACTGAAATTCATCTATACTTTCAGTTGTATATTACCATCGATATCGATATACTTTTTTTCATTATCAGATTCAACGACAACATTTTTTATATTAAAGGTAATTTTAAAATTATCGTTAACTACTATTGAACGAAATGTCATTTCACCTGATATATTAACATCCTTTATTTCATCAGGATTTACATCTTTAGGGTTGTTGAAAAAAATACAAATTTCTCCTTGCATATTACAGATGGTCTTATCTTTTCTTTCTAAAGCTTCATCCATAAGGTTTTTGTTCTTTGATACTTTTTCTTGTTTCATTGCTTTTTCTAGTTTTGAATATATTACTAGAAGGAGAGGAGAAACTTTTGTTAGAGATACTTTAATTGATGTTCTACCAGGTATACTAAAAGCCCTTCCACTGAAGGAAATTGAAAAACTCATATTATTTACCATAATAGTTTTTATCCAATAGTTGTTATATTTATCTTTGTTCAATTTTACATCCTTGACATATTTCTCAGTATCTTTAACAGATGAAGAGATTGATTGAAACTTGTCTTTTGTGTCTTGAAACATTGTATTTATTAAGTGAAAAAGTTGGAGGATAAAATGTTTTTAAGCACAGATTCACCTATAAATTAAACGAAATTTTCATCAAGAAAATTTTAGTTTAAGCAAAGTTTTATTCTATAAATATGGTGAATACAACGTACTGCGATGTTTGTAATCACGAATATAAACATTATAGAAAACACCTCCGAACCAACAAACACACATTTAATCTATTTCATCAAATATCTCCTCTTGAGTTGGAAAGAAAACATTGTGATATCTGTTCAAAGGATGTTTTGAAGAGTAGTTATAATAAACATCTTCAATCACAAAAACACAAGAAAAATGAGTTTAAAGTAAAGGGAGACTATTATATTAAAAACACTGATGGGGCATTTAAAGGGCATATAAAAATAAGGATTTTTCAATTTGGAGAACCCGGTCCATCATCAATAGCTGAATCAATTGAAATAGTGAAACCCGATGTTGAAAATTTTATTAAAAAGACATTAAAAGAAATGAAAACTTTAAAGTTTTATATGGGAGTGAAAATGAATATGAAAAGACAAGATGAAGAACATACTCCTTATATGAGAACAGGTCTTCATTTTATAACATCATTTCAAGATTTTTTGAATAGTGGGGTTTATGAAGAACTATCAAGACAAGAGGAGAATGTTGATAATACAGTGGTAGGAAGTGGATTCAATATTAAAAAAATCATCTTTTTAGATATACACATTCTAAAATCAAACCCTCTTAAAGCTTCTTCTTATATTGAATTACCAAAAGAAATAAAACGAAAGAAGGCAGTTGTTAATATTAAGAACAATGATAATAAATGTTTTCTCTGGTCTGTTCTTGCTCACTTTCATCCACCAAAATGTAATTCAGAAAGAGTAAAACAATATATGAAATATGAGAATACCTTGGACATTAAAGATTTTAAATTCCCAATGCCACTAACAGATATTCCTAAATTTGAGAAAAAGAATAATCTTTCTATTAATGTATATGGATTAACGGATACAAACAAAGTTCAAATATTAAAAATTTCAAACAACTATAAAAATGAAGAAACACACATTGACCTTTTATATTTTAGTGTTGGAAAGAATTCACATTACACATACATCAATAATTTATCAAGATTAATCTCTTCTCAGGTATTCAGAACAGCAAACAAAATATATCCTTGTAAACGATGTCTTAATTCATTTCATACAAAAGAACGATTAGAACAACATTCAAAATATTGTAGTAATCATAAATCAGCTGTAATTACAATGCCTAAACCTGGTGAAAAGATTTATTTTGAAGATTATAATAAATCTATCATGCACCCATTTGTGATATACGCTGATTTTGAATGTATCCTTAAAAAGATAAATACTGCTTCTCCTAATCCAAAAGAACCATATACAAATAAATATCAAAAACATATTCCTTGTGGTTTCTGTTATTATATCAAATCATCTGTTGGAGAAAAGTATAACAAACTTGAACATTATCGTGGAAAAAATGCTTCACAAGAGTTTGTAAAACGATTAGAAAAGGATTGTATAAGACTCACTAAATTAATGAAAGAAACAAATGAACCGATGAAATTAACCAAAGAAGAAAACTTCGAATTTAGAATGAACAATATCTGTCATATTTGTGAGGGGGAAATTAAGGAGTCTAAAGTTAGAGACCATTGTCATCTTACTGGAAAATATAGAGGTCCCGCTCATTCCTGTTGTAATCTTAATTATAAATTACCTTCTTTTATTCCAGTCTTTCTTCACAACAGCGCCAACTATGATACACATCTATTTATAAATGAACTTTCAAAAACACCAGGGAATATTTCTGCCATAACAAACACAAGTCAAAAGTATATTTCATTTTCAAAAATGATATTCACAAAACCTTTAACTCGTATTAGGTTTCTAGATTCTTACAAGTTTATGGGAACACCACTAGCCTACCTCGCATCAAATCTAAGCTCCACGGACTCTTTTCCAAATCTTAATTCATTCTTTCCAAAAGAGGAAATTCTCACTAAAGAGGAAATTCAGATTAAAGAGAGAATTCAAAGTAAAGAGGAAACTCTAATTAATGAAGAAATTCTAACTGAAGATGAAATTCTAATTATTAAGAAAATTCGAACTAAAGAGGAAATTCAGATTAAAGATGAAATTCTGATTAAAGAAGGAATTCTTACGAGAGAGGAAATTCAAACAAGGAATGAAATTCAAAGTAAAGAGAAAATTCTTACAAGTAAGGGAATTTATCCTTCTGATTATATGGATTCATTTATGAGATTTAAAGAAACACAACTTCCTTCAAAAGAAAGTTTCTATAATAACCTTTATGAAGAAGAGATAAGTGATAAGGAATATAAACACGCACAAGAAATATGGAAAATATTTAAGATAAAGAACCTTGGAGAATATCATGATTTATATCTAAAAACAGATGTTTTATTGTTAGCTGATGTGTTTGAGGCATTTAGAACACTCTGTCATAATAAAAATTGTTATGGATTAGACCCTGCCCACTATTTCACAGCTCCTGGTTTAGCTTGGAGTGCAATGTTGAAAATGACAAAACAAGATATAGATTTAATCAGTGATGTTGATATGCTTTTGATGATTGAGAAGTCCAAGAGAGGTGGAATATCACAAGTATGTTCAAAAAGATATGCGAAAGCAAATAATAAATATCTCCCAAATTATGATAGTGAAAAAGATAGTAATTATTTGATGTATTTTGATGCTAATAATTTGTATGGATGGGCAATGTCTCAATCTCTGCCTTATGGTAAATTAGAGTGGGTGGAAGAAAAGGATTATGAAAAGGTTTTGATGAATATTGTTATTTCTTCTCAAGAGGAATTGAATGACGAAGAAGAAGGTTATTATTTTGAAGTTGATTTGAGGTACCCGAGTGTTCTTCATAATAAGCATAAAGACCTTCCTTTTGCATGTGAGAAAGAAACCCCAAAGAAAGAATGGTTCAGTGATTATCATAAAAGTTTTAATATTAAAGGCAAATCAACAGAAAAGTTATTAACAACATTCTATGATAAAGAGGGATATGTTTTACATCAGAGAAGCTTAAAACAGTTTTTGAGAGAAGGATTGAGAGTAGCTAAAATTCATAGAGTTTTAAAATTTAAACAAAGTCCTTGGGTGAAAAAGTATATTCAATTCAATACAGATATGAGAGCAAATACAAAAGTAAAATTTGAAGGGGACTTTTATAAATTAATGAATAATGCTGTATTTGGAAAGACTATGGAAAATGTTAGAAACAGGCAAAACATTAGATTCGCAACATCTTGGAAAGAAGCTTCGAGATTGATAAATAAACCAAGTTTTGAGAGAGAAGAGGTTTTTTCAGAGAACTTTTCTGCAATTCATATGAAAAAGGAAAGTATTGTAATGGATAAATCAATTTATATTGGAACAGCAGTTCTTGATTTATCAAAGATATTGATGTATGATTATTTGTATAATGACTTAAAGAAAGAGTATGGTGAAAATGTTTCATTGTTGTATATGGACACTGATAGTTTTATCCTAGATATAAAAACTGATGATGTTTATGAAGATATGAAGAAAAATATTGGAGTATATGATACAAGTAATTTCAGCAAGAAGAGTGAGTTATTTTCCAAAAAGAATGAAAAGGTTATTGGTAAGTTTAAGGATGAGTTGGGTGGAAAAGTAATGACTGAGTTTATTGGATTGAGAGCAAAGGCATATGCTTATAAGTATGGTGAACAGATTGATAAGAGGTTAAAGGGAATAAAGAAATATGTAATAAAGAAATCAATAACTTTTAGAAATTATTATAATTGTTTGATGAATAAGAAAGAAGAATATAGGAAAATGAATACAATAAGAAGTTATAAACATAACATATATAGTGAAGAAGTAAATAAAAAGGCATTAGGAGCCTTTGATGATAAGAGATTTATTTTAGATAATGGAATAGATTGTGTTCCATATGGATATTGTATGATAGAGTGAATAGAATAGATTGTGTTTTAACGATGGGAAGATGGGTTAGGGTTTTTTAAGGGCTACCGCCGCGTTTTTTCACAATATATAAATGGTTAAACCAAGTATTAATCAAACTAAAGAGTGGAGAAAATCTCAGTCTTGGTATATAAATGGAAAACATAATGAATGTGAAAAATATCAAATAAGTCTTATTGAAAAAATAACTAAAACAAAGGTAAATAAAACAAATAAGCGAATTAATTTAAAAACTAGTAAGTTAGAGGATGTAAAGAAAAAAATGAATATCCTTGAATGGACTGAAAACTTTGATGGTTATCAATTGAACAATGAAAAAACAATTTACTATAATCTCAAAATGATATGTGGCTCAGGAGGTGGCCAGATGAGAGCATTAAGAGAAGTTTATCATTTCGTAATGGCACAAAAGGGGTATCTTAAAAAATATAAAGATACAAATGTTTTGTTTGTCAATATTTTAGATGGGGATTATTGTGCAAAGAAAATTAAACTATTGAAGGAATTTGAGAATGAACAAATCTTTATAGGTTCAATGAGTGAGCTGTTCAACCCCCAGGTGTTCAATTCAATGAGGTTCAACCTCCAAGTTAAAAGGGGAGACAAATAAATATACCTTGGGATAAAAAGGGGGTTTATTTTAGGGAAAAAAAATATGGATTGCTGAAAATCCCCCATTCATTTACATGGGGAAAAGTGAGCCAGAATCAGTATTCTTACCCTACTTATGTCCTAGTTATGTGTGAGAAAGAACCTTAGCTATGGACCCCTGCGTTGCCCAGCAACGGCCGAAAAACCTCTAAATGTGGGGGTATTTTAACGAAAAAAACAATCTGCAGCCTTAACCCTTGAAGCTAGAATCATGAATTTCCTTGTGCTTAATCCTCAGGTCATTCTCCATCGAACGGGCCCATCGCGTCAGAACTTGGAATTGCATTGATAAAACCACAGAGAGCACGGACAAACAACCAGAGGTTGGCAATCACATCGCAGCCTTGAAGGGCCTAATGGTCTCTGTTTGCATTGAAATTCCTCCTTTCAGAAACCCACGTTAGTCCAGCAGCGTAGTCTGATATTTCAGATCAATTGTTCATATATGCATAAAAGCACAAAAATTGGTACACATGTTTGATAATGTATTCCGAACAATTCTAGATATGGAGCCACCCGAGATTGTGCCTTGATCAGCTTCGGCGACCATTTTCCAAAATGGCCACCATTCTACTTTTGCGAAATTGACGAAATGCCCTTCTTTTCTTATTGTATTGGTGGTAGGTAGAAGGAAAGTGTAAAATTCAGTGAATTGACCATGAAAAGGCGAATTCAAATATTATGAGCCAGTATTTTCGGTAAAAAAGCCATTATTTGATTTATAAATTGCTGCTCTCCTGAAACTTTTCACCTGAAAGTACCCATAATTGCCTGGAGAACAAGAGTCAAATTATAAAACATCTTACCCACACAAGTAGGGTAAGAATACTGATTCTGGCTCACTTTTCCCTATGTAAATGAATGGAGGATTTTCAGCGATTCCCTTTTTTTTTCCCTAAAAATAAACCCCCTTTTTATCCCGAGGTATATTTATTTGTCTCCCCTTTTAACCTGGAGGTTGAACCTCATTGAATTGAACACCTGGGGTTGAACAGCTCACTCATTGAACCTATAAAGATTTGTTCATTCTCAAATTCCTTCAATAGTTTAATTTTCTTTGCACAATAATCCCCATCTAAAATATTGACAAACAAAACATTTGAATCTTTATATTTTTTAAGATGCCCCTTTTGTGCCATTACAAAATGATAAACTTCTCTTAATGCTCTTGTTTGACCACCTCATGAGCCACATATCATTTTGAGATTATAGTAAATTGTTTTTTCATTGTTCAATTGATAGCCATCAAAGTTTTCAGTCCATTCAAGGATATTCATTTTTTTTCTTTACATCCTCTAACTTACTAGTTTTTAAATTGATTCGCTTATTTGTTTTATTTACCTTTGTTTTAGTTATTTTTTCAATAAGACTTATTTGATATTTTTCACATTCATTATGTTTTCCATTTATATACCAAGACTGAGATTTTCTCCACTCTTTAGTTTGATTAATACTTGGTTTAACCATTTATAAATTGCGAAAAAACGCGGCGGTAGCCCTTAAAAAACCCTAACCCATCTTCGCATCGTTAAAACACAATCTATTCTATTCACTATATCATACAATATCCATATGGAGCACAATCTATTCCATTATCTAAAATAAATCTCTTATCATCAAAGGCTCCTAATGCCTTTTTATTTACTTCTTCACTATATATGTTATGTTTATAACTTCTTATTGTATTCATTTTCCTATATTCTTCTTTCTTATTCATCAAACAATTATAATAATTTCTGAAAGTTATTGCTTTCTTTATTACATATTTCTTTATTCCCTTTAACCTCTTATCAATCTGATCACCATACTTATAAGCATACTTTGCTCTCAATCCAATAAACTCACTCATTACTTTTCCACCCAACTCATCCTTAAACTTACCAATAACCTTTTCATTCTTTTTGGAAAATAACTCACTCTTCTTGCTGAAATTACTTGTATCATATACTCCAATATTTTTCTTCATATCTTCATACACATCATCAGTTTTTATATCTAGGATAAAACTATCAGTGTCCATATGCAACAATGAAACATTTTCACCATACTCTTTCTTTAAGTCATTATACAAATAATCATACATCAATATCTTTGATAAATCAAGAACTGCTGTTCCAATATAAATTGGTTTATCCATTACAATACTTTCCTTTTTCATATGAATTGCAGAAAAGTTCTCTGAAAAAACCTCTTCTCTCTCAAAATTTGGTTTATTTATCAATCTCGAAGCTTCTTTCCAAGATGTTGCGAATCTAATGTTTTGCCTGTTTCTAACATTTTCCATAGTCTTTCCAAATACAGCATTATTCATTAATTTATAAAAGTCCCCTTCAAATTTTACTTTTGTATTTGCTCTCATATCTGTATTGAATTGAATATACTTTTTCACCCAAGGACTTTGTTTAAATTTTAAAACTCTATGAATTTTAGCTACTCTCAATCCTTCTCTCAAAAACTGTTTTAAGCTTCTCTGATGCAAAACATATCCCTCTTTATCATAGAATGTTGTTAATAACTTTTCTGTTGATTTACCTTTAATATTAAAACTTTTATGATAATCACTTAACCATTCTTTCTTTGGGGTTTCTTTCTCACATGCAAAAGGAAGATCTTTATGCTTATTATGAAGATCACTCGGGTACCTCAAATCAACTTCAAAATAATAACCTTCTTCTTCGTCATTCAATTCCTCTTGAGAAGAAATAACAATATTCATCAAAGCCTTTTCATAATCCTTTTCTTCCACCCACTCTAATTTACCATAAGGCAGATATTGAGACATTGCCCATCAATACAAATTATTAGCATCAAAATACATCAAATAATTACTATCTTTTTCACTATCATAATTTGGAAGATATTTATTATTTGCTTTAGCATATCTTTTTGAACATACTTGTGATATTCCACCTCTCTTGGACTTCTCAATCATCAAAAGCATATCAACATCACTGATTAAATCTATATCTTGTTTTGTCATTTTCAACATTGCACTCCAAGCTAAACCAGGAGCTGTGAAATAGTGGGCAGGATCTAATCCATAACAATTTTTATTATGACAGAGTGATCTAAAAGCTTCAAACACATCAGCTAACAATAAAACATCTGTTTTTAGATATAAATCATGATATTCTCCAAGGTTCTTTATCTTAAATATTTTCCATATTTCTTGTGCGTGTTTATATTCCTTATCACTTATCTCTTCTTCATAAAGGTTATTATAGAAACTTTCTTTTGATGGAAGTTGTGTTTCTTTAAATCTCATAAATGAATCCATATAATCATAAGGATAAATTCCCTTACTTGTAAGAATTTTGTCTTTACTTTGAATTTCATTCCTTGTTTGAATTTCCTCTCTCGTAAGAATTCCTTCTTTAATCAGAATTTCATCTTTAATCAGAATTTCCTCTTTAGTTAGAATTTCATTCATTGTTCGAATTTTCTTTATAATTAGAATTTCATCTTCAGTTAGAATTTCTTCATTAATTTCCTTATTTATTAGAATTTCCTCTTTACTTTGAATTCTCTCTTTAATCTGAATTTCCTCTTTAGTGAGAATTTCCTCTTTTGGAAAGAATGAATTAAGATTTGGAAAAGAGTCCGTGGAGCTTAGATTTGATGCGAGGTAGGCTAGTGGTGTTCCCATAAACTTGTAAGAATCTAGAAACCTAATACGAGTTAAAGGTTTTGTGAATATCATTTTTGTAAATGAAATATACTTTTGACTTGTGTTTGTTATGGCAGAAATATTCCCTGGTGTTTTTGAAAGTTCATTTATAAATAGATGTGTATCATAGTTGGCGCTGTTGTGAAGAAAGACTGGAATAAAAGAAGGTAATTTATAATTAAGATTACAACAGGAATGAGCGGGACCTCTATATTTACCAGTAAGATGACAATGATCCCTAACTTTAGACTCCTCAATTTCCCCCTCACAAATATGACAGATATTGTTCTTTCTAAATTCTAATTTTTCTTCTTTGGTTAATTTCATCGGTTCATTTGTTTCTTTCATTAATTTAGTGAGTCTTATACAATCCTTTTCTAATCGTTTTACAAACTCTTGTGAAGCTTTTTTTCCACGATAATGTTCAAGTTTGTTATACTTTTCTCCAACAGATGATTTGATATAATAACAGAAACCACAAGGAATATGTTTTTGATATTTATTTGTATATGATTCTTTTGGATTAGGAGAAGCAGTATTAATCTTTTTAAGGATACACTCAAAATCAGCGTATATCACAAATGGGTGCATGATAGATTTATTATAATCTTCAAAAGAAATCTTTTCACCAGGTTTAGGCATTGTAATTACAGTTGATTTATGATTACTACAATATTTTGAATGTTGTTCTAATCGTTCTTTTGTATGAAATGAATTAAGACATCGCTTACAAGGATATATTTTGTTTGCTGTTCTGAATACCTGAGAAGAGATTAATCTTGATAAATTATTGATGTATGTGTTATGTGAATTCTTTCCAACACTAAAATATAAAAGATCAATGAGTGTTTCTTCATTTTTATAGTTGTTTGAAATTTTTAATATTTGAACTTTGTTTGTATCCGTTAATCCATATACATTAATAGAAAGATTATTCTTTTTCTCAAATTTAGGAATATCTGTTAGTGGCATTGGGAATTTAAAATCTTTAATGTCCAAGGTATTCTCATATTTCATATATTGTTTTACTCTTTCTGAATTACATTTTGGTGGATGAAAGTGAGCAAGAACAGACCAGAGAAAACATTTATTATCATTGTTCTTAATATTAACAACTGCCTTCTTTAGTTTTATTTCTTTTGGTAATTCAATATAAGAAGAAGCTTTAAGAGGGTTTCATTTTAGAATGTGTATATCTAAAAAGATGATTTTTTTAAATATTGAATCCACTTCCTACTGTATTATCAACATCCTCCTCTTGTCTTGAGAGTTCTTCATAAACCCCACTATTCAAAAAATCTTGAAATGATGTTATAAAATGAAGATCTGTTCTCATATAAGGAGTTTGTTCTTCATCTTGTCTTTTCATATTCATTTTCACTTCTTGAAATGTCCATCTTCTCTTCGCCATGTTCCCCGTCCCATCCCCATCCCTCTCCCTTCCACAGTTCACCTAATGTGTCTGTTCCCCACTGTTTTGTCCCTTCCACTCCCGCCCCTCTTGTCTCATGCCTTCTTGCTGTGAGTTGTGTGTTAGCTCTCATACGAGCCTCGACCAAGGTATACAAAAAAAAAAAATGACCTCCAAAGCTGACCAAGGCAAAATCTCGAGTGGCTCCATTTCCAGAATTGTTCAGAATACATTAGTCAACATATGTACCAATTTTGGTGCTTTTATGAAAAGTCGAACAATTGACTTGCTATGCTGCAGTACTACGTGTACAAAGAAACTTTACAGCTTGGTCCGTGGATCGTGACCCCCTTACCGAAATGAAGGTCAAAACTTTGAGGCTGCCCTGGGAGGACTCCATTCCACATTTTGAAACCCCATATGTGGACACACACACACACACACACACACACACACACACACACACACACACACACACACACACACACACACACACACACAACGGTGGATACTTCGGAACCTGGGAGGGATCCGTTCCACTTTCTGAAACGCGCATACACAAAAAATCTCATTCTCAGCACCATGAGCCCTGCATTGGGATGGATCTCGATCTCAGCATACACACACACACACACACACACACACACACACACACACACACACACACACACACACACACACACACACACACATACACACACACACACACACACACACACACACACACACACACACACACACACAACGGTGGATACTTCGGAACCTGGGAGGGATCCGTTCCACTTTCTGAAACGCGCATACACAAAAAATCTCATTCTCAGCACCATGAGCCCTGCATTGGGATGGATCTCGATCTCAGCACCATTAACCCTGCATTGAGATGGATATCTCGGCAACATGAGCCCTACATCGAGATGGATCTCGGCAGCATGATCCTTGTATTGAGATGGACCTCAGTCTGAGTACCATGTGTCTTGTATTGAGATGAATCTCATTCTCAGCACCATGAGCCCTGCGTTGGTATGGATCTCGATCTCAAGGCCCTGTCACACCTTGACGATTTAGCCAATGTATGCCTGACGTATGCAAAATTTGTCTAAAACGCTGAGACACGTCGATTACGTTATGGGTAAGTTTTGCTAACGTTAAGAGCACGCTGAAAAACACTGCCATACGTCATAGTTGTCGTGTCTTGGCAGAGGTGCGAACAGGCAGACACGAGCCGGAGGGTAACACAACTCCGCTTTATTGTCTCGAGCGAGAGGGTAGGCGTCGGATGCCCATAACTCCGCTTTAATACGCACTTGATGCACCGTACAGGCCCACGACCTGCAAGACACCACGAATGATACCACATGCTGCGACTGATGCTACTGGTGCTTCAAGTCCCTAGCGGGCGCGAACAGCTATATGCATTGCAGACACATGACTACCATCACAACTCCTCCACGCCCCCACAACGCTCTACGCATTGTGCTTTGCACGCGTATGCCAATACGCCACACTCCTCCCTCCTAAAAGTATGATTATAAAATGACAATCATAATGACAAGCATAATTGGCAAAGAATACTTCGACATAAAAAAAGCAGAGGAACAAAATGACATCAACCAAGTAAAATCCTCGCAGTACCACGTCACTTGATCTCACCCTTGGGTGATGGTCGGCTGTGAATCGGCCGGTGTGAGTGAGTTGCACTCCAAATGCGGTAGACTAGAAGCGCCCCCAGGCGGCCCATGCTTACACGCCTACCTGCGCGGTCGAGGTGACACCCCAAGCGAACCTCCCCCGGCACCATCAAATGCCCCCTGTCGACAAGTTGGCACATCTCCCTCAGACAGGACCGAATCAGGTAAACATCCCGAGCCCGCAAGCCCCGCCGGCGCCAGCGCGGCTGACCTTGGCGAGACCAGAGGTTTGCGCTCCATGGCGCCAGACACATCTGAGCTTGGCGATATCAGGGGTGGGGGTGACGCTGAACAGCGACCCGACTCCGGCTTCCCGCCATCAACTCGAAGCAGGCAATTAGCCGGCTCCCTTACCAGCTGTCCCACGCCAAAACCGCGCACCAATGCCGGGCGCAACCCCGTCCCTGCCACCGACCCCTTAGGTCGCAGCAAATCCAGCTGAGACTTCAACGCACGTCCACACGGACGATCAGCGTACACTGAATGCTCAGCAATGTCATAAAGCAGCAAAACTATCCTCTGCGCAGATGCAAACTTCTCTTTACGTACAGCACGCTCCCACAGTATAATTCTAACACATGAGAGTGCAGCGAACTGCGGACTGTCATCGAAGATCGGGATTGGGAAGACCTCTTTATTCGCAACGATCTTCCGCATGTTCTTCACACCAAAGCAAGCATTGATTCCAATCAAACACATTTTGCTCACATGCGGACCGTCGGCATTTGCTTTAATAACGCTAAGCTTAATCACTCGTGCTGCGAGAATCAAACACACCACAATTAACAAATTATGAACCATGCTGCGCGCAAGTCTCTTGGTTGTCACGATGTCGAGGCGACTTGCGTGCAGGTCCTCATCTGAACGTCGAAGAGGACACCCTCGATCGTCGCGTTCCGCGAACTTCTTGAACGTGACCGGTTCGCTCCAATCCCCCGTTGAAATCGCCTGAACGACACGGGCGTGCACTGTATCATGAGTGCAGTGCAAGCGCGAGAGCCCGTCGCAGCTGGCATGCTCCCCGTTGCTCCAAAACCGTATATCGTAGTTGCAGGAAGCAATGAACAGAAACCCATGTTGTATCTCCGCGGCCCCTGCTGCTGGGACCTCGCGCTCGGGTCTCGAGGGAGGCCCGGGCCCAAACGGAGGTAAGGGGCCCGAAGGAGACACAGGTGCACCTGGAGGTACGAACTCCGAAACAGGAACCTCTTCCCACCGACACTCTAATCGGCTCGGCATGGGACGTCCAAGGCCACTGGCTGGCGCCGTCCAGTCTAGCCTGAGGCTAGCCAGCCAGTCTCGGCCCAAAAGGGCGGGGCCCTCCCCTCGTACCACAAACAATGAGAGCAGGGCGCTTTGACCTTGGAAGACCACCGAGACGTCTGTCACAGCAAGTGGCGTAATCGCTTCGCCGGTGTACGTGTACAGCGAAAGGGTCGCCCTGACCAGGTGAATACCGCGGAGTTCACAAGCAGTCTGTTCGCCCATGATCGACACCGCGGCCCCGGTATCAACTTGAAACACGATCGGTGCCCCGTTCACCTCGACCTCCATTGTCATTGGTCTTGTTACCTTCGGACCAATTGAAAACAAGCTCAACATTGGCTGCATTTCCTGCTCCGGGCCACCGGGATCGCTACGCCCAGGCTGCAGGCCGCGCTCCAGGTCGCTGGGGTCGTCCCGCATCTCGCGATCCATGACCTTAACGGCGGCCACCGCCATTCGACACACATGCTTCAGATGTCCCACCTTGCGACAATGCAAACACATGGTGTTTTTATACGGGCACACCCGCCGCAGGTGCTGTCCTCCACACCCCCAGCACCCCTGTGTTCATCTCGCTGCCCGCGCGGCCGCGCTGCGGCGTCCGGCCCCGGCCCGCACCGAAAGGCGTGCGCGTGGCCTGGGGCACCTGGGTCATCGCGTGGACCCCGGGGTCACCCGACATGCCCCAGCTGGGATCACCCGTCACGCCCTGGCCGGCGATGGCTCGGACATATCCGAGAGTCTGCTCGACAGCTGAAGCAGTCTTGACCGCCGACTGGAATGTAACGTCGACACCTCGCATCTGCAGAATCACCGACATCATTTTCGCATCTTGCAACCCAGAAATAAAGCGATCCCTGAGTCGAGCTGGACGCTCCCCCGCCGTGAACTTGCAGGCCACGGCCGAATGCTTCACTTGAGCCACAAAATCTGCGACGCGCTCCTGCGCACCCTTCGCGAGGTGATCGAACTGGTATCGAGCCAGCTGCAATGACTTCTCCGGCGCCATGTGGGCTTTCATCTTCTCGACCACGTCCTGAAACGACAGCCCTTTGTCACTGGGCTTGTCCGGCGCCACCAAATCATCAGCAGTCGATAATGTTCCGTTGATAGCGAGGCGAGCAAGATCGATTTGCGCTTGCTCTCGTCGTCTACATCATTCGCGTGGAAATAGCACCCCAACTGCTCTGAAAACAATTCGAAGTCATCTCCGACGAAGACGGGCACTCGTCCGTACGCCATGCCCCGACCTTCAACCATCCTCGAGCCTGTCCTGCCGTTCACTCGACGTGAATTCGCAGGCAACGGTGAGATGTCTCACCCGTGCGGGAAAACTCGCGATGCGCTTCCCTGGGCGCCTCGCCAGGTGATCGAAGTCATACCGCGCGAGCTGCGCTGATTTTCCCAGCGCTCCGTGCGCCCTACAATCTAATTGCTCCGGCAATGACTCAAAGTTAATACCGAGGAAAACAGGCACTCTGCAAGCGTCGATCCGAAACAGCCTCGTCACCAAGTGTAGTGTCATGGCAGAGGTGCGAACAGGCAGACACGAGCCGGAGGGTAACACAACTCCGCTTTATTGTCTCGAGCGAGAGGGTAGGCGTCGGATGCCCGTAACTCCGCTTTAATACGCACTCGATGCACCGTACAGGCCCACGACGTACAAGACACTACTAATGATACCACATGCTGCAACTGATGCTACTGGTGCTACAACTCCCTTCCGGGCGCCAACAGCTATATGCATTGCAGACACGTGACTACTATCACAACTCCTCCACGCCACCACAATGCTCTACGCATTGTGCTTTGCACGCGTATGCCAATACGCCACAGTCGTACGCTGGCTTTCATCGTTGTACTTTGCAGTTCTCCTCAAATTTTAGCATGCTTGAAATTTTACGACGTATGCCAGCGTATGACTCACACGTTCTGCGACGTTGGCCATAAGTTGTAGGCACGTTATGCGATCGTTGACACACGTCGACACACGTTACTTGTAAGTTATTCATAAGTCGAAACACGTCGAGGTAATGATTAGGGTACCCGAAACTGATTTATAACCTTTGAGTAACGTGTTATAGGCACGTAACACGATTGTTGACACACGTCAATGCACGTAATGCGATCGTTGACACACGTCGAGGCACGTTACTTGTAAGTTACTCATAAGTCGAAACACTTCGAGTAAATGCTTGGCGTACCCAAAACTAATTTCTAACCTATGAGTAACGTGCTTTGAACCTATGCGTAACGTACCTCCAACGCATATTGACGTATGTAGATGTATTTGACATGTTCCGGACGACCACAGAACTTACTGAATGTGTTTCTAATTTTCAGCTACCGTATAATGGTGTTTGGGCAGCGTTTAAAAAAAAAACAACAATAACTTCCAATATTTCGTCACGTCAGATTGCCTCGTTATTCATCATTGTCACATTATTCCCAGCGAAGCAGAACGTGCGAGCCATACGGCGAGTACGTCGTAAAATTTTCAGCATGCTTTAAATTTCACGACGTACTAAATGTGCCACGAAATATGACAGCGTACTTCATCGTTTTTCAGCGTGCTCTTAACGTATACACAACTTACCCATACCGTATTCGACGTGTGCCATCGTTTTAGACACATATTTCATAGGTCGGCATACGTTGGCTAAATCGTCAAGGTGTGACTGCGTGGTTGACACTTCCAATTCTCAGGCGGTTATGATTTAAATCGGCGAGCGGCAGGTTTTTAACAGGCTACGCCACAAGTTCGTCGGCGATACGTGCAGCACTCTATGCCGAAGTTAAACTATCGTTGGGCATAGGTTGTGAACGCCGACAACAGGCTAAGCATTCGTTGGGAAAAGTTATCTTTAAGACAACGAAACGTTCTGTGCCAGTTACTAATATGTTATGCATATGACCAACACGTTATGAATACGACCAAAACTTTAAGAAAAACATCAAAATTTTAGCGTACGCCAACGTTTTACAAACATTTTTATACGTTGCCATTGCTGGCTAAATCGTCAAGGTGTGACAGCGCCTTCAGCACCATGAGCCTTCCATTGAGATGGATATCTCGGCAACATGAGCCTTGCATTGAGATAGATCTCAGTCTTGTCACCATGAGCCTAGCTTTGAGATGGATCTCGATCTCAGCACCATCATCCCTCCATTGTGATGGATATCCATCAATCCCACATCGTAGAAAGATATGCTCGGGGCTTCGTGTGACTCAGGGAGTTCCGGTTTACCCCGTGGACCGATGGTGAAATTTATCAACCTCCGCCATCGAAGATGGACGTAGGTTACTGTTTCCACCCCTGTCTGTTTGTTTGTTTGTTTGTTTGTTTGTTTGTGAACAGTATCACGGAAAAAACTCCTCGACGGATTTCGATGATACTTGGTGGGGGATTAGCTATGGTCCAAGGATCATGCCATGAGATTATGGACTTGGTCCAAAGTCCAATATGGCCGCTATGGCGGCCATTTTGAAAAAATATTTGAATTTTTGTTTTTGCATTTTACATGTTTTAAGTGATTTCCAACCCCCCGCCCTCCCAAAAAAAATTGTAAGAGAAAAAAAACAGAAAATTTTGCAACTTTTTTTTCAAAAAAATTTCGATTTTTTTTTTTTGGCATTTCTACATGTGCGTCGATCGAGTTTAGTTTATTCAATTGCGGTTCAGTAAAGTGTGATCCGTTTTGGCCATTTTGAAAAAATATTTGATTTTTCTTTTTGCATTTCTACATGTTATAAGTGATTTCCAACAAAAAACATGCCAAAATTATAATTGCGGCTAATTTAGGAACTTCAGGTGGATAGACACACGTAAAATCAATTTCTGTCTCAAGGAATCAAGTTTTGACGAATGAATTGAGGATGTAAAAGTTAAAAGTAAAAGGGAAAGTTGCAAACTATAACTCTGTGAGCACTGTTGACATCAAATTGAATGAATAGGATATCAGGTTCACTTGAGTGACCCAGCAGTATTGGCAGCGGAGGTTTTGACCTCTACCGAGTGCTCCCCCTCTAGTTACTTCTGTTCATGTTATATAAACACCAATACAATTGATATGTATTCAGGAAAAAGGCCAAACTGCATACGTAATTAACAGATTGAACGCGGCATGTTACTCGGTCCATAACTCGTCAATCCCGTGTTGTATCAAAGCTGGACGTCTTGGTATCCGGTCATCACTGCCAGCAGTTATGAGGTAGCAGTTCTAATTCTTAGTGTATGAAGCCAACAAGGCTGGGTAACCTGTTTAATTGTTTTTTGGTTCAAGAAAAAATATTTTCATGAAAAAAATAAGTCACCTCTATATTCGTTATTGTTGTGTGTCTGTCTGTCTGTGTCTGTCCCGAGCATAGCTCCGTGGGTTTTGATCCGATCCTGACAAAATTTTGGTGGGACGTTTAAATCCTAGTCTCGTTGTGTTTTTCTGAAAATGGGCGTGATGCGCCCATTATGGGTGGAACCACGCCCCAAAAACATGTGTTTTTAGGGGACAGCCGATTTCAATTTGCATCTTCTCCGAGGGATTTGTCAAATTTGACAGGGGTTTCGGTATTTGGTTAGCCCAATGGCACCTGCAGAGCCCCACGGAGCTCGAATTTTCAATTTCTTCCCAAGGTCAAGGTCACGAACTTAGAAAATTTCGAAGTTTGACATAAAAATCATGCGACTGCCCAAACTTTGAGAGCTGGGATGACATTATTTTTTATGCATAATCTTGAGGTCATTCCCCACCGAAAGTCTTGTAACCATTTTTGCTCTATCTCGAACACCTTGCCCGTGGCGCCCCCTTCAAGTTTGTTTTTACGCTGATTTCATTAAAGTATGGATATAATCCGATGAGTGTGAAATGCCATATAGCCTATATGACGTTATACTGTTCCTGGAATGTTCCAGAGGAAGTTTTGCACCAAAGGTCATAATCCTTGACCTTTGACCTTTAAAGCTCACAAAGGTCAAATTTTCAAAGTTGTGGGAATCGAACCAGGTTTTCGACCTTCTTCGCCGAACTAACTCCAATAAGCTATAGCACGTATCCTGTTTCCTTATTTTAATGTCCACAACATTGTTTTGTGACCTTGAAAGGTGATGGAAAGGTCAAATTTTGAAAGTTGTTGAACGAAACCGGGTTTTCGACATTTTGCAGTTAATAACCCGTCACCGTACCACATCATGTTTATCATTTTTATAACTTGGCCAAAAATTATCACATTGTCTCGTCTTAGACTTCTGAAACAATCGACATCGTCAAATCCCGCTCGTGAACCATCGTCGTCTTCAGACTTGTTTTCATTTTATTAGTGTTCATCTTCATAAAGGTTTAATGACAAGTTGCTGTTGCCTACGATCATACCACCCTGAATACGCCCGATCTCGTCCGATCTCGGAAGCTAAGCAGGTTCGGGCCCGGTTAGTACCTGGATGGGAGACCGCCTGGGAACACCGGGTGTTGTAGGCTTTTTGCCCCGCAGGGGGAGTCAGTCACCCTTTGTTTTCCCTCATCTGGGAATGACAATTCCTCCTTTGTTTTTGTTTTATGTCGCAACAGAACACACTCTTCATTCCCCTTCAGACTAAAATAAATGGGAAAAGACGCGAGTTTGTGATGTTCCTAAATCTGGTTTAATTGCGAAAACACAAAAACTTTCCTCTTGTGTTTGGTGATTTTTTTCAGGACAGCTTCTTTCCCAAGAACTTCAAAACACATTGAAATAATATCTTTCTTCATCACCGTCAAAATCCTCAACGACCTCCTTTGTGCATCAATCGAGCACACTCTCACCTTCCTGCTGTTTCCATCACACTCAGTCGCTCACACCGCGATGACGTCAGGACAAGTTCTTACGCTTACATTCAGTGTACGCTGATCGAAGGGCCGAATGGTCTCTGCTTGCATTGAAATTCCTCCTTTCGGAAACCCACAGGTACAAAACAACTTCACAGCTTGGTCCGTGGATCGTGACCCCCTTACCGAAATGAAGGTGGATACTTTGAGGCTGCCCTGGGAGGACTCCATTCCACATTTTGAAACCCCATATGTGGACACACACACACACACACACACACACACACACACACACACACACACACACACACGCACACACACACACACAACGGGGGATACTTCCAAACCTGGGAGGGATCCGTTCCACCTACTGAAACGCACCTACACAAAAAATCTGATTCTCAGCACCATGAGCCCTGCATTGGTATGGATCTCGATCTCAGCACCATCACCCCTGCATAGAGATGGATATCTCGGCAACATGATCCTTGTATTGAGATGGACCTCAGTCTGAGTACCATGATCCTTGTATTGAGATGAATCTCACTCTCAGCACCATGTGCTCTGCATTGAGATGGATCGCAGTCTCGCCACCATGAGCTTTGCATCGAGAAGGATCTCAGCACCACGATCCTTGTATTGAGATGGATCTCAGTCTCGCCTCCATGAGCCCTGCTTTGAGATGGATCTCCGTCAAGGCAGATGGATCTCGATCTCAGCACCATTAGCCCTACATTGAGATGGATATCCATCGATCCCACATCGTAGAGAGATGTGCTCGGGGCTTCGTGTGACTCAGGGAGTTCCGGTTTACCCCGTGGACCTATGGTGAAATTTATTACTTCCTGTTCAGGTTATATGAACACCAATACAATTGATATGTATTCAGGAAAAAGGCCGAACTGCATACGTAATTGACAGATTGAAGGCGGCATGTTACTCGGTCCATAACTCGTCAATTCCGTGTCGTATCAAAGCTGGACGTCTTGGTATCCGGTCATCACTGCCAGCAGTTATGAAGTGGCAGTTCTAGTTATTAGTTTATTAAGCCGACAAGACTGGGTAACCTATTTCATTATTTTTTCGTTCAAGAAAAAATATTTTCACGAAAAACAATAAGTGACCACGATATTCGTTATTGTTGTATTCTGTCTGTCTGTCTGTCTGTTGGGTTGTCGATCAAGTCGAAAAAAAAATAAATTTTGACATTTGTTCGACGCTTATTATCAGAATTTAAAATGGCGATTTCAGTTCATACAATGGTGATTTCGATGAAACTTGGTTGGGAGGTTCATACCATGACCGAGTTGTTTGCAAATGAGAACCGTTGCTATGGACACCACCGTTGCCTAGCAAAGGGACTTTGAAATTTTAGAAAAATCATAAAAAATTTATTTTTTCAAAAATCAAAAATCGGGCCACGAGCCACTGTGGGCAGTACATTCAGCCATATTGTGAAAACTTTCCAGCCGGATCCTATGAAAACTGTCGGAGAAGATAGACTTTGAATGAACCCTGGTCGAAAACAATAAAAAAACGAAGTTCGTTATATCTCAGAGACTATGAGTCAGATATACATGAAACTGGAATGGTAGGTTCATGGTATGTCCTAGTTATGTGTGAGAAAGAACCTTAGCTATGGACCCCTGCGTTGCCCAGAAACGGCCGAAAAACCTCTAAATGTGGGGGTATTTTAACGAAAAAAACAATGTGCAGCCTTAACCCTTGAAGCTAGAATCATGAATTTCCTTGTGCTTAATCCTCAGGTCATTCTCCATCGAACGGGCCCATCGCGTCAGGTTCTATTGGGTAGGCAACTACCCATGTCCGCCTACCAGCTTGTCTGTCTGTCTGTCTGTCCCGAGCATAGCTCCGTGGGTTTTGATCCGATCCTGATAAAATTTTGGTAGGAGGTTTTTATCATGATTTCGTTGTGTTTTCCTGAGAATGGGCGTGGTGCGCCCATTATTGGCAGAGCCACGCCCAAAAAAACGTGTTTTCAGGGGGTAGCCAATTTCAATTTGCATCTTCTCCGAGGGGGTTTGTCGAATCTGGCAGTTGTTTTGGTATTTGGTTAGCCCAATAGCACCTGCAGAGCCCCACGGAGCTCTATTTTTCATTTTCTTCCTAAGGTCAACGTCAGAAGGTCACGTACTTAGAAAATTGCGAATTTTGACATAAAAATCCATCTTCTCCGAGGGGTTTGTCGAATCTGACGGTTTCGGTATTTGGTTCGCCCAATGGCACCTGCATAGCCCTACGGAGCTCGAGTTTTCATTTTCGTTCCAAGGTCAAGGTCACAACGTCACGAACTGAGAAAATAGCGAATTTTGATATAAAAATCATACGACCGCCGAAACTTTGAGAGCTCGGATGACAATATTTTTTATGCATAATCTTGAGGTCATTCCCCACCTTAAGTCTTGAAACCATTTTGCTCTATCTCGAACTCCTTGCCAGTGGCGCCCCCTTCAAGTTTGTTTTTACGCTGATTTCATCAAAGTATGGATAATCCGTGGAGTGCGAAATGCAATATAGCCTCGATGACGTTATATTGTTCCTGGAATGTTCCAGAGGAAGTTTTGCACCAAAGGTCATAATGCTTCACCTTTGACCGTTAAAGTTCACAAAGGTCAAATTTTCAAAGTTGTGCGAATCGAACCGGGTTTTCGACGTTTTTTTGACGAACTAACTCCAATAAGCTATAGCACGTATACTGTTTCCTTATTTTAATGTCCACAACATTGTTTTGTGACCTTTAAAGGTTATGCAAAGGTCAAATTTTGAAAATTGTTGAACGAAACCGGGTTTTCAACACTTTTCAGCTCATAACCTGTCACTCATACCATATCATGTTGATCATTTTTATAACTTGGTCAAACATCATCACATTGTCTCATCTTTGACTTCTGAAACAATCGACATCGTCAAATACCGCTCATGAACCATCGTCGTCTCCAGACTAGTTTTTGTTTTATTAATGTTCATCTTCATAAAGGTTAAATAACAAATTGCTGTTGCCTACGATCATACCACCATGAATACGCCTGATCTCGTCCGATCTTGGACGCTTCGCATGTTCGAGCCTGGTTAGTACCTCGATGGGAGACCGCCTGGGAACATCGGGTGTTGTAGGCTTTTTGCCCCACAGGGGGAGTTTGTCACCTTTTGTTTTCCCTCATCTGGGAATGACAATTCCTTCTTTCTTTTTTTTGTCGCAACAGAACACACTCTTCATTCCCCTTCACGCTTAAATAACTGGGAAAAGACGCGAGTTTGTGATACTCCTAAATCTGGTTTAATTGCAAAAACACAAAAACTTTCCTCTTGTGTTTGGTGATGTTTTTTTCAGGACAGCTTCTTTCCCAATGACTTCAAAACACATTGAAATAATATCTTTCTTTGTCACCGTCAAAATCCTCCACGACCTCCCTTGTGCATCAATCGAGCACACTCTCACCTTCCTGCTGTTTCCATCACCCTCAGTCACTCACACCGCGATGTTGTCAGGCCAAGTTCTTATTCTCCCCGTGGAAAGAACTTGGAATTGCATTGATAAAACCACAGAGAGCACGGACAAACAACCAGAGGTTGGCAATCACAGCGCAGCCTTGAAGGGCCTAATGGTCTCTGTTTGCATTGAAATTCCTCCTTTCAGAAACCCACGTTAGTCCAGCAGCGTAGTCTGATATTTCAGATCAATTGTTCAAATTTACATAAAAGCACAAAAATTGGGACACATGTAGAATAATGTATTCCGAACAATTCTGGAAATGGAGCCACCCGAGATTGTGCCTTGGTCAGCTTCGGCGACTATTTTCCAAAATGGCCACCATTCTACTTTTGCGAAATTGGCAATATGCCATTCTTTTCTTATTGTGTTGGTGGTAGGTAAAAGGAAAGTGTAAAATTCAGCAAAGTGACCATGAAAAGGCGTATTCAAATATTATGAGCCAGTATTTTCGGTAAAAAAGCCATTCTTTGATTTGGAAATTGCTGCTCTCCTGAAAGTTTTCGCTGAAAAGTACCCATAATTGCCTGGAGAACAAGAGTCAAATGGTATTCATCACATTCAATGGGTTTGGAATCAACAAAAATTGCATTATAGATTACATACTTTACTCTATTTTGAAAAGGGAACTGATAATTGTGATAATGACAAACTCAAAATGACAAACAAACACACTAATGACAACTGACAAAATGGAGTCAAATTATTGCGCACTTCACTTTGAAGCAGCTACGGTTTACTGTCTCCTACCATTCTACCAGAACACATGGTACACGCATACATCAGTAGAGTACAATATGAGTTTCTGAGCTCAAGTGTACTGGCTCTCGATCAAGAAGTCAACACTTTTACAAGCAATGCGACTTTGCATTTGCACATTCTGAGCCAGGCCGATATCTCAGTCTGTATCTACTGCGTCTGTCTACTGACATTCTCCTTCACAATCACACAGTCCATTGCATTGCAGATTAGCCTTCTTGCATTTGCAGCTGTTTCTGCAGCCTTTTTTGCAGCCACACAAAACCAGCTCGAAGCAGCTTTTTGAAGCCTCAGGGAGTGTGGTCCAGAGCAGTTCGTAGGACCCATCTTCTGTTTGCCGCCAGCCCCAGCTTGGTGGTGATGTAAGCACGGGTTGAGGGACCAAGACCTGCCCCCAGACATAGCCACCCTGGAAGACTGATCTCTTCACATGCTGTTCCAAAGCATTGTGGGTAGGTGGGATGCGCTGGACGGAGTTCCTCTTGGCGAAGAGTTTCTTTCTGGCCTCGTTGACGTCCGTATATGGACTGGTGCGGTCATAGAGGAGCACCACAAACCTTTCAATACAGTGCATTGTGTCATCCTGGATGTTGACTGACGTGGTGGTCAGGGTCACAAGAGAATCTGTTAGTTCTGGAAACGAGTTCCATGTGGCCCAGGCAGATTTCTTCCCATGCCCCACAAATGCTGATACCGTGTCACATCCGATCATGGCGTGGAAGACAGGGAGGGCACGTGCCTTCTGTGGACCGAGGGGGCAGCTATTTCATTGGCAGGGATGCAGCGGTAGTTCTTGCCCGTCCCAAAGGCAATCCAGAGTTCATCCATGCATCGTAGTGACTGGGCTTGCATCACCGCCAAGACGACGACGTCGGTGTCTACGGTTCGAACTTGAATCCGACGGTGGTCATGTTCTGCAGCATGGGCCACATGTAGCATGATGCGAGTGTCTGCCTCTTCTTGACCGCATGGATCCAGAGAGCTTTCATCTTCCTGCCTTGGAAGGCAGATGACTGCTTCACCATCAGTGACTACCAGCTCCTTTGCCTCGTCATGGAAGGACTGCACCAGCACATCGGACAGGAAGGTGAAGAGCTCCACCTTGTTTGCGTCGACACGTAGGAAACTCTGCCAGTTTCCTGGTATGGCTGCGGTGCTCATCACGTGCCGTCGCACCCCTTATCCTCGTTTCTCCCTTGTCGCCGTCTTCAAGGTGCCATCTTTGTAGCATTCCCAAACGAGGCCGAGACGTGAAGCACGACGCAGCTGCCCCTCGACGTATGGGATGAAGACTTCTACCACTACCACCACCACAACAAAATACTTCTGAACTTGTCACTGATGCTGTGTGCGAAAATGGATTTTCCCATAAAAATGACCATTTTTCCCCAATACAATGGTTGGAAATATAATAAATCAACACAAATGACATTTGTATTGTTTTCCTTTGTAAATGCACATCACATGAAGTATTTATCACCTCTAAGAAACCTACAAAGAGAATAACAATGACAGATATCACGTTGTTAAAGTGGAATGGTGGCCATTTTGGAAAATGACCTCCAAAGCTGACCAAGGCAAAATCTCGAGTGGCTCCATTTCCAGAATTGTTCAGAATACATTAGTCAACATATGTACCAATTTTGGTGCTTTTTTGAAAAGTTGAACAATTGACTTGCTATGCTGCAGTACCACGTGCACAAAGAAACTTTACAGCTTGGTCCGTGGATCGTGACCCCCTTACCGAAATGAAGGTCGAAACTTTGAGGCTGCCCTGGGAGGACTCCATTCCACATTTTGAAACCCCATATGTGGACACACACACACACACACACACACACACACACACACACACACACACACACACACACACACACACACACACACACACACACACACACACACACACACACACACACACACACACACACACACACACACAACGGTGGATACTTCGAAAGCTGGGAGGGATCAGTTCCACTTTCTGAAATGCGCATACACAAAAAATCTCATTCTCAGCACCATGTGCCCTACATCGAGATGGATCTCGATCTCAGCACCATTAACCCTGCATTGAGATGGATATCTCGGCAACATGAGCCCTACTTCGAGATGGATCTCGGCAGCATGATCCTTTTACTGAGATGGGCCTCAGTCTGAGTACCATGTGTCTTGTATTGAGATGAATCTCATTCTCAGCACCATGAGCCCTGCGTTGGTATGGATCTCGATCTCAAGGCCCTGTCACACCTTGACGATTTAGCCAATGTATGCCTGACGTATGCAAAATTTGTCTAAAACGCTGACACACGTCGATTACGTTATGGGTAAGTTTTGCTAACGTTAAGAGCACGCTGAAAAACACTGCCATACGTCATAGTTGTCGTGTCCTGGCAGAGGTGCGAACAGGCAGACACGAGCCGGAGGGTAACACAACTCCGCTTTATTGTCTCGAGCGAGAGGGTAGGCGTCGGATGCCCATAACTCCGCTTTAATACGCACTTGATGCACCGTACAGGCCCACGACCTGCAAGACACCACTAATGATACCACATGCTGCGACTGATGCTACTGGTGCTTCAAGTCCCTAGCGGGCGCGAACAGCTATATGCATTGCAGACACATGACTACCATCACAACTCCTCCACGCCCCCACAACGCTCTACGCATTGTGCTTTGCACGCGTATGCCAATACGCCACACTCCTCCCTCTGAAAAGTATGATTATAAAATGACAATCATAATGACAAGCATAATTGGCAAAGAATACTATGACATAAAAAAAGCAAAGAGGAACAAAATGACATCAACCAAGTAAAATCCTCGCAGTACCACGTCACTTGATCTCACCCTTGGGTGATGGTCGGCTGTGAATCGGCCGGTGTGAGTGAGTTGCACTCCAAATGCAGTAGACTAGAAGCGCCCCCAGGCGGCCCATGCTTACACGCCTCCCGGCGCGGTCGAGGTGACACCCCAAGCGAACCTCCCCCGGCACCATCAAATGCCCCCTGTCGACAAGTTGGCACATCTCCCTCAGACAGGACCGAATCAGGTAAACATCTCGAGCCCGCAAGCCCCGCCGGGGCCAACGCGGCTGACCTTGGCGAGACCAGAGGTTTGCGCTCCATGGCGCCAGACACATCTGACCTTGGCGATATCAGGGGTGGGGGTGACGCTAAACAGCGACCCGGCTCCGGCTTCCCGCCATCAACTCGAACCAGGCAATTAGCCGGCTCCCTTACCAGCTGTCCCACGCCAAAACCGCGCACCAATGCCGGGCGCAACCCCGTCCCTGCCACCGACCCCTTAGGTCGCAGCAAATCCAGCCGAGACTTCAACGCACGTCCACACGGACGATCAGCGTACACTGAATGCTCAGCAATGTCATAAAGCAGCAAAACTATCCTCTGCGCAGATGCAAACTTCTCTTTACGTACAGCACGCTCCCACAGTATAATTCTAACACATGAGAGTGCAGCGAACTGCGGACTGTCATCGAAGATCGGGATTGGGAAGACCTCTTTATTCGCAACGATCTTCCGCATGTTCTTCACACCAAAGCAAGCATTGATTCCAATCAAACACATTTTGCTCACATGCGGACCGTCGGCATTTGCTTTAATAACGCTAAGCTTAATCACTCGTGCTGCGAGAATCAAACACACCACAATTAACAAATTATGAACCATGCTGCGCGCAAGCCTCTTGGTTGTCACGATGTCGAGGCGACTTGCGTGCAGGTCCTCATCTGAACGTCGAAGAGGACACCCTCGATCGTCGCGTTCCGCGAACTTCTTGAACGTGACCGATTCGCTCCAATCCCCCGTTGAAATCGCCTGAACGACACGGGCGTGCACTGTATCATGAGTGCAGTGCAAGCGCGAGAGCCCGTCGCAGCTGGCATGCTCCCCGTTGCTCCAAAACCGTATATCGTAGTTGCAGGAAGCAATGAACAGAAACCCATGTTGTATCTCCGCGGCCCCTGCTGCTGGGACCTCGCGCTCGGGTCTCGAGGGAGGCCCGGGCCCAAACGGAGGTAAGGGGCCCGAAGGAGACACAGGTGCACCTGGAGGTACGAACTCCGAAACAGGAACCTCTTCCCACCGACACTCTAATCGGCTCGGCATGGGACGTCCAAGGCCACTGGCTGGCGCCGTCCAGTCTAGCCTGAGGCTAGCCAGCCAGTCTCGGCCCAAAAGGGCGGGGCCCTCCCCTCGTACCACAAACAATGAGAGCAGGGCGCTTTGACCTTGGAAGACCACCGAGACGTCTGTCACAGCAAGTGGCGTAATCGCTTCGCCGGTGTACGTGTACAGCGAAAGGGTCGCCCTGACCAGGTGAATACCGCGGAGTTCACGAGCGGTCTGTTCGCCCATGATCGACACCGCGGCCCCGGTATCAACTTGAAACACGATCGGTGCCCCGTTCACCTCGACCTCCATTGTCATTGGTCTTGTTACCTTCGGACCAATTGAAAACAAGCTCAACATTGGCTGCATTTCCTGCTCCGGGCCGCCGGGATCGCTACGCCCAGGCTGCAGGCCGCGCTCCAGGTCGCTGGGGTCGTCCCGCATCTCGCGATCCATGACCTTAACGGCGGCCACCGCCATTCGACACACACGCTTCAGATGTCCCACCTTGCGACAATGCAAACACATGGTGTTTTTATACGGGCACACCCACCGCAGGTGCTGTCCTCCACACCCCCAGCACCCCTGTGTGTTCATCTCGCTGCCCACGCGGCCGCGCTGCGGCGTCCGGCCCCGGCCAGCACCGAAAGGCGTGCACGTGGCCTGGGGAACCTGGGTCATCGCGTGGACCCCGGGGTCACCCGACATGCCCCAGCTGGGATCACCCGTCACGCCCTGGCCGGCGATGGCTCGGACATATCCGAGAGTCTGCTCGACAGCTGAAGCAGTCTCGACCGCCGAGTGGAATGTAACGTCGACACCTCGCATCTGCAGAATCACCGACATCATTTTCGCATCTTGCAAACCAGAAATAAAGCGATCCCTGAGTCGAGCTGGACGCTCCTCCGCCGTGAACTTGCAGGCCACGGCCGAATGCTTCACTTGCGCCACAAAATCTGCGACGCGCTCCTGCGCACCCTTCGCGAGGTGATCGAACTGGTATCGAGCCAGCTGCAATGACTTCTCCGGCGCCATGTGGGCTTTCATCTTCTCGACCACGTCCTGAAACGACAGCCCTTTGTCACTGGGCTTGTCCGGCGCCACCAAATCATCAGCAGTCGATAATGTTCCGTTGATAGCGAGGCGAGCAAGATCGATTTGCGCTTGCTCTCGTCGTCTACATCATTCGCGTGGAAATCGCACCCCAACTGCTCTGAAAACAATTCGAAGTCGTCTCCGACGAAGACGGGCACTCGTCCGTATGCCATGCCCCGACCTTCAACCATCCTCGAGCCTGTCCTGCCGTTCACTCGACGTGAATTCGCAGGCAACGGTGAGATGTCTCACCCGTGCGGGAAAACTCGCAATGCGCTTCCCTGGGCGCCTCGCCAGGTGATCGAAGTCGTACCGCGCGAGCTGCGCTGATTTTCCCAGCGCTCCGTGCGCCCTACAATCTAATTGCTCCAGCAACGACTCAAAGTCAATACCGAGGAAAACAGGCACTCTGCAAGTGTCGATCCGAAACAGCCTCGTCGCCAAGTGTAGTGTCATGGCAGAGGTGCGAACAGGCAGACACGAGCCGGAGGGTAACACAACTCCGCTTTATTGTCTCGAGCGAGAGGGTAGGCGTCGGATGCCCGTAACTCCGCTTTAATACGCACTCGATGCACTGTACAGGCCCACGACCTACAAAACACTACTAATGATACCACATGCTGCTACTGATGCTACTGGTGCTACAACTCCCTTCCGGGCGCCAACAGCTATATGCATTGCAGACACGTGACTACTATCACAACTCCTCCACGCCCCCACAACGCTCTACGCATTGTGCTTTGCACGCGTATGCCAATACGCCACAGTCGTACGCTGGCTTTCATCGTTAGTACTTTGCGGTTCTCCTCAAATTTTAGCATGCTTGAAATTTTACGACTTATGCCAGCGTATGACTCACACGTTCTGCGACGTTGGCCATAAGTTGTAGGCACGTTATGCGATCGTTGACACACGTCGACACACGTTACTTGTAAGTTATTCATAAGTCGAAACACGTCGAGGTAATGATTAGGGTACCCGAAACTGATTTATAACCTATGAGTAACGTGTTGTCGGCCCCTAACACGATAGTTGACACACGTCGATGCACGTAATGCGATCGTTGACACACGTCGAGGCACGTTACTTGTAAGTTACTCATAAGTCGAAACACTTTGAGGAAATGCTTGGCGTACCCAAAACTTATTTCTAACCTATGAGTAACGTGCTTTGAACCTATGAGTAACGTACCTCCAACGCATATTGACGTATGTAGATGTATTTGACGTCTTCCGGACGACCACAGAACTTACTGAATGTGTTTCTAATTTGCAGCTACCGTATAATTGTGTTTTGGCAGCGTTTAAAAAAAAACAACAACAATAACTTCCAATATTTCGTCACGTCATATTGCCTCGTCATTCGTTATTGTCACGTTATTCCCAGCGTAGCGGAACGTGCGAGCCATACGGTGAGTACGTCGTAAAATTTTCAGCATGCTTGAAATTTCACGACGTACTAAATGTGGAACGAAATATGACAGCGTACTTCATCGTTTTTCAGCGTGCTCTTAACGTATACACAACTTACCCATACCGTATTCGACGTGTGCCAGCGTTTTAGACACATATTTCATAGGTCGGCATACGTTGGCTAAATCGTCAAGGTGTGACTGCGTGGTTGACACTTCCAATTCTCAGGCGGTTATGATTTAAATCGGCGAGCGGCAGGTTTTTAACAGGCTACGCCACAAGTTCGTCGGCGATACGTGCAGCACGCTATGCCGAAGTTAAACTATCGTTGGGCATAGGTTGTGAACGCCGACAACAGGTGAAGCATTCGTTGGGAAAAGTTATCTTTAAGACAACGAAACGTTCTGTGCCAGTTACTAATATGTTATGCATATGACCAACACGTTATGAATACGACCAAAACTTTAAGAAAAACATCAAAATTTTAGCGTACGCCAACGTTTTACATACATTTTTATACGTTACCATTGCTGGCTAAATCGTCAAGGATGTGACAGCGCCTTCAGCACCATTAGCCTTCCATTAAGATGGATATCTCGGCAACATGAGCCTTGCATTGAGATAGATCTCAGTCTTGTCACCATGAGCCTAGCTTTGAGATGGATCTCGATCTCAGCACCATGAGCCCTGCATTGTGATGGATATTCATCAATCCCACATCGTAGAAAGATGTGCTCGGGGCTTCGTGTGACTCAGGGAGTTCCGGTTTACCCCGTGGACCGATGGTGAAATTTATCAAGCTCCACCATCGAAGATGGACGGAGGTTACTGTTTCCACCCCTGTCTGTTTGTTTGTTTGTTTGTTTGTGAACAGTATCACGGAAAAAACTCCTCCACGGATTTCGATGATACTTTGTGGGGGATTAGCTATGGTCCAAGGATCATGCCATGAGATTATGGACTTGGTCCAAAGTCCAATATGGCCGCTATGGCGGCCATTTTGAAAAAATACTTGAATTTTTGTTTTTGCATTTTACATGTTTTAAGTGATTTCCAACTCCCCGCCCTCCCAAAAAAAATTGTAAGAGAAAAAAAACTTAGAAAATTTTGCAACTTTTTTTTCAAAAAAATTTCGATTTCATTTTTTTGGCATTTCTTATCTACATGCGCGTCGATCTAGTTTAGTTTATTCAATTGTGGTTCAGTAAAGTGTGATCCGTTTTGGCCATTTTGAAAAAATATTTGATTTTTCTTTTTGCATTTCTACATGTTATAAGTGATTTCCAACAAAAAACATGCCAAAATTATAATTGCGGCTAATTTTGGAACTTCAGGTGGACAGACACACGTAAAATCAATTTCTGTCTCAAGGAATCAAGTTATGACGAATGAATTGAGGATGTAAAAGTTAAAAGTAAAAGGGAAAGTTGCAAACTATAACTCTGTGAGCACTGTTGACATCAAATTGAATGAATAGGATATCAGGTTCACTTGAGTGACCTAGCAGTATTGGCAGCGGAGGTTTTGCACTCTACCGAGTGCTCCCCCTCTAGTTACTTCTGTTCATGTTATATAAACACCAATACAATTGATATGTATTCATGAAAAAGGCCGAACTGCATACGTAATTAACAGATTGAACGCGGCATGTTACTCGGTCCATAACTCGTCAATCCCGTGTTGTATCAAAGCTGGACGTCTTGGTATCCGGTCATCACTGCCAGCAGTTATGAAGTAGCAGTTCTAATTCTTAGTGTATGAAGCCAACAAGGCTGGGTAACCTATTTAATTGTTTTTTGGTTCAAGAAAAAATATTTTCATGAAAAAAATAAGTCACCACAATATTCGTTATTGTTGTGTGTCTGTCTGTCTGTGTCTGTCCCGAGCATAGCTCCTTGGGTTTTGATCCGATCCTGACAAAATTTTGGTGGGACGTTTAAATCCTAGTCTCGTTGTGTTTTTCTGAAAATGGGCGTGATGCGCCCATTATGGGTGGAACCACGCCCCAAAAACATGTGTTTTTAGGGGACAGCCGATTTCAATTTGCATCTTCTCCGAGGGGTTTGTCGAATCTGACGGGTTTCGGTATTTGGTTAGCCCAATGGCACCTGCAGAGCCCCACGGAGCTCGAATTTTCAATTTCTTCCCAAGGTCAAGGTAACGAACTTAGAAAATTTCGAAGTTTGACATAAAAATCATGCGACTGCCCAAACTTTGAGAGCTGGGATGACAATATTTTTTATGCATAATCTTGAGGTCATTCCCCACCGAAAGTCTTGTAACCATTTTTCTTTATCTCGAACACCTTGCCCGTGGCGCCCCCTTCAAGTTTGTTTTTACGCTGATTTCATCAAAGTATAGATATAATCCGATGAGTGTGAAATGCCATATAGCCTATATGACGTTATACTGTTCCTGGAATGTTCCAGAGGAAGTTTTGCACCAAAGGTCATAATCTTTCACCTTTGACCTTTAAAGGTCACAAAGGTCAAATTTTCAAAGTTTTGGGAATCGAACCGTGTTTTCGCCCTTCTTCGCCGAACTAACTCCAATAAGCTACAGCACGTATCCTGTTTCCTTATTTTAATGTCCACAACATTGTTTTTGTGACCTTGAAAGGTGATGGAAAGGTCAAATTTTGAAAGTTGTTGAATGAAACCGGGTTTTCGACATTTTGCAGTTAATAACCTGTCACCGTACCACATCATGTTTATCATTTTTATAACTTGACCAAAAATTATCACATTGTCTCGTCTTAGACTTCTGAAACAATCGACATCGTCAAATCCCGCTCGTGAACCATCGTCGTCTGCAGACTTGTTTTCTTTTTATTAGTGTTCATCTTCATAAAGGTTTAATGAGAAGTTGCTCTTGCCTACGATCATACCACCCTGAATACGCCCGATCTCGTCCGATCTCGGAAGCAAAGCAGGTTCGGGTCCGGTTAGTACCTGGATGGGAGACCGCCTGGGAACACCGGGTGTTGTAGGCTTTGTGCCCCGCAGGGGGAGTCAGTCACCCTTTGTTTTCCCTCATCTGGGAATGAAAATTCCTCCTTTGTTTTTGTTTTATGTCGCAACAGAACACACTCTTCATTCCCCTTCAGGCTAAAATAAATGGGAAAAGACGCGAGTTTGTGATGTTCCAAAATCTGGTTTCATTGCGAAAACACAAAAACTTTCCTCTTGTGTTTGGTGATTTTTTTCAGGACAGCTTCTTTCCCAACGACTTCAAAACACATTGAAATAATATCTTTCTTCGTCACCGTCAAAATCCTCAACGACCTCCTTTGTGCATCAATCGAGCACACTCTCACCTTCCTTCTGTTTCCATCACACTCAGTCGCTCACACCGCGATGACGTCAGGCCAAGTTCTTATTCTCCCCGTGGAAAGAACTTGGAATTGCATTGATAAAACCACAGAGAGCACGGACAAACAACCAGAGGTTGGCAATCACAGCGCAGCCTTGAAGGGCCTAATGGTCTCTGCTTGCATTGAAATTCCTCCTTTCTGAAACCCACGTTAGTCCTGCAGCAAAGTCTGATATTTCAGATCAATTGTTCAAATTTGCATGAAAGCACCAAAATTGGTACACATGTGGAATAATGTATTCCGAACAATTCCAGATATGGAGCCACCCGAGATTGTGCCTTGGTCAGCTTTGGCGACCATTTTCCAAAATGGCCACCATTCTACTTTAGCGAAATGCTCTTATTTTCTTATTGTATTGGTGGTAGATATAAGAAAGTGTAAAATTCAGTAAATTGACAATGAAAAGGGGTATTCAAATATTATGAGCCAGTATTTTCGGTAAAAAAGCTATTATTTGATTTGGAAATTGCTGCTCTCCTGAAAGTTTTCGCTGAAAAGTACCCATAATTGCCTAGAGAACAAGAGTCAAATGATATTCATCACATTCAATGGGTTTGGAATCAACAAAAATTGCATCATAGATTACATACTTTACTCTATTTTGAAAAGGGAACTGATAATCGTGATAATGACAAACTCAGAAAATGGAGTCAAATAATTGCACACTTCACTTTGAAGCGGCTACGGTTTACTGTCTACTACCATTCTACCAGGACACATGGTACACGCATACATCAGTCTAATACAATATGAGTTTCTGAGCTCAAGTGTACTGGCTCTGGATCAAGAAGTCAACACTTTTACAAGCAATGCGACTTTGCATTTGCACATTCTAAGCAAGGCCGATATCTCAGTATGTGTCTACTGCGTCTGTCTACTAGCATCTCCTTCAGAAACACACAGTCCAGTGCATTGCAGATTAGCCTTCTTGCATTTTCAGCGGTTTCTACAGCCTTTTTTGCAGCCGCACGACACGAGCTCAAAGCAGCTTTTTGAAGCCTCAGTGAATGTGGTCCAGAGTGGTTCGTGGGACCCATCCTCTGTTTTCCGCCAGCCCCAGCTTGTTGCTGATGGAAGCACGGGTTGAGGGACCAAGACCTGACCCCAGACATCGCCACCCTTGAAGACTGATCTCTTCACATGCTGTTCCAAAGCATCATAGGTAGGTGGGATGTGCTGGACGGAGTTCCTCTTGGCGAAGAGTTTCTTTCTGGCCTCGTTGACGTCCGTATAAGGACTGGTGCATTCATAGAGGAGCACCACAAACCTTTCAATGCAGTGCATTGTGTCATCCTGGATGTTGACTGACGTGGTGGTCAGGGTCACAAGAGAATCTGTCAGTTCTGGAAACGAGTTCCATGTGGCCCAGGCAGATTTCTTCCCATGCCCCACGAATGCTGATACCGTGTCACATCCGGTCATGGCGTGGAAGACAGGGAGGGCACGTGCCTTCTGTGGACCGAGGGGGGGCAGCTATTTCATTGGCAGGGATGCAGCGGTAGTTCTTGCCCGTCCCAAAGGCAATCCAGAGTTCATCCATGCATCGTAGTGCCTGGGCTACCATCACCACCAAGACGATGACGTCAGTGTCTTAGGTTTGAACTTGAATCCGACGGTGGTCATGTTCTGAAGCATGGGCCACATATAGCATGATGCGAGTGTCCGCCTCTTCTTGACCGCATGGAGCCGGAGAGCTTTCTTCTTCCTGCCTTGGAAGGCAGATGACTGCTTCACCATCAGTGACTACCAGCTCCTTTGCCTCGTCATGGAAGGACTGCACCAGCACATCGGACAGGAAGGGGCAGAGCTCCACCTTGTTTGTGTCGACACGTCGGAAACTCTGCCAGTTTCCTGGTATGGCTGCGGTGCTCACCACGCGCCGTCGCACCCCTTTTCCTTGTTTCTCCCTTGTCGCCGTCTTCAAGGAGCCATCTTTGTTGCAATCCCAAACGAGGTTGAGACGTGAAGCACGATGCAGCTGCCCCTCGACATATGGGATGAAGACTTCCACCACTACCACCACCACCACCACCACACCAAAATACTTCTGAACCTGTCACTGATGCTGTGTGTGAAAATGGATTTGCCCATAAAAATGACCATTTTTCCCAACACATTG
The DNA here is from genome assembly GCF_056783735.1 of Eptatretus burgeri. Classification (NCBI taxonomy): domain Eukaryota; kingdom Metazoa; phylum Chordata; class Myxini; order Myxiniformes; family Myxinidae; genus Eptatretus; species Eptatretus burgeri. The sequence continues at coordinate 43,171,666 of NC_140976.1, forward strand.
GTTGGAAATATAATAAATCAACACAAATGACATTTGCATTGTTTTCCTTTGTAAATGCACATCACATGGAGTATTTATCACCTCTAAAAACCTACAAAGAGAATAACAATGACAGATATCACATGTTGTTAAAGTAGAATGGCGGCCATTTTGGAAAATGGCCTCCAAAGCTGACCAGGGCAAAATCTCGAGTGGCTCCATATCCAGAATTGTTCAGAATACATTAGTCAACATATGTACCAATTTTGGTGCTTTTATGAAAAGTTGAACAATTGGTTTGCTTTGCCGCAGTACGACATGGACAAAAAACTTCACAGCTTGGTCCGTGGATCGTGACACCCTTACCGAAATGAAGGTGGAGACTTTGAGGCTGCCCTGGGAGGACTCCATTCCACATTTTGAAACCCCATATGTGGACACACATATACACACATACATTCACACATATACACACACACACACACACACACACACACACACACACACACCCACACACACACACACACATACACACACAACGGTGGATACTTCGAAACCTGGGACGGATCCGTTCCACTTTCTGAAACGCGCATACACAAAAAATCTCATTCTCAGCACCATTAACCCTGCATTGAGATGGATCTCGGCAACATGATCCTTGTACTGAGATGGGCCTCAGTCTGAGTACCATGTGTCTTGTATGGAGATGAATCTCACTCTCGGCACCTTGTGCTCTGCATTGAGATGATTCTTGATCTCAAGGCCCTGTCACACCTTGACGATTTAGCCAATGTATGCCTGACGTATGCAAAATTTGTCTACAACGCTGGCACACGTCGAATACGTTATGGAAAGTTTTGTATTCGTTAAGAGCATGCTGAAAAACACTGCCATACGTTGTAGTACGCTGGCTTTCATCGTTGTACTTTGCGGTTGTCCTCCAATTTTAGCATGCTTGAAATTTTACGACGTATGCCAGCGTATGACTCACACGTTCCGCTATGCTCGCCATAAGTTGCAGGCACGTTATGCGATCGTTGACACACGTCGACACTCGTTACTTGTAAGTTACTCATAAGTCGAAACACGTCGAGGTAATGATTAGCGTACGCGAAACTTTTTTATAACCGATGAGTAACGTGTTGTAGGCACGTTACACGATCGTTGACACACGTCGAGGCACGTCACGCGATCGTTGACACACGTCGAGGCACTTTTCTTGTAAATTACTCAGAAGTCGAAACACGTCGAGGAAATGATTAGCGTACCCAAAACTTATTTCCAACCTATGAGTAACGTGCTTTGAACCGATGTGTAACGTACCTCCAACGCATATTGACGTATGTAGATGTATTTGACGTCTTCCGGACGACCACAGAACTTACTGAACGTGTTTGTAATTTACATCAACCGTTTCATGGCGTATTGGCAGCGTTTAAAAAAAAAAAAAAACAACAACAATAACTTCCGATATTTCGTCACGTGCCGTTACTCATGTCCGATTGCCTCTTCACTTTGCTCATGTCATATTCTCTGTTCCTCCTCTGTGATTATTTTCTGTTTGAGGATATTGTCACGTCGACATCAAAACTTGGTGGGGGAATTCGGTATGGTCCAAGGATCATGCCATTTGATTATGGAATTGGTCCAAAGTTCAATATGGCCGCTATGGTGGCCATCTTGAAAAAATGTTTAATTTTTTTTTAATTTCTTCATGCGATAAGTGATTTCCAACAAAAAACATGTCAAAATTATAATTGCGGCTGATGTTGGAACTTCAGGTGGATATACCCACGTAAAATCCATTTCTGTCTCAAGGAATCTAGTTTTGACGAATGAATTGAGTATGTAAAAGTTAAAAGTAAAAGGGAAAGTTGAAAAGTATAACTCTGTGAGCACTGTTGACATCAAATTGAATGAATAGGATATCAGGTTCACTTGAGTGACCGAGCAGTATTGGCGGCGGAAGTTTTGCACTCTACCGAGTGCTCCCCCTCGGATTACTTCTGTTCAGGTTATATAAACACCAATACAATTGATATGTATTCAGGAAAAAGGCCGAACTGCATACGTAATTAACAGATTGAACGTGGCATGTGACTCGGTCCATAACTTGTCAATCCCGTGTTGTATCAAAGCTGGACGTCTTGGTATCCGGTTATCACTGCCAGCAGTTATGAAGTGGCAGTTCTAATTTTTAGTGTATGAAGCCTACAAGGCTGGGTAACCTAATTAATTGTTTTGGTCAGTCAATTTTGTTATTCTGTCTGTTTGTCTGTTTGCTGTCAGTCTGCAATTCACTGACAGGTCACAAATTTAAAACGATCACGAACCTTCACCACTTGGTGGAGTTTGGCACGAGCAAGAAGGTTTGAGGTCAAAAGGTCACAAAGGCCAAAGGTCAACCAATTATCTTTTGGTCAAAAACTTAGGTGAGGTTTATAAAATCCTCAATTTTTATCCGATTGACTTGAAATTTGCTTTTGAGATCAACATTGACCAGGTCAACACAGGCCAAAGGACAACAACTTCTGTGAGATGTCGAAAATCCTAATTTTCATCCGAGTGACTTGAAATTTGAAGAGGATTTATATTTAAGGTCACTAAATTCAACCAGCCAATTATTTTTGAGGTCAACATCGACCAAGAGGTCAACATCGTTCAAAAGTCACAACTTAGGTGAGATTTCTGAAATCCTCAATTTTAATCTGATTGACCTGAAACTTGAAGTGGATTTGTATTTTAGTTCAATGAATTCAACCAGCCAATTCTTTTTGAGGTAAACATAGACCAAAAAGGTCATAGGTCAAAGCTCAACAACTTCAATGAGATTTCTAAAATTGTCAATTTTCATCTGATTGACTTTTTTTTTTTTTTGTATACCTTGGTCGAGGCTCGTATGAGAGCGAACACACAACTCACAGCAAGGGGGCATGAGACAAGAGGGGCGGGAGTGGAAGGGACAAAACAGTGGGGAACAGACACATTAGGTGAACTGTGGAAGGGAGAGGGATGGGGATGGGACGGGGAACATGGCGAAGAGAAGATGGACATTTCAGGGACTTTCAGGAAGGAAAGCAGGAGAAATGAAGGAAGTGGGCTTGGGTGGATTATCGGGGGTAGAAAAGATCGAGGATTTGGATGGGGGAAGATAAGAGGTGGTGGTGAACAGCTGTTTTGAAAGCCTGGAGGGAAGAATGGGAAAGAATAGAGTGAGGAAGTTTATTCCAAAGGCGGGAAAAAAGAGGAATGAAAGAGTGAAAATGAGCAGTGATTCGTGATTTTGGTAGTTTTACCAGAAGGGGGTTGTTGGCGGACCTTGAGCGCCCTGTGGAAATGTGGTGGGGACAAATCGCAGAGAGAGCAGGGGGGGCAAGGCTGGAGAGGAGTCGGTAGAAGACAGAAAGACCACCGACCAATCTACGGTGATTGAGTGAGAGGCCCAAAGACTCAGCTTCATTGCGGGAGATGCCGATGATCTTAAATGCCCTGGTTTCGACAGTGTGAAGCCGAGAAAGGTGGGAGGCAGGAGCACCAGCCCAGAGGGGAGAGCAGTACTCCATCAGGCTACGGACAAAAGCTTTGTAAGTGGTCAGGAGCTCAAGAGGGCCGAGGAAGGACTTAGCACGACGGAGGATTCCCAGTCGGCGACTGGCTTTTGAGGCGAGGTTGGAAATGTGACTTTCCCAGGAAAGGTCATGGCAGATAGTGAGACCTAGAAGCTTGAAAGAAAAGACTTCTTCCAGAGGATTGTTGAGAAAGTGGATGGGGGGGTTTTGTAAACGGTCCTTTCGAAGAGACATAGTGAGAGTGTAAGATTTGTCTGGATTGAAAGACATGTTCCACGTGTTGGACCAGTTTGTGATTTTATCCAGATCTGCAGTGAGCGAAGAAGCTGCTGCTTGCCGGTCTGAGGGATGACAGATGGTACGGCAGAGGGTGGAGTCGTCGGCAAAGAGAAATAGAGGATTTTCCAGAGAGTCCGAGAGATCATTGATGAAAACCAGAAAAATAACAGGGCCCAGAACACTACTTTGAGGAACTCCAGCCTGCACAGGAAGAGGGGATGAAAGAACTCCATTTAGGGCCACACGTTGACTACGACAGGAGAGGAAGTCTGCGAGCCATGAGTGGAGATGGCCTTGAATACCATGGGAAGAGAGTTTGGTGAGTAGGGCAGGGTGCCAGACTGTGTCAAAAGCATGTGATATGTCCAGGGATACGGCTCAGATTTCCTGTCTGGCATTGAGGACCTCCATCCATTGATGGGAGAGCAGAAGCAGCATATCCAGGGTAGAGTGACCTGGTCTGAAACCAAATTGATGATTGGAAATCAAGCCATTGGAGAAGAGGAAGGATTTCATGTCTGAAGCAATGATGGATTCCATAACCTTGCTGATGATTGGGAGAAGGTTGATTGGTCTGTAGTTACAGGGATCTGTTTTTGCACCTTTTTTATGCAGGGCAGTGATGTTAGCAGATTTCCAAGCAGATGGCAGATGACCTTGGGCAAATGAGAGGGTGAATAGAACAGAGAGAGGGTGAGCAAGAGCAGAAGAGCAGGCTTTGAGGACACGTGGGCTGATGCCGTCTGGACCGGTTGCAGAATCTGACTCGAGGTTTGAAAGCAAGCTCTCCACCTTGTCAGGAGAAAAGGATACAGAGTCCAGGGACAGTTTGGTGCGACTGGGTAAAGTGGGTAGAGATAGTGATGGGTTTAGGACACAAGATTTAGCTGCAAACACTGAGTTGAGACATTCAGCTTTATCACGTGTGGAATCAGCAGTGCGGCCATTTGAGGTAAGGGAGGGGATGGAGGGGGAACATACACCAGAAACAGATTTGATTAAACGCCACCAGGATTTTGAGGAGGGAGAGAGGTTTGAGAGTTCAGACTTGAGATGAGAAAGATGTTGTTTTCTGGCTCTCCTGAGGGTAGATACACACTTGTTCCGAGCTTTGTGGAAAGAACTGAGATTGCCCTCAGTTGGGTTTGCTTTCCATGAGGCAAAGGCAAGTTCTTTCAGGACAACTGCCTCGCCACAAGCTTCAGTAAACCAAGGGCGGGAGGAAGGGTAAGACAACTGAACACGAGAGGGGATAAATCTGTGCATGAGGGAGAGCAAGTTTCTTTGAAAGAATTCCCAGGATGAGTTGATGTTTGAGAAAGTAGTGATAGGAGACCAGTCTGTAAGTTTGATGGCTGCTCGGAGACCCTGCCAGTCGGCTTGAGTGAAATGCCAGACTCGACGGCGGTGAGGTGGTTCTCTGATAACAGCTAGAGAGATGTCCACTTTGACAAGGACGTGGTCAGAAGAACCAATTGGAGCGGAGGAAGAGCAGCAGATATTGTCAGGGAAATTTGTCAAAATCAGATCCAGAAGAGATGGAGTACCATTGGTTGAGATCCGGGTCGGGAAGTTGACCGATTGAGTCAGTCCCAATGAGTCGCAGAAAGCTTTTGCTGAGGTGCCATGGCAGGTGAGAGAGGTACCCACACCGAGCCAACTGGCGTGATGACAATTGAAGTCACCACATAAGAGGAAGAGAGAGTTTGGATGAGAAGATAGAAGATGGTCCATGTTTTCAGATAGTGAGGTGTAGATGGAGTCATCACTGTTCGGTGGACGGTACAGTACACATATAAACATGAGGTGGGAGTGGAGGGGAAGCCGAAGCCAGAGGTATTCCTGGGGGTGTGGGGGAGTGAGAGCAGTGCATGGAGAGTGAGGAATAGAGTCTTTGATGAAGAGAGCAACACCTCCACCAGGACGAGGCTCAGGTCTGTCATACCGTAAGAGGGAGTAACCAGGGAGAGATACTTGGGAGTCAGACACGTCTTGGGAGAGGAAAGTTTCTGTTAGGCAGATAATGTCTGGTTTGTCAGTGGCAACCTGTATGGAAAGATCTGAAAGGTTTGAGCGAAGGCCCCGGATATTTGAGGTCCACACTTTTAATGAAGAGGTTGGGGAGGAGGCTTTGGGTGCAGGAGGTGGAGGGGGAGGGGGAGGGTAGGACAAGGGATGAGGGGGGCAGGTAAGGAGGGATGCTGAAGGAGTGTGGGGTATTGCAGAATAGCGAGGGGAGGGGGCCGAATGAGGAGGAGAAAAGGCTCTGTGGTGCTGGGGGAGAGGGGGGACAAGAGACAAGGAAGAAGGCAGTTGAGGATTTGAGGAGGTGGAGTGAAGAGATGGAGGTGAGAGGCCAGTGGAGGGAGGCAGGTTGGTGGATGAGAGGGGGGGCAACTTTGGGAAGGAAGAGTGAGGGGGATGAAAGGTGGGAGAAAGGTGAGGGGGGAATTTTTGACAGGTGAGAGGGAGGCTTGGAGGGAGAAGAGTGGGATGGTTGCTTTGAGAGTGAGAGTGAGGGGTGAGGGGAGTGAGTTGGCACTGAATTTGGAAAAAAAGAATGGTTGATGGAAAGCGAGCATCCATGGCAAACTGTGGTTTTTAAAAGTTTTAGGTCAGAGATGCGATTTAACACAATTCTTGATGGATGCAATGAAGGCGAATTCAGAGCATGGAGAGAAGAAGCGCTGTAATCGTTGGATTTTTTTAGGCAAGGAATGAAGGAGAGGTCGAAATGAGAGCAGTCTGTTAAAATAGCAGAAGAGTAGTGCATTGTGAAACAGTAAAGAGTACCACATGTGTGAGAGAGGAAGATGAAGCATTATAAGATCGTTTTTGTTGTTAAAAATAATGTATGAGAGAGTTCAACAGATTAGGTCATGGAAGTGTAAAAAAAATAAAATCGAGGAAGAAGACGAAGAGGAAGTTAAGAGGAAGAAGAAGAAGCAGAATCGGGAGAAGGTGAGCGTGTTGTTGTTGTTGTTGGGTATATATATATATTTTTTTTGTTGTTAATATTAATGTATGAGAGAGTTCAACAGATTAGGTCATGGAAGTGTAAAAAAAAAATCGAGGAAGAAGTTGAGAGGAAGAAGAAGAAGCAGAATCGGGAGAAGGTGAGCGTGTTGTTGTTGTTGTAGGGTTTTTTTATTTATTTTTTTTTTTTATTTTTTTTTTGAGACAAGAAAGAGATTAGTTGGGAGAATGGGGGATGTTTGGAAAGTGGGGAGGATCAAAATTGAAGGTAATGGGGAGGATAGAAATTGAAGGTAATGGGGAGAAAAAACAAACAAAAAAAAAACCGATCGAACACCGAGTGGAACCGGTAGGCCTCAAGCCTAGGCCTTGGCCTCATGTACCAGGTAAGAACGTCGACAAAAATACTCACAAAATAGCACGATTTTTGAAACAAAACCGAACTAGCAACACACAGTAACATGTAGGTGAGAAAATTAAACAGTTAAAACGGGACAAATAACAACCGGAAACTTAGCTTTGAGAACGTCAGCAGGGAGCCCCGAAGGAGACCTCTCGCTGCTCCAAAACCGGAACCGGAAGTGATCAATTGTAATTTGAAGTTTGACTTGTAATTTGTAACTTGTAGTTTGAAGAGGATTTGCATATCAGTCACTGAATTCAATCTCCAATTCTTTTTGAGGTCAACATAGGCCATAAGGTGGCTGACTTTCTAAAATTGTCAATTTTCATCTGATTGACTTGTAATTTGAAGAGGATTTGCATATTTGTTCATTGAATTCAACCACCAATTATTGCTGAGGTCAAATTTGTTTTTTTGACTTTGCATTTTTCGTGCTCTGCACGACGTCTTTTTCTTGTTCAGGTGTCAAGCCTCCAAGTCTGGGTAACCACTTGTTCTTCTTCTGTTTGTTTTTGTTAATCCGCCGGCAATTTTAGAGTTTTTTTCACTTCAAAAATACATTTTCTCGGTAACTGTCAGTCCGATCGACACAAAGTTTTCACCATAGTATGTATCTTTTTTTGTAGAATATTTAATTAATTATTATGGCATGATAGGTCATGTGCTATATTTCCATCTTTGAAAAACCGAAAAGCTTTGGATCTCTGTATCTCCAAAACCGCACTATGAGGAAAAATTGGAATTTTGCACATGGCAAGAACTCCCCATGGGGAAGAAGTGTGATTTTTTTGTGACGTCATCGGTGAAGTGGTATCCCGGTGAAAATTCTACACGTAGAACTGCATCCGAAAAATTTTAAATTTCTTGAGCGTAATCTATGCAACAACTCACAGAAGAAAAACAAGCTCAAATGAGATAAGATCCTCGTCCTCTTAATGATGACGTCATAAAAATGAATATGACGTCATTGTGATGTATCAGATTTGCGATAAATTATCTGTGCTAATGCTCGGCTTGATTCCCGCAAACAAAATGCAAACAGCTTGCCTAGTTTCGGAGATAATGGAAATGGCGATTTCCATTAGCGGCGATATGATGATGTCAACTTTTTTCTAGGAAGAATTTCCAAAATCGGAGATGGTTACTGGCTGCGGGTGGGCTTTCTGCATATACATGGCAAGTTTCACGAAGATCCGATGAAAACTCTAGGCTGTGAAACAAAAAATGTCAAAAAATAGGAATGACGTCATAAGAATTGATATGACGTCATAGTGATGTATCATATGTGCGGTAATTCATCTCTGCTAATGCCCTGTTTGATTCCCGCAAACAGAATTCAAAAAGCTTGCCTAGTTTCGGAGATAATTTTTTAGGCGATTTCCATTAGCGGAGATATTTTGACGTCATAACTTTTTTTCTCGGAGGAATTTTCAAAATCGGAGATTATTACTGTCTGCGTAGGGTATTTTTACATATATATGCCAAGTTTCAGGAAGTTTTGATGAAAACTGGAGGCTGTGAAACAAAAAAGTCCACAAGAAGAAGATGAAGAACAACTACGTGAGTAAGACTTAGAGATCCTCCACGAGGATCTAAAAAAAACATATTCATGTGAAATGAAACCTGAAGAAGAAACGGCACCATCACATCATGATTGGGGATTTGTCAAATTTGACAGGGGTTTCGGTATTTGGTTAGCCCAATGGCACCTGCAGAGCCCCACGGAGCTCGAATTTTCATTTTCTTCCCAAGGTCAAGGTCACGAACTTAGAAAATTTCGAAGTTTGACATAAAAATCATGCGACTGCCCAAACTTTGAGAGCTGGGATGACAATATTTTTTATGCATAATCTTGAGGTCATTCCCCACCGAAAGTCTTGTAACCATTTTTGCTCTATCTCGAACACCTTGCCCGTGGCGCCCCCTCCAAGTTTGTTTTTACCCTGATTTCATCAAAGTATGCATAATCCGATGAGTGTGAAATGCCATATAGCCTCTATGACGTTATACTGTTCCTGGAATGTTCCAGAGGAAGTTTTGCACCAAAGGTCATAATCCTTGACCTTTGACCTTTAAAGGTCACAAAGGTCAAATTTTCAAAGTTGTGGGAATCGAACCAGGTTTTCGACCTTCTTCGCCGAACTAACTCCAATAAGCTATAGCACGTATCCTGTTTCCTTATTTTAATGTCCACAACATTGTTTTGTGACCTTGAAAGGTGATGGAAAGGTCAAATTTTGAAAGTTGTTGAACGAAACCGGGTTTTCGACATTTTGCAGTTAATAACCTGTCACCGTACCACATCATGTTGATCATTTTTATAACTTGGCCAAAAATTATCACATTGTCTCGTCTTAGACTTCTGAAACAATCGACATCGTCAAATCCCGCTCGTGAACCATCGTCGTCTTCAGACTTGTTTTCATTTTATTAATGTTCATCTTCATAAAGGTTTAATGACAAGTTGTTGTTGCCTACGATCATACCACCCTGAATACGCCCGATCTCGTCCGATCTCGGAAGCTAAGCAGGTTCGGGCCCGGTTAGTACCTGGATGGGAGACCGCCTGGGAACACCGGGTGTTGTAGGCTTTTTGCCCCGCAGGGGGAGTCAGTCACCCTTTGTTTTCCCTCATCTGGGAATGACAATTCCTCCTTTGTTTTTGTTTTATGTCGCAACAGAACACACTCTTCATTCCCCTTCAGGCTAAAATAAATGGGAAAAGACGCGAGTTTGTGATGTTCCAAAATCTGATTTAATTGCGAAAACACAAAAACTTTCCTCTTGTGTTTGGTGATTTTTTTCAGGACAGCTTCTTTCCCAACGACTTCAAAACACATTGAAATAATATCTTTCTTTGTCACCGTCAAAATCCTCAACGACCTCCTTTGTGCATCAATCGAGCACACTCTCACCTTCCTTCTGTTTCCATCACACTCAGTCGCTCACACCGCGATGACGTCAGGACAAGTTCTTACGCTTACATTCAGTGTACGCTGATCGAAGGGCCGAATGGTCTTTGCTTGCATTGAAATTCCTCCTTTCGGAAACCCACAGGTACAAAACAACTTCACAGCTTGGTCCGTGGATCGTGACCCCCTTACCGAAATGAAGGTGGATACTTTGAGGCTGCCCTGGGTGGACTACATTCCACATTTTGAAATCCCATATGTGGACACACACACACACACACACACACACACACACACACACACACACACACACACACACACACACACACACACACACACACGCACACACGCACACACACACACAACGGGGGATACTTCCAAACCTGGGAGGGATCCGTTCCACCTTCTGAAACGCACCTTCACAAAAAATCTGATTCTCAGCACCATGAGCCCTGCATTGGTATGGATCTCGATCTCAGCACCATCACCCCTGCATCGAGATGGATATCTCGGCAACATGATCCTTGTATTGAGATGGACCTCACTCTGGGCACCATGTGCTCTGCATTGAGTTGGATCGCAGTCTCGCCAGCATGAGCTTTGCATCGAGAAGGATCTCAGCACCACGATCCTTGTATTGAGATGGATCTCAGTCTCGCCTCCAAGAGTCCTGCTTTGAGATGGATCTCCATCAAGGCAGATGGATCTCGATCTTAGCACCATCAGCCCTGCATTGAGATGGATATCCATCAATCCCACATCGTAGAGAGATGTGCTCGGGGCTTCGTGTGACTCAGGGAGTTCCGGTTTACCCCGTGGACCTATGGTGAAATTTATTTCTTCAGTGTAAATTATATAACCTGTTTATATAACCTGTTCAGGTTATATAAACACCAATACAATTGATATGTATTCAGGAAAAAGGCCGAACTGCATACGTAATTGACAGATTGAACGCGGCATGTTACTCGGTCCATAACTCGTCAATCCCGAGTCGTTTCAAAGCTGGACGTCTTGGTATCCGGTCATCACTGCCAGCAGTTATGAAGTGGCAGTTCTAGTTATTCGTTTATTAAGCCTTCAAGACTGGGTAACCTATTTAGTTATTTTTTCGTTCAAGAAAAAATATTTTCACGAAAAACAATAAGTGACCACGATATTCGTTATTGTTGTATTCTGTCTGTCTGTCTGTTGGGTAGTCAGGTCAGGTCAGGTATGGGAGCATGTGCCAGAACAGCACGTCGCTGCGTCCACTTTCCGCCGGTACTCCAGGGGCCTCCGTCTGGCCATCCCCCAGGCAGATGCCAGGCCCATCCCCATCTCCTTGAGATGATGGTCAACCTGTTGCAACCATGAGGCACGTGGTCGACCCACTGGCCTCCTCCACTCATGAGACTCCCTCGCTGAGAGAATCTGGTGAGCAGGATCAGAGTCAGGAAAACGAGCCACATGTCCATACAGCCGCAACTGACGCTCACGGACTATGCAGGTAACAAATCTCATCCGAGTCTCTCTCAGCAACCGCTCATTGGACACAAAATCCGACCAGCGATAGCCAAGGATTCTCTGAAAAGACCTGGTACCAAAGGAATTAATTCTCCTTCTCAGATCCTTGGTCAGAGTCCAAGTCTCGCACCCATAGAGCAAGACTGGAAGTACCAAGGACCTGAAGACTCGGACTTTCGTCCTCCCGCACAGGTACCGGCAGCACCACACCCCATGATCCAGTGAATCCATGACTCCCCAGGCCCGACCCAGACGTCTATTGACCTCTGACTCGCAGCCAGCAGAGACATGAATATCACTGCCAAGGTAAGTGAATCTCTCCACGACCTCAACATCCTCACCACAAACAGACACAGACAGGACAGCAGCATCCAAGATGTCACCGAAAGCCTGGATCTTAGTTTTGACCCAAGAAACCCGTAATCCCAACGGCTCCGACTCCTCATTCAGCACCTCGAGGGCCCCCAAGAGGATGTCTAAAGTCTCCGCAAAGATGACTGCATGATCTGCAAAGTCAAGGTCCGAGATCTTGACATTCCCAAATGACGCACCGCAACTTGATCTCTCCGACATCCTCCCTAGAATCCAGTCCATACAAGTGCTGAAAAGTGCGGGGGCAAGTACACATCCCTGACGAACTCCAGTAACAACTGGAAATAAGTCAGAGATGGTACCACCACACTTCACAGCACTCTCAGTACCAGAGTAGAGTTCAGACATCAGATCGATCAGTTTTGGTGGCACCCCACGAAGACCAAGAATCCTCCAGAGGAAATCCCGATTCACTGAATCGAACGCTTTCCAGAGATCAACATAGGCTGCAAGCAGCCCCTGCCGAAACTCTCGTCTGCGTTCGGTGAGGACACGAAGTGCAAGGATACGGTCAATCGTTGACCTCTTTGGTGTAAAGCCTGACTGCTCTGGACGCTGGTGCTCAAGCAGATGGTGGCGAACCCTATCAAGAATTATCGGAGCAAAGACCTTGCCCGGCACTGAGAGCAGCGTCACCCCTCGGTAGTTGTTGCAGTCTTGGCGATCACCCTTCCCTTTCCAGAGAGGGACAACAAGGCCCCTCTTCCAGTCAGTTGGGATGATGCCTGTGTTCCAGGCAGAGCACAAAACTGCATGCAACGACACGAGTGCAGCATTTCCACCAGCCTTGAGAAGTTCGGCATGGATGCCACAGATCCCTGGAGCTTTGCCCCGTTTCAACTGGTTCACCGCAGCCCGTGTTTCCACAAGCGAAGGTGGACCACAGTTGATTCGAGGGTCAGCAACAGGGATTGTAACACGCTTGACGTCCAACTCGACAGCTGGGGGATCAGCCCGGTACAACCGCTCAAAGTAACCGGCCCAGCGGGCCTTCACTTCAGACTCCTCTGTCAAGAGCCTACCACTCTCTGCTCGAACTGTAGTGCTCCGAGGGATGGGCTTGGTTGAACGTAATGCGCGAATTCCCCTGTAAGCGGGACGAGAATCACCTGTCCACAGGTGATGCTCTACCCCCTCACAGATTCCTCGCACATAGACCTCCTTGTCCACCCTCAGTGCACGTACAGTTTTACGCCTCAGCTCCCTGAACAGCTCAGCTCTGCCATTCAGCCTGGCCCTGCGACTCTGGTCAATGGTATCCAGTGTCCCTTGAGAGACAAAATTCTTCTTTGCCCTGCGGTGAACTCCAAGGCATCCACCGGCAAAATCAAGGACGGTGGTCTTGAAGGTGCTCCACAACTCTTCAGGACCCCCCAAAGCACCCAGACCCCCCAAGTGTCCACTCAGCCTGTTCGCAAACTCCTCAGCTACTCTCTCATCCCTGAGCTTGGCAACATCCAGCCTCGGCTGGGATGGTACCATTCTCCAGGATTTAAGGTGCAGCTTTAGAGTTGCTGCAACAAGCCTGTGGTCAGTATTGAGGAACTGAGCACTCCGGTAGACCCTGCAGTTCTGGATCATCCTCCAACGACCGTCAATGAGGACATGGTCAATCTCCTTTGCCACACCGCCAGCGTTGGAATACCAAGTCCAGCGATGAGCTTGTGGGCGCTGAAACCATGAACCAGCCACCCGAAGTCCATGACTTCTTGCAAAGTCAAGGAACTTAGTGCTATTCTGGTTCATAGTTCCTGACCCATGGGGACCAACACACACCTCATAACCATCCCTATCAGTTCCAGTCGATGCATTGAAATCCCCCAAGACTAGAAGTGTATCTCGTCTGGGGCACTGATCAACCACAGACTCGAGTGTGGCGTAGAATGCATCCTTCACGGTGAGATCACTCGCCTCAGTCGGAGCATAAACAGAGACGAGGGAAATGACACCTAAGGAGTGACGAATCCTTAATCTCATAATACGCTCGTTGACCGGTGTTACCTCAATTATCATTGGAGTCAGCTTATTGGACTCAGCTCCAGCAACTCCTTGGGTATGGTAACCATCAGAGCGACCAGACCAATAGTAGGTGTAACCACCCACCATTATCTCGCCGCAACCCGGTCTCCGAACCTCAGAGAGAGCTGCAATCCCGATGTCCAAACGCTTGAGCTCAGATGATAACAGAGACAGGTGATCATCCTCTCTTAGGGATAGGACATTCCAGGCACCCACCCGAAGGGACCGCCTCAGGTTAACCCAAGGAGACCGCCGTCTGGTGGACGACACCTCAGCACCACTCCGACACACTCTCCCGCAATCTGACCCAGGGATGTTACCCCGTGGTTTCCCTCCTATCATCAAAGATTGGGGGTCCCGAAGGCTTTGCCCCAATCCCGTCATCCGGTGAGCTGCCCTGCGAAGGGAAGCTGCACAGGAGGTACTCCCACGGAGTGGGTTTTCAGATTTTTTTGCGTTTTGCGTTTTGCGGAATGAAGGGTTTTACGGTGGCCGGAGTGCAAATCCTGCCACCAACCTCCTAATCAGAAGTGACCCAACTGCAGGAGGACGTCCGCAGACACAGTTGGGCACGAGATATGGATGGCCGTTGGCTCACAAGGAGCTCCTCAGCCCTTTGACAGGTTTTGTTTTTAATCCTGCTGGGTGTCCATATCCAAACACCCTCCTCACCAGAAAACCTGGTGGGGGAGACGGTTTAGTCGCCGACAACCCGACCATGGAACAGGTTAGTACAGGTTTACATGGTACCTGTAGCAGGTCACAGATCGAACCTGACCTGACTACACGTTCTGAACCTGACGTTCTCGGGAGGATGTTGGGTAGTGGATCGAGTCGAAAAAAAAATAAATTTTGACATTTGTTCGACGCTTATTATCAGAATTTAAAATGGCGATTTCAGTTAATACAATGGTGATTTCGATGAAACTTGGTTGGTAGGTTCATACCATGACCGAGTTGTTTGCAAATGAGAACCGTTGCTATGGACACCACCGTTGCCTAGCAAAGGGACTTTGAAATTTTAGAAAAATCATAAAAAATTTATTTTTTCAAAAATCAAAAATCGGGCCACGAGCCACTGTGGGCAGTACATTCAGCCATATTGTGAAAACTTTCCAGCCGGATCCTATGAAAACTGTCGGAGAAGATAGACTTTGAATGAACCCTGGTCGAAAACAATAAAAAAAACGAAGTTCGTTATATCTCAGAGACTATGAGTCAGATATACATGAAACTGGAATGGTAGGTTCATGGTATGTCCTAGTTATGTGTGAGAAAGAACCTTAGCTATGGACCCCTGCGTTGCCCAGCAACGGCCGAAAAACCTCTAAATGTGGGGGTATTTTAACGAAAAAAACAATGTGCAGCCTTAACCCTTGAAGCTAGAATCATGAATTTCCTTGTGCTTAATCCTCAGGTCATTCTCCATCGAACGGGCCCATTGCGTCAGGTTCTATTGGGTAGGCGACTACCCATGTCCGCCTACCGGCTTGTCTGTCTGTCTGTCTGTCCCGAGCATAGCTCCGTGGGTTTTGATCCGATCCTGATAAAATTTTGGTGGGAGGATTTTATCATGATCTCGTTGTGTTTTCCTGAGAATGGGCGTGGTGTGCCCATTATTGGCAGAGCCACGCCCAAAAAAACGTGTTTTTAGGGGGTAGCCAATTTCAATTTGCATCTTCTCCGAGGGGGTTTGTCGAATCTGGCAGTGGTTTCGTTATTTGGTTAGCCCAATAGCACCTGCAGAGCCCCACGAAGCTCTATTTTTCATTTTTTTCCCAAGGTCAACGTCAGAAGGTCACGAACTTAGAAAATTGCGAATTTTGACATAAAAATCCATCTTCTCCGAGGGGTTTGTCGAATCTGAAGGGTTTCGGTATTTGGTTCGCCCAATGGCACCTGCATAGCCCTACAGAGCTCGAGTTTTCATTTTCGTCCCAAGGTCAAGGTCACAACGTCACGAACTGAGAAAATAGCGAATTTTGAAATAAAAATCATATGACCGCCGAAACTTTGAGAGCTCGGATGACAATATTTTTTATGCGTAATCTTGAGGGGATTCCCCACCTAAAGTCTTGAAATCATTTTTCTCTATCTCAAACTCCTTGCCCGTGGCGCCCCCTTCAAGTTTGTTTTTACGCTGATTTCATCAAAGTATGGATAATCCGTGGAGTGCGAAATGCCATATAGCCTCTATGACGTTATATTGTTCCTGGAATGTTCCAGAGGAAGTTTTGCACCAAAGGTCATAATGCTTCACCTTTGACCTTTAAAGTTCACAAAGGTCAAATTTTCAAAGTTGTGGGAATCGAACCGGGTTTTCGACAGTTTTTTTGACGAACTAACTCCAATAAGCAATAGCCCGTATCATGTTTCCTTATTTTAATGTCCACAACATTGTTTTGTGACCTTGAAGGTGATGGAAAGGTCAAATTTTGAAAGTTGTTGAACGAAACCGGGTTTTCGACATTTTGCAGTTAATAACCCGTCACCGTACCACATCATGTTGATCATTTTTATAACTTGGCCAAAAATTATCACATTGTCTCGTCTTAGACTTCTGAAACAATCGACATCGTCAAATCCCGCTCGTGAAACATCGTCGTCTTCAGACTTGTTTTCATTTTATTAATGTTCATCTTCATAAAGGTTTAATGACAAGTTGCTGTTGCCTACGATCATACCACCCTGAATACGCCCGATCTCGTCCGATCTCGGAAGCTAAGCAGGTTCGGGCCCGGTTAGTACCTGGATGGGAGACCGCCTGGGAACACCGGGTGTTGTAGGCTTTGTGCCCCGCAGGGGGAGTCAGTGACCCTTTGTTTTCCCTCATCTGGGAATGAAAATTCCTCCTTTGTTTTTGTTTTCTGTCGCAACAGAACACACTCTTCATTCCCCTTCAGGCTAAAATAACTGGGAAAAGACGCGAGTTTGTGATGTTCCAAAATCTGATTTAATTGCGAAAACACAAAAACTTTCCTCTTGTGTTTGGTGATTTTTTTCAGGACAGCTTCTTTCCCAACGACTTCAAAACACATTGAAATAATATCTTTCTTCGTCACCGTCAAAATCCTCAACGACCTCCTTTGTGCATCAATCGAGCACACTCTCACCTTCCTGCTGTTTCCATCACACTCAGTCGCTCACACCGCGATGACGTCAGGACAAGTTCTTATTCTCCCCGTGGAAAGAACTTGGAATTGCATTGATAAAACCACAGAGAGCACGGACAAACAACCAGAGGTTGGCAATCACAGCGCAGCCTTGAAGGGCCTAATGGTCTCTGCTTGCATTGAAATTCCTCCTTTCGGAAACCCACAGGTACAAAAAAAACTTCACAGCTTGGTCCGTGGATCGTGACCCCCTGACACAAATGAAGGTGGATACTTTGAGGCTGCCCTGGGAGGACTCCATTCCACATTTTGAAACCCCATATGTGGACACACACACACACACACACACACACACACACACACACACACACACACACCGGGGGATACTTCCAAACCTGGGAGGGATCCGTTCCACCTTCTGAAACACACCTACACAAAAAATCTGATTCTCAGCACCATGAGCCCTGCATTGGTATGGATCTCGATCTCAGCACCATCACCCCTCCATTGAGATGGATATCTCGGCAACATGATCCTTGTATTGAGATGGACCTCAGTCTGATTACCATGTGCCTTGTATTGAGATGGACCTCACTCTGGGCACCACGATCCTTGTATTGAGTTGGATCGCAGTCTCGCCAGCATGAGCTTTGCATTGAGAAGGATCTCAGCACCACGATCCTTGTATTGAGATGGATCTCAGTCTCGCCTCCAAGAGTCCTGCTTTGAGATGGATCTCCATCAAGGCAGACGGATCTCGATCTCAGCACCATCAGCCCTGCATTGAGATGGATATCCATCAATCCCACATCGTAGAGAGATGTGCTCGGGGCTTCCTGTGACTCAGGGACTTCCGGTTTACCCCGTGGACCTATGGTGAAATTTATTACTTCCTGTTCAGGTTGTATAAACACCAATACAATTGATATGTATTCAGGAAAAAGGCCGAACTGCATACGTAATTGACAGATTGAACGCGGCATGTTACTCGGTCCATAACTCGTCAATCCCGTGTCGTATCAAAGCTGGACGTCTTGGTATCCGATCATCACTGCCAGCAGTTATGAAGTGGCAGTTCTAGTTATTAGTTTATTAAGCCTACAAGACTGGGTAACCTATTTAATTGTTTTTTCGTTCAAGAAAAAGTATTTTCACGAAAAAAAATAAGTGACCACGATATTTGTTGTTGTTGTATTCTGTCTGTCTGTCTGTCTGTCTGTTGGGTAGTCGATCAAGTCGAAAAAAAAAAATTTGGTATTTGTTCGACGCTTTTTATCAGAATTTAAAATGGCGATTTCAGTTAATACAATGGTGATTTCGATGAAACTTGGTTGGTAGGTTCATACCATGACCGAGTTGTTTGCAAATGAGAACCGTTGCTATGGACACCACCGTTGCCTAGCAAAGGGACTTTGAAATTTTAGAAAAATCATAAAAAAATTATTTTTTCAAAAATCAAAAATCGGGCCACGAGCCACTGTGGGCAGTACATTCAGCCATATTGTGAAAACTTTCCAGCCGGATCCTATGAAAACTGTCGGAGAAGATAGACTTTGAATGAACCCTGGTCGAAAACAATAAAAAAACGAAGTTCGTTATATCTCAGTGACTCTGAGTCAGGTATACATGAAACTGGTATGGTAGTTTCATGGTATGCCCTAGTTATGTGTGAGAACGAACCGTAGCTAAGGACCCCTGCGTTGCCCAGCAACGGCCGAAAAACCTCGAAATGTGGGGGTATTTTAACGAAAAAAAGAATCTGCAGCCTTCACCCTTGAAGCTGGAATCATGAATTTCCTTGTGCTTAATCCTCAGGTCATTCTCCATCGAACGGGCCCATCGCGTCAGGTTCTGTTGGGGAGGCGACTACCCATGTCCGCCTACCGGCTTGTCTGTCTGTCTGTCTGTCTGTCTGTCTGTCTGTCTGTCTGTCTGTCCCGAGCATAGCTCCGTGGGTTTTGATCCGATCCTGATAAAATTTTGGTGGGAGGTTTATATCATGATCTCGTTGTGTTTTCCTGAGAATGGGCATGGTGAGCCCATTATTGGCAGAGCCACGCCCAAAAAACGTGTTTTTAGGGGTAGCCAATTTCAATTTGCATCTTCTCTGAGGGGATTTGTCGAATCTGGCAGTGGTTTTCGGTATTTGGTTTGCCCAATAGCACCTGCAGAGCCCCACGAAGCTCTATTTTTCATTTTCTTCCCAAGGTCAACGTTAGAAGGTCACGAACTTAGAAAATTGCGAATTTTGACATAAAAATCCATCTTCTCCGAGGGGGTTGTCGAATCTGACGAGTTTCGGTATTTGGTTCGCCCAATGGCACCTGCATCGCGCTACGGAGCTCGTGTTTTCATTTTCGTCCCAAGGTCAAGGTCACAAGGTCACGAACTGAGAAAATAGCGAATTTTCATATAAAAATCATACGACGGCCGAAACTTTGAGAGCTCGGATGACAATATTTTTATGCATAATCTTGAGGGGATTCCCCACCTAAAGTCTTGAAATCATTTTTCTCTATCTCGAACTCCTTGACGTGGTGCCCCTCCAAGTTTGTTTTTACCCTGATTTCATCAAAGGATGGATAATCCGAGGAGTGCGAAATGCCATATAGCCTCTATGACGTATTGTTCCTGGAATGTTCCAGAGGAAATTTTGCACCAAAGGTCATAATGCTTCACCTTTGACCTTTAAAGTTCACAAAGGTCAAATTTTCAAAGTTGTGGGAATCGAACCGGGTTTTCGACCGTTTTTGACGAACTAACTCCAATAAGCAATAGCACGTATCCTGTTTCCTTATTTTAATGTCCACAACATTGTTTTGTGACCTTTAAAGGTTATGCAAAGGTCAAATTTTGAAAATTGTTGAACGAAACCGGGTTTTCAACACTTTTCAGCTCATAACCTGTCACTCGTACCACATCATGTTGATCATTTTTATAACTTGGTCAAACATCATCACATTGTCTCATCTCTGACTTCTGAAACAATCGACATCGTCAAATACCGCTCATGAACCATCGTCGTCTCCAGACTAGTTTTGTTTTATTAATGTTCATCTTCATAAAGGTTTAATAACAAGTTGCTGCTGCCTACCATCATACCACCCTGAATACGCCCGATCTTGTCCGATCTCGGAAGCTTAGCATGTTTGGGCTTGGTTAGTACGTCGCGGGAGACCGCCTGGGAACATCGGGTGTTGTGGGCTTTTTGCCCCGCAGGGGGACTTTGTCACCCTTTGTTTTCCCTCATCTGGGAATGACAATTCCTTCTTTCTTTTTTTTGTCGCAACAGAACACACTCTTCATTCCCCTTCACGCTTAAATAACTGGGAAAAGACGCGAGTTTGTGATACTCCTAAATCTGGTTTAATTGCAAAAACACAAAAACTTTCCTCTTGTGTTTGGTGATTTTTTCAGGCCAGCTTCTTTCCCAACGACTTCAAAACACATTGAAATAATATCTTTCTTCGTCACCGTCAAAATCCTCAACGACCTCCTTTGTGCATCAATCGAGCACACTCTCACCTTCCTTCTGTTTCCATCACCCTCAGTCGCTCACACCGCGATGTTGTCAGGCCAAGTTCTTATTCTCCCCGTGGAAAGAACTTGTGTAACTTGTGAAAGGAAAGAAAGAAAGAGCCATCTTTGTCGCAATCCCAAACGAGGTTGAGACGTGAAGCACGATGCAGCTGCCCCTCGACATATGGGATGAAGACTTCCACCACTCCCACCACCACAACAAAATACTTCTGAACCTGTCACTGATGCTGTGTGCGAAAATTGGATTTTCCCATAAAAATGACCATTTTTCCCAACACAATGGTTGGAAATATAATAAATCAACACAAATGACATTTGCATTATTTTCCCTTGTAAATGCACATCACATGGAGTATTTATCACCTCTAAAAACCTACAAAGAGAATAACAATGACAGATATCACACGTTGTGAAAGTAGAATGGCGGCCATTTTTGAAAATGGCCTCCAAAGCTGACCAGGGCAAAATCTCGAGTGGCTCCATATCCAGAATTGTTCAGAATATATTAGTCAACATATGTACCAATTTTGGTGCTTTTATGAAAAGTCGAACAATTGGTTTGCTTTGCTGCAGTACGACATGGACAAAAAACTTCACA
>NC_140976.1:43193431-43228431 GCF_056783735.1 Eptatretus burgeri
TTGGTCCGTGGATCGTGACCCCTGACACAAATGAAGGTGGATAATTTGAGGCTGCCCTGGGAGGACTCCATTCCACATTTTGAAACCCCATATGTGGACACACACACACACACACACACACACACACACACACACACACACACACACACACACACACACACCGGGGGATACTTCCAAACCTGGGAGGGATCCGTTCCACCTTCTGAAACACACCTACACAAAAAATCTGATTCTCAGCACCATGAGCCCTGCATTGGTATGGATCTCGATCTCAGCACCATCACCCCTCCATTGAGATGGATATCTCGGCAACATGATCCTTGTATTGAGATGGACCTCAGTCTGATTACCATGTGCCTTGTATTGAGATGGACCTCACTCTGGGCACCACGATCCTTGTATTGAGTTGGATCGCAGTCTCGCCAGCATGAGCTTTGCATTGAGAAGGATCTCAGCACCACGATCCTTGTATTGAGATGGATCTCAGTCTCGCCTCCAAGAGTCCTGCTTTGAGATGGATCTCCATCAAGGCAGACGGATCTCGATCTCAGCACCATCAGCCCTGCATTGAGATGGATATCCATCAATCCCACATCGTAGAGAGATGTGCTCGGGGCTTCCTGTGACTCAGGGACTTCCGGTTTACCCCGTGGACCTATGGTGAAATTTATTACTTCCTGTTCAGGTTGTATAAACACCAATACAATTGATATGTATTCAGGAAAAAGGCCGAACTGCATACGTAATTGACAGATTGAAGGCGGCATGTTACTCGGTCCATAACTCGTCAATCCCGTGTCGTATCAAAGCTGGACGTCTTGGTATCCGATCATCACTGCCAGCAGTTATGAAGTGGCAGTTCTAGTTATTAGTTTATTAAGCCTACAAGACTGGGTAACCTATTTAATTGTTTTTTCGTTCAAGAAAAAGTATTTTCACGAAAAAAAATAAGTGACCACGATATTTGTTGTTGTTGTATTCTGTCTGTCTGTCTGTCTGTCTGTTGGGTAGTCGATCAAGTCGAAAAAAAAAAATTTGGTATTTGTTCGACGCTTTTTATCAGAATTTAAAATGGCGATTTCAGTTAATACAATGGTGATTTCGATGAAACTTGGTTGGTAGGTTCATACCATGACCGAGTTGTTTGCAAATGAGAACCGTTGCTATGGACACCACCGTTGCCTAGCAAAGGGACTTTGAAATTTTAGAAAAATCATAAAAAAATTATTTTTTCAAAAATCAAAAATCGGGCCACGAGCCACTGTGGGCAGTACATTCAGCCATATTGTGAAAACTTTCCAGCCGGATCCTATGAAAACTGTCGGAGAAGATAGACTTTGAATGAACCCTGGTCGAAAACAATAAAAAAACGAAGTTCGTTATATCTCAGTGACTCTGAGTCAGGTATACATGAAACTGGTATGGTAGTTTCATGGTATGCCCTAGTTATGTGTGAGAACGAACCGTAGCTAAGGACCCCTGCGTTGCCCAGCAACGGCCGAAAAACCTCGAAATGTGGGGGTATTTTAACAAAAAAAAGAATCTGCAGCCTTCACCCTTGAAGCTGGAATCATGAATTTCCTTGTGCTTAATCCTCAGGTCATTCTCCATCGAACGGGCCCATCGCGTCAGGTTCTGTTGGGGAGGCGACTACCCATGTCCGCCTACCGGCTTGTCTGTCTGTCTGTCTGTCTGTCTGTCTGTCTGTCTGTCTGTCTGTCCCGAGCATAGCTCCGTGGGTTTTGATCCGATCCTGATAAAATTTTGGTGGGAGGTTTATATCATGATCTCGTTGTGTTTTCCTGAGAATGGGCATGGTGAGCCCATTATTGGCAGAGCCACGCCCAAAAAAACGTGTTTTTAGGGGGTAGCCAATTTCAATTTGCATCTTCTCTGAGGGGATTTGTCGAATCTGGCAGTGGTTTTCGGTATTTGGTTTGCCCAATAGCACCTGCAGAGCCCCACGAAGCTCTATTTTTCATTTTCTTCCCAAGGTCAACGTTAGAAGGTCACGAACTTAGAAAATTGCGAATTTTGACATAAAAATCCATCTTCTCCGAGGGGGTTGTCGAATCTGACGAGTTTCGGTATTTGGTTCGCCCAATGGCACCTGCATCGCGCTACGGAGCTCGTGTTTTCATTTTCGTCCCAAGGTCAAGGTCACAAGGTCACGAACTGAGAAAATAGCGAATTTTCATATAAAAATCATACGACGGCCGAAACTTTGAGAGCTCGGATGACAATATTTTTTATGCATAATCTTGAGGGGATTCCCCACCTAAAGTCTTGAAATCATTTTTCTCTATCTCGAACTCCTTGACGTGGTGCCCCCTCCAAGTTTGTTTTTACCCTGATTTCATCAAAGGATGGATAATCCGAGGAGTGCGAAATGCCATATAGCCTCTATGACGTATTGTTCCTGGAATGTTCCAGAGGAAATTTTGCACCAAAGGTCATAATGCTTCACCTTTGACCTTTAAAGTTCACAAAGGTCAAATTTTCAAAGTTGTGGGAATCGAACCGGGTTTTCGACCGTTTTTTGACGAACTAACTCCAATAAGCAATAGCACGTATCCTGTTTCCTTATTTTAATGTCCACAACATTGTTTTGTGACCTTTAAAGGTTATGCAAAGGTCAAATTTTGAAAATTGTTGAACGAAACCGGGTTTTCAACACTTTTCAGCTCATAACCTGTCACTCGTACCACATCATGTTGATCATTTTTATAACTTGGTCAAACATCATCACATTGTCTCATCTCTGACTTCTGAAACAATCGACATCGTCAAATACCGCTCATGAACCATCGTCGTCTCCAGACTAGTTTTGTTTTATTAATGTTCATCTTCATAAAGGTTTAATAACAAGTTGCTGCTGCCTACCATCATACCACCCTGAATACGCCCGATCTTGTCCGATCTCGGAAGCTTAGCATGTTTGGGCTTGGTTAGTACGTCGCGGGGAGACCGCCTGGGAACATCGGGTGTTGTGGGCTTTTTGCCCCGCAGGGGGACTTTGTCACCCTTTGTTTTCCCTCATCTGGGAATGACAATTCCTTCTTTCTTTTTTTTGTCGCAACAGAACACACTCTTCATTCCCCTTCACGCTTAAATAACTGGGAAAAGACGCGAGTTTGTGATACTCCTAAATCTGGTTTAATTGCAAAAACACAAAAACTTTCCTCTTGTGTTTGGTGATTTTTTTTCAGGACAGCTTCTTTCCCAACGACTTCAAAACACATTGAAATAATATCTTTCTTCGTCACCGTCAAAATCCTCAACGACCTCCTTTGTGCATCAATCGAGCACACTCTCACCTTCCTTCTGTTTCCATCACCCTCAGTCGCTCACACCGCGATGTTGTCAGGCCAAGTTCTTATTCTCCCCGTGGAAAGAACTTGTGTAACTTGTGAAAGGAAAGAAAGAAAGAGCCATCTTTGTCGCAATCCCAAACGAGGTTGAGACGTGAAGCACGATGCAGCTGCCCCTCGACATATGGGATGAAGACTTCCACCACTCCCACCACCACAACAAAATACTTCTGAACCTGTCACTGATGCTGTGTGCGAAAATTGGATTTTCCCATAAAAATGACCATTTTTCCCAACACAATGGTTGGAAATATAATAAATCAACACAAATGACATTTGCATTATTTTCCCTTGTAAATGCACATCACATGGAGTATTTATCACCTCTAAAAACCTACAAAGAGAATAACAATGACAGATATCACACGTTGTGAAAGTAGAATGGCGGCCATTTTTGAAAATGGCCTCCAAAGCTGACCAGGGCAAAATCTCGAGTGGCTCCATATCCAGAATTGTTCAGAATATATTAGTCAACATATGTACCAATTTTGGTGCTTTTATGAAAAGTCGAACAATTGGTTTGCTTTGCTGCAGTACGACATGGACAAAAAACTTCACAGCTTGGTCCGTGGATCGTGAACCCCTTACCGAAATGAAGGTGGATACTTTGAGGCTGCCCCGGGAGGACTCCATTCCACATTTTGAAACCCCATATGTGGACACACACACACACACACACACATTCACACATATACATACACACACACACACACCCACACACACACACACCCACACACACACATACGCACACAACGGTGGATACTTCGAAACCTGCGACGGATCCGTTCCACTTTCTGAAACGCGCATACACAAAAAATCTCATTCTCAGCACCATTAACCCTGCATTGAGATGGATCTCGGCAACATGATCCTTGTACTGAGATGGGCCTCAGTCTGAGTGCCATGTGTCTTGTATGGAGATGAATCTCACTCTCGGCACCTTGTGCTCTGCATTGAGATGGATATCGATCTCAAGGCCCTGTCACACCTTGACGATTTAGCCAATGTATGCCTGACGAATGCAAAATTTGTCTAAAACGCTGGCACAAGTTGAATACGTTATGGGAAAGTTTTGTATTCGTTAAGAGCATGCTGAAAAACACTGCCATACGTTGTAGTACGCTGGCTTTCATCGTTGTACTTTGCGGTTGTCCTCCAATTTTAGCATGCTTGAAATTTTACGACGTATGCCAGCGTATGACTCACACGTTCCGCTTTGCTCGCCATAAGTTGCAGGCACGTTATGCGATCGTTGACACACGTCGACACTCGTTACTTGTAAGTTACTCATAAGTCGAAACACGTCGAGGTAATGATTAGCGTACGCGAAACTTTTATAACCGATGAGTAACGTGTTGTAGGCATGTTACACGATCGTTGACACACGTCGTGGCACGTCATGCGATCGTTGACACACGTCGAGGCACTTTTCTTGTAAGTTACTCATAAGTCGAAACACGTCGAGGAAATGATTAGCGTACCCAAAACTTATTTCCAACCTATGAGTAACGTGCTTTGAACCGATGTGTAACGTACCTCCAACGCATATTGACGTATGTATATGTATTTGACGTCTTCCGGACGACCACAGAACTTACTGAACGTGTTTCTAATTTACATCAACCATTTCATGTCGTATTGGCAGCGTTTAAAAAAAAAAAAAAACAACAACAATAACTTCCGATATTTCGTCACGTGCCATTATGTCACGTCCGATTGCCTCTTCACTTTGCTCATGTCATATTCTTTGTTCCTCCTCTGTGATTATTTTCTGTTTGAGGATATTGTCACGTCGACATCAAAATTTGGTGGGGGAATTCGGTATGGTCCAAGAATCATGCCATTATATTATGGAATTGGTCCAAAGTCCAATATGGCCGCTATGGTGGCCATTTTGAAAAAATGTTTAAATTTTTTTTTTTTATTTCTTCATGCGATAAGTGATTTCCAACAAAAAACATGTCAAAATTATAATTGCGGCTGATGTTGGAACTTCAGGTGGATTTACCCACGTAAAATCCATTTCTGTCTCAAGGAATCTAGTTTTGACGAATGAATTGAGGATGTAAAAGTTAAAAGTAAAAGGGAAAGTTGAAAACTATAACTCTGTGAGCAATGTTGACGTCAAATTGAATGAATAGGATATCAGGTTCACTTGAGTGACCGAGCAGTATTGGCGGCGGAGGTTTTGCACTCTACCGAGTGCTCCCCCTCGAGTTACTTCTGTTCAGCTTATATAAACACCAATACAATTGATATGTATTCAGGAAAAAGGCCGAACTGCATACGTAATAAACAGATTGAACGTGGCATGTTACTCGGTCCATAACTCGTCAATCCCGTGTTGTATCAAAGCTGGACGTCTTGGTATCCGGTCATCACTGCCAGCAGTTATGAAGTGGCAGTTCTAATTTTTAGTGTATGAAGCCTACAAGGCTGGGTAACCTATTTAATTGTTTTTTTGGTTGAAGAAAAAATATTTTCACGAAAAAAATAAGTTACCACTATGTTGTGTGTGTCTGTGTTATTGTGTGTGTCTGTCTGTCTGTCTGTCTGTCTGTCCCGAGCATAGCTCCGTGGGTTTTGATCCGATCCTGACAAAATTTTGGTGGGAGGTTTATATCATCATCGAGTTGTGTTTTCCTGAGAATGGGCATGGTGCGCCTATTATGGGTGGAGCCACGCCCAAAAACATGTTTTTAGGGGGTAGCCAATTTCAATTTGCATCTTCTCCTTGGGGATTTGTCGAATCTGACAGGGGTTTCGGTATTTGGTTAGCCCAATAGCACCTGCATAGCCCCACAGAGCTCGATTTTTCATTTTCATCCCAAGGTCAAGGTCACAAGGTGACAAGGTCACGAACTTAGAAAATTTTGAATTTTGACATAAAAATCATACGACCGCCCAAACTTTGAGAGCGAGTATTACAATATTTTTTCTGCATAATCTTGAGGTCATTCCCCACCTAAATTCTTGAAACCATTTTGCTTTATCTCGAACACCTTGCCCGTGGCGCCCCCTTCAAGTTTGTTTTTTTCGCTGATTTCATCAAAGTATGGATAATCCGAGGAGTGCGAAATGCCATATAGCTTATTTGACGTTATTCTGTTCCTGGAATGTTCCAGAGGAAGTTTTGCACCAAAGGTCATAATCCTTGACCTTTGACCTTGAAAGGTCACAAAGGTCAAATTTTCAAAGTTGTGGGAATCGAACCGGGTTTTTGACCTTCTTCTACGAACTAACTCCAATAAGCTATAGCACGTATCCTGTTTCCATATTTTATGTCCACAACATTGTTTTGGGACCTTTAAAGGTTATGCAAAGGTCAAATTTTGAAAGTTGTTGAAGGAAATCTGGTTTTCAACATTTTGCAGCGAATCACCTGTCACTCGTACCACATCATGTTGATCATTTTTATAACTTGGTCAAACATTATCACATTGTCTCATCCTTGACTTTTGAAACAATCGACATCGTCAAATACCGCTCGTGAACCATTACCGTCTGCAGACTTGTTTTTATTTTATTAATGTTCATCTTCATAAAGGTTTAATGACAAGTTGCTGTTGCCTACGATCATACCACCCTGAATACGCCCGATCTCGTCCGATCTCGGAAGCTAAGCAGGTTCGGGCCCGGTTAGTACCTGGATGGGAGACCGCCTGGGAACACCGGGTGTTGTAGGCTTTTGCCCCGCAGGCGGAGTCAGTTACCCTTTCTTTTCCCTAATCTGGGAATGACAATTCCTCCTTTGTATTTTTTTTTAGTTGCAACAGAACACATTCTTCATTCCCCTTCACGCTTAAATAACTGGCAAAAGACGTGAGTTTGTGATGTTCCTTCATCTGGTTTAATTGCGAAAACACAAAAACTTTCCTCTTGTGTTTGGTGATGTTTTTTTCAGGACAGCTTCTTTCCCAACGACTTCAAAACACATTGAAATAATATCTTTCTTCATCACCGTCAAAATCCTCAACGACCTCCTTTGTGCATCAATCGAGCACACTCTCACCTTCCTTCTGTTTCCATCACACTCAGTCGCTCACACCGCGATGACGTCAGGCCAAGTTCTTATTCTCCCCGTGGAAAGAACTTGGAATTGCATTGATAAATAAACAGAGAGCACGGACAAACAACCAGAGGTTGGCAATCACAGCGCAGCCTTGAAGGGCCTAATGGTCTCTGCTTGCATTGAAATTCCTCCTTTCTGAAACCCACGTTAGTCCTGCAGCGAAGTTTGATATTTCAGATCAATTGTTCAAATTTGCATGAAAGCACCAAAATTGGTACACATGTGGAATAATGTATTCCGAACAATTCTCGATATGGAGCCACCTGAGATTGTGCCTTGGTCAGCTTTGGCGACCATTTTCCAAAATGGCCACCATTCTACTTTCGCGAAATGCTCTTATTTTCTCATTGTATTGGTGGTAGATATAAGAAAGTGTAAAATTCAGTAAATTGACAATGAAAAGGGGTATTCAAATATTATGAGCCAGTATTTTCGGTAAAAAAGCTATTATTTGATTTGGAAATTGCTGCTCTCCTGAAAGTTTTCGCTGAAAAGTACCCATAATTGCCTAGAGAACAAGAGTCAAATGATATTCATCACATTCAATGGGTTTGGAATCAACAAAAATTGCATCATAGATTACATACTTTACTCTATTTTGAAAAGGGAACTGATAATCGTGATAATGACAAACTCAGAAAATGGAGTCAAATAATTGCACACTTCACTTTGAAGCGGCTACGGTTTACTCTCTACTACCATTCTACCAGGAACATGGTACACGCATACATCAGTCTAATACAATATGAGTTTCTGAGCTCAAGTGTACTGGTTCTGGATCAAGAAGTCAACACTTTTACAAGCAATGCGACTTTGCATTTGCACATTCTAAGCAAGGCCGATATCTCAGTATGTGTCTACTGCGTCTGTCTACTAGCATCTCCTTCAGAAACACACAGTCCAGTGCATTGCAGATTAGCCTTCTTGCATTTTCAGCGGTTTCTACAGCCTTTTTTGCAGCCGCACGACACGAGCTCAAAGCAGCTTTTTGAAGCCTCAGTGAATGTGGTCCAGAGTGGTTCGTGGGACGCATCCTCTGTTTGCCGCCAGCCCCAGCTTGTTGCTGATGGAAGCACGGGTTGAGGGACCAAGACCTGACCCCAGACATCGCCACCCTTGAAGACTGATCTCTTCACATGCTGTTCCAAAGCATCATAGGTAGGTGGGATGTGCTGGACGGAGTTCCTCTTGGCGAAGAGTTTCTTTCTGGCCTCGTTGACGTCCGTATATGGACTGGTGCATTCATAGAGGAGCACCACAAATCTTTCAATGCAGTGCATTGTGTCATCCTGGATGTTGACTGACGTGGTGGTCAGGGTCACAAGAGAATCTGTCAGTTCTGGAAACGAGTTCCATGTGGCCCAGGCAGATTTCTTCCCATGCCCCACGAATGCTGATACCGTGTCACATCCGGTCATGGCGTGGAAGACAGGGAGGGCAGGTGCCTTCTGTGGACCGAGGGGGGCAGCTATTTCATTGGCAGGGATGCAGCGGTAGTTCTTGCCCGTCCCAAAGGCAATCCAGAGTTCATCGATGCATCGTAGTGCCTGGGCTACCATCACCACCAAGACGATGACGTCAGTATCTAAGGTTTGAACTTGAATCCGACGGTGGTCATGTTCTGAAGCATGGGCCACATATAGCATGATGCGAGTGTCCGCGTCTTCTTGACCGCATGGAGCCAGAGAGCTTTCTTCTTCCTGCCTTGGAAGGCAGATGACTGCTTCACCATCAGTGACTACCAGCTCCTTTGCCTCGTCATGGAAGGACTGCACCAGCACATCGGACAGGAAGGGGCAGAGCTCCACCTTGTTTGCGTCGACACGTAGGAAACTCTGCCAGTTTCCTGGTATGGCTGCGGTGCTCACCACGCGCCGTCGCACCCCTTTTCCTTGTTTCTCCCTTGTCGCCGTCTTCAAGGAGCCATCTTTGTTGCAATCCCAAACGAGGTTGAGACGTGAAGCACGATGCAGCTGCCCCTCGACATATGGGATGAAGACTTCCACCACTACCACCACCACCACCACCACACCAAAATACTTCTGAACCTGTCACTGATGCTGTGTGTGAAAATGGATTTGCCCATAAAAATGACCATTTTTCCCAACACATTGGTTGGAAATATAATAAATCAACACAAATGACATTTGCATTGTTTTCCTTTGTAAATGCACATCACATGGAGTATTTATCACCTCTAAAAACCTACAAAGAGAATAACAATGACAGATATCACATGTTGTTAAAGTAGAATGGCGGCCATTTTGGAAAATGGCCTCCAAAGCTGACCAGGGCAAAATCTCGAGTGGCTCCATATCCAGAATTGTTCAGAATACATTAGTCAACATATGTACCAATTTTGGTGCTTTTATGAAAAGTCGAACAATTGGTTTGCTTTGCTGCAGTACTACATGGACAAAAAAACTTCACAGCTTGGTCCGTGGATCGTGACCCCCTGACCGAAATGAAGGTGGATACTTTGAGGCTGCCCTGGGAGGACTCCATTCCACATTTTGAAACCCCATATGTGGACACACATATACACACATACATTCACACATATACACACACACACACCCACACACACACACACACACACACACCCACACACACACACACACATACACACACAACGGTGGATACTTCGAAACCTGGGACGGATCCGTTCCACTTTCTGAAACGCGCATACATAAAAAATCTCATTCTCAGCACCATTAACCATGCATTGAGATGGATCTCGGCAACATGATCCTTGTACTGAGATGGGCCTCAGTCTGAGTACCATGTGTCTTGTATGGAGATGAATCTCACTCTCGGCACCTTGTGCTCTGCATTGAGATGGATATCGATCTCAAGGCCATGTCACACCTTGACGATTTAGCCAATGTATGCCTGACGTATGCAAAATTTGTCTACAACGCTGGCACACGTCGAATACGTTATGGAAAGTTTTGTATTCGTTAAGAGCATGCTGAAAAACACTGCCATACGTTGTAGTATGCTGGCTTTCATCGTTGTACTTTGCGGTTGTCCTCCAATTTTAGCATGCTTGAAATTTTACGACGTATGCCAGCGTATGACTCACACATTCCGCTATGCTCGCCATAAGTTGCAGGCACGTTATGCGATCGTTGACACACGTCGACACTCGTTACTTGTAAGTTACTCATAAGTCGAAACACGTCGAGGTAATGATTAGCGTACGCGAAACTTTTTTATAACCGATGAGTAACGTGTTGTAGGCACGTTACACGATCGTTGACACACGTCGAGGCACGTCACGCGATCGTTGACACACGTCGAGGCACTTTTCTTGTAAATTACTCATAAGTCGAAACACGTCGAGGAAATGATTCGCGTACCCAAAACTTATTTCCAACCTATGAGTAACGTGCTTTGAACCGATGTGTAACGTACCTCCAACGCATATTGACGTATGTAGATGTATTTGACGTCTTCCGGACGACCACAGAACTTACTGAACGTGTTTCTAATTTACATCAACCGTTTCATGTCGTATTGGCAGCGTTTAAAAAAAAAAAACAACAACAACAATAACTTCCGATATTTCGTCACGTGCCGTTACGTCATGTCCGATTGCCTCTTCACTTTGCTCATGTCATATTCTTTGTTCCTCCTCTGTGATTATTTTCTGTTTGAGGATATTGTCACGTCGACATCAAAACTTGGTGGGGGAATTCGGTATGGTCCAAGGATCATGCCATTAGATTATGGAATTGGTCCAAAGTCCAATATGGCCGCTATGGTGGCCATCTTGAAAAAATGTTTAATTTTTTTTTTTAATTTCTTCATGCGATAAGTGATTTCCAACAAAAAACATGTCAAAATTATAATTGCGGCTGATGTTGGAACTTCAGGTGGATTTACCCACGTAAAATCCATTTCTGTCTCAAGGAATCTCGTTTTGACGAATGAATTGAGTATGTAAAAGTTAAAAGTAAAAGGGAAAGTTGAAAACTATAACTCTGTGAGCACTGTTGACGTCAAATTGAATGAATAGGATATCAGGTTCACTTGAGTGACCGAGCAGTATTGGCGGCGGAGGTTTTGCACTCTACCGAGTGCTCCCCCTCGGATTACTTCTGTTCAGGTTATATAAACACCAATACAATTGATATGTATTCAGGAAAAAGGCCGAACTGCATACGTAATTGACAGATTGAAAGCGGCATGTTACACGGTCCATAACTCGTCAATCCCGTGTTGTATCAAAGCTGGACGTCTTGGTATCCGGTTATCACTGCCAGCAGTTATAAAGTGGCAGTTATAGTTATTAGTGTATGAAGTTTACAAGGCTGGGTGACCTATTTAATTGTTTTGGTCAGTCAATTTTGTTATTCTGTCTGTTTGTCTGTTTGCTGTCAGTCTGCAATTCACTGACAGGTCACAAATTTAAAACGATCACGAACCTTCACCACTTGGTGGAGTTTGGCACGAGCAAGGTTTGAGGTCAAAAGGTCACAAAGGCCAAAGGTCAACCAATTATCTTTTGGTCAAAAACTTAGGTGAGGTTTATAAAATCCTCAATTTTTATCCGATTGACTTGAAATTTGCTTTTGAGATCAACATTGACCAGGTCAACACAGGCCAAAGGACAACAACTTCTGTGAGATGTCGAAAATCCTAATTTTCATCCGAGTGACTTGAAATTTGAAGAGGATTTATATTTAAGGTCACTAAATTCAACCAGCCAATTATTTTTGAGGTCAACATCGACCAAGAGGTCAACATCGTTCAAAAGTCACAACTTAGGTGAGATTTCTGAAATCCTCAATTTTAATCTGATTGACCTGAAACTTGAAGTGGATTTGTATTTTAGTTCAATGAATTCAACCAGCCAATTCTTTTTGAGGTAAACATAGACCAAAAAGGTCATAGGTCAAAGCTCAACAACTTCAATGAGATTTCTAAAATTGTCAATTTTCATCTGATTGACTTTTTTTTTTTTTTTTGTATACCTTGGTCGAGGCTCGTATGAGAGCGAACACACAACTCACAGCAAGGGGGCATGAGACAAGAGGGGCGGGAGTGGAAGGGACAAAACAGTGGGGAACAGACACATTAGGTGAACTGTGGAAGGGAGAGGGATGGGGATGGGACGGGGAACATGGCGAAGAGAAGATGGACATTTCAGGGACTTTCAGGAAGGAAAGCAGGAGAAATGAAGGAAGTGGGCTTGGGTGGATTATCGGGGGTAGAAAAGATCGAGGATTTGGATGGGGGAAGATAAGAGGTGGTGGTGAACAGCTGTTTTGAAAGCCTGGAGGGAAGAATGGGAAAGAATAGAGTGAGGAAGTTTATTCCAAAGGCGGGAAAAAGAGGAATGAAAGAGTGAAGATGAGCAGTGATTCGTGATTTTGGTAGTTTTACCAGAAGGGGGTTGTTGGCGGACCTTGAGCGCCCTGTGGAAATGTGGTGGGGACAAATCGCAGAGAGAGCAGGGGGGGCAAGGCTGGAGAGGAGTCGGTAGAAGACAGAAAGACCACCGACCAATCTACGGTGATTGAGTGAGAGGCCCAAAGACTCAGCTTCATTGCGGGAGATGCCGATGATCTTAAATGCCCTGGTTTCGACAGTGTGAAGCCGAGAAAGGTGGGAGGCAGGAGCACCAGCCCAGAGGGGAGAGCAGTACTCCATCAGGCTACGGACAAAAGCTTTGTAAGTGGTCAGGAGCTCAAGAGGGCCGAGGAAGGACTTAGCACGACGGAGGATTCCCAGTCGGCGACTGGCTTTTGAGGCGAGGTTGGAAATGTGACTTTCCCAGGAAAGGTCATGGCAGATAGTGAGACCTAGAAGCTTGAAAGAAAAGACTTCTTCCAGAGGATTGTTGAGAAAGTGGATGGGGGGGTTTTGTAAACGGTCCTTTCGAAGAGACATAGTGAGAGTGTGAGATTTGTCTGGATTGAAAGACATGTTCCACGTGTTGGACCAGTTTGTGATTTTATCCAGATCTGCAGTGAGCGAAGAAGCTGCTGCTTGCCGGTCTGAGGGATGACAGATGGTACGGCAGAGGGTGGAGTCGTCGGCAAAGAGAAATAGAGGATTTTCCAGAGAGTCCGAGAGATCATTGATGAAAACCAGAAAAATAACAGGGCCCAGAACACTACCTTGAGGAACTCCAGCCTGCACAGGAAGAGGGGATGAAAGAACTCCATTTAGGGCCACACGTTGACTACGACAGGAGAGGAAGTCTGTGAGCCATGAGTGGAGATGGCCTTGAATACCATGGGAAGAGAGTTTGGTGAGTAGGGCAGGGTGCCAGACTGTGTCAAAAGCACGTGATATGTCCAGGGATACGGCTCGGATTTCCTGTCTGGCATTGAGGACCTCCATCCATTGATGGGAGAGCAGAAGCAGCATATCCAGGGTAGAGTGACCTGGTCTGAAACCAAAATTGATGATTGGAAATCAAGCCATTGGAGAAGAGGAAGGATTTCATGTCTGAAGCGATGATGGATTCCATCACCTTGCTGATGATTGGGAGAAGGCTGATTGGTCTGTAGTTACAGGGATCTGTTTTTGCACCTTTTTTATGCAGGGCAGTGATGTTAGCAGATTTCCAAGCAGATGGCAGATGACCTTGGGCAAATGAGAGGGTGAATAGAACAGAGAGAGGGTGAGCAAGAGCAGAAGAGCAGGCTATGGAGGACACGTGGGCTGATGCCGTCTGGACCGGTTGCAGAATCTGACTCGAGGTTTGAAAGCAAGCTCTCCACCTTGTCAGGAGAAAAGGATACAGAGTCCAGGGACAGTTGGGTGCGACTGGGTAAAGTGGGTAGAGATAGTGATGGGTTTAGGACACAAGATTTAGCTGCAAACACTGAGTTTAGACATTCAGCTTTATCACGTGTGGAATCAGCAGTGCGGCCATTTGAGGTAAGGGAGGGGATGGAGGGGGAACATACACCAGAAACAGATTTGATTAAACGCCACCAGGATTTTGAGGAGGGAGAGAGGTTTGAGAGTTCAGACTTGAGATGAGAAAGATGTTGTTTTCTGGCTCTCCTGAGGGTAGATACACACTTGTTCCGAGCTTTGTGGAAAGAACTGAGATTGCCCTCAGTTGGGTTTGCTTTCCATGAGGCAAAGGCAAGTTGTTTCAGGACAACTGCCTCGCCACAAGCTTCAGTAAACCAAGGGCGGGAGGAAGGGTCGGACAACTGAACACGAGAGGGGATAAATCTGTGCATGAGGGAGAGCAAGTTTCTTCGAAAGAATTCCCAGGATGAGTTGATGTTTGAGAAAGTAGTGATAGGAGACCAGTCTGTAAGTTTGATGGCTGCTCGGAGACCCTGCCAGTCGGCTTGAGTGAAATGCCAGACTCGACGGCGGTGAGGTGGTTCTCTGATAACAGCTAGAGAGATGTCCACTTTGACAAGGACGTGGTCAGAAGAACCAATTGGAGCGAAGGAAGAGCAGCAGATATTGTCAGGGAAATTTGTCAAAATCAGATCCAGAAGAGATGGAGTACCATTGGTTGAGATCCGGGTCGGGAAGTTGACCGATTGAGTCAGTCCCAATGAGTCGCAGAAAGCTTTTGCTGAGGTGCCATGGCAGGTGAGAGAGGTACCCACACCGAGCCAACTGGCGTGATGACAATTGAAGTCACCACATAAGAGGAAGAGAGAGTTTGGATGAGAAGATAGAAGATGGTCCATGTTTTCAGATAGTGAGGTGTAGATGGAGTCATCACTGTTCGGTGGACGGTACAGTACACATATAAACATGAGGTGGGAGTGGAGGGGAAGCCGAAGCCAGAGGTATTCCTGGGGGTGTGGGGGAGTGAGAGCAGTGCATGGAGAGTGAGGAATAGAGTCTTTGATGAAGAGAGCAACACCTCCACCAGGACGAGGCTCAGGTCTGTCATACCGTAAGAGGGAGTAACCAGGGAGAGATACTTGGGAGTCAGACACGTCTTGGGAGAGGAAAGTTTCTGTTAGGCAGATAATGTCTGGTTTGTCAGTGGCAACCTGTATGGAAAGATCTGAAAGGTTTGAGCGAAGGCCCCGGATATTTGAGGTCCACACTTTTAATGAAGAGGAAGGGGAGGAGGCTTTGGGTGCAGGAGGTGGAGGGGGAGGGGGAGGGTAGGACAAGGGATGAGGGGGGCAGGTAAGGAGGGTTGCTGAAGGAGTGTGGGGTATTGCAGAATAGCGAGGGGAGGGGGCCGAATGAGGAGGAGAAAAGGCTCTGTGGTGCTGGGGGAGAGGGGGGACAAGAGAGAAGGAAGAAGGAAGTTGAGGATTTGAGGAGGTGGAGTGAAGAGATGGAGGTGAGAGGCCAGTGGAGGGAGGCAGGTTGGTGGATGAGAGGGGGGGCAACTTTGGGAAGGAAGAGTGAGGGGGATGAAAGGTGGGAGAAAGGTGAGGGGGGAATTTTTGACAGGTGAGAGGGAGGCTTGGAGGGAGAAGAGTGGGATGGTTGCTTTGAGAGTGAGAGTGAGGGGTGAGGGGGGTGAGTTGGCACTGAATTTGGAAAAAAAGAATGGTTGATGGAAAGCGAGCATCCATGGCAAACTGTGGTTTTTAAAAGTTTTAGGTCAGAGATGCGATTTAACACAATTCTTGATGGATGCAATGAAGGCGAATTCAGAGCATGGAGAGAAGAAGCGCTGTAATCGTTGGATTTTTTAGGCAAGGAATGAAGGAGAGGTCGAAATGAGAGCAGTCTGTTAAAATAGCAGAAGAGTAGTGCATTGTGAAACAGTAAAGAGTACCACATGTGTGAGAGAGGAAGATGAAGCATTATAAGATCGTTTTTGTTGTTAAAAATAATGTATGAGAGAGTTCAACAGATTAGGTCATGGAAGTGTAAAAAAAAAAAAATCGAGGAAGAAGACGAAGAGGAAGTTAAGAGGAAGAAGAAGAAGCAGAATCGGGAGAAGGTGAGCGTGTTGTTGTTGTTGTTGGGTATATATATATATTTTTTTTGTTGTTAATATTAATGTATGAGAGAGTTCAACAGATTAGGTCATGGAAGTGTAAAAAAAAAAATCGAGGAAGAAGTTGAGAGGAAGAAGAAGAAGCAGAATCGGGAGAAGGTGAGCGTGTTGTTGTTGTTGTAGGGTTTTTTTTTTTTTTTTTTTTTTTTTGAGACAAGAAAGAGATTAGTTGGGAGAATGGGGGATGTTTGGAAAGTGGGGAGGATCAAAATTGAAGGTAATGGGGAGGATAGAAATTGAAGGTAATGGGGAGAAAAAACAAACAAAAAAAAAACGATCGAACACCGAGTGGAACCGGTAGGCCTCAAGCCTAGGCCTTGGCCTCATGCACCAGGTAAGAACGTCGACAAAAATACTCACAAAATAGCACGATTTTTGAAACAAAACCGAACTAGCAACACACAGTAACATGTAGGTGAGAAAATTAAACAGTTAAAACGGGACAAATAACAACCGGAAACTTAGCTTTGAGAACGTCAGCAGGGAGCCCCGAAGGAGACCTCTCGCTGCTCCAAAACCGGAACCGGAAGTGATCAATTGTAATTTGAAGTTTGACTTGTAATTTGTAACTTGTAATTTGAAGAGGATTTGCATATCAGTCACTGAATTCAATCTCCAATTCTTTTTGAGGTCAACATAGGCCATAAGGTGGCTGACTTTCTAAAATTGTCAATTTTCATCTGATTGACTTGTAATTTGAAGAGGATTTGCATATTTGGTCATTGAATTCAACCACCAATTATTGCTGAGGTCAAATTTGTTTTTTTGACTTTGCAATTTTCGTGCTCTGCACGACGTCTTTTTCTTGTTCAGGTGTCAAGCCTCCAAGTCTGGGTAACCACTTGTTCTTCTTCTGTTTATTTTTGTTAATCCGCCGGCAATTTTAGAGTTTTTTTCACTTCAAAAATACATTTTCTCGGTAACTGTCAGTCCGATCGACACAAAGTTTTCACCATAGTATGTATCTTTTTTGTAGAATATTTAATTAATTATTATGGCATGATAGGTCATGTGCTATATTTCCATCTTTGAAAAACCGAAAAGCTTTGGATCTCTGTATCTCCAAAACCGCACTATGAGGAAAAATTGGAATTTTGCACATGGCAAGAACTCCCCATGGGGAAGAAGTGTGATTTTTTTGTGACGTCATCGGTGAAGTGGTATCCCGGTGAAAATTCTACACGTAGAACTGCATCCGAAAAATTTTAAATTTCTTGAGCGTAATCTATGCAACAACTCACAGAAGAAAAACAAGCTCAAATGAGATAAGATCCTCGTCCTCTTAATGATGACGTCATAAAAATGAATATGACGTCATTGTGATGTATCAGATTTGCGATAAATTATCTGTGCTAATGCTCGGCTTGATTCCCGCAAACAAAATTCAAACAGCTTGCCTAGTTTCGGAGATAATGGAAATGGCGATTTCCATTAGCGGCGATATGATGATGTCAACTTTTTTCTAGGAAGAATTTCCAAAATCGAAGATGGTTACTGGCTGCGCGTGGGCTTTCTGCATATACATGGCAAGTTTCACGAAGATCCGATGAAAACTCTAGGCTGTGAAACAAAAAATGTCAAAAAATAGGAATGACGTCATAAGAATTGATATGACGTCATAGTGATGTATCATATGTGCGGTAATTCATCTCTGCTAATGCCCTGTTTGATTCCCGCAAACAGAATTCAAAAAGCTTGCCTAGTTTCGGAGATAATTTTTTAGGCGATTTCCATTAGCGGAGATATTTTGACGTCATAACTTTTTTTCTCGGAGGAATTTTCAAAATCGGAGATTATTACTGTCTGCGTAGGGTATTTTTACATATATATGCCAAGTTTCAGGAAGTTTCGATGAAAACTGGAGGCTGTGAAACAAAAAAGTCCACAAGAAGAAGATTAAGAACAACTACGTGAGTAAGACTTAGAGATCCTCCACGAGGATCTAAAAAAAACATATTCATGTGAAATGAAACCTGAAGAAGAAACGGCACCATCACATCATGATTGGCCAGTGAAGAATATTTTCCTTGCCTTCCAGCACTGCAGTTGTTCCAGACGTTAATCCATTGGAGAGGAATTATACCAAACACAGACAAATCAGGAGTTTCTGTGTGGTACAGCATTCACTCCCTCTGGAAGTCCAATGCAATGTCAGTTTTTCTTGCAATCCCACGCCAACATGGGCTTTTCGTCATGGGCATGAGGTGGAGAAATCAAAGAAAATGGGTGATTTTGAGCAGGAGGAAGATTAAACTGTGGAATATGACAGGAAAAAGCTGGTCCCTCTTCAAAAAGGAAGTCCAGAGAAAGAAGAGAGAGTATACAGCAGGCAAGGCAATGTGGGAAGTCAGCACAAGAATGGTAAAATAATTTATAAACACCAGAAGGTGAAAAAATTATCCACAGAATGTCAAGAACAAAGCAAAAGCAACAGCAGGACTTGGGGTGGGAGGAGGAGGAGGGGAGGGTATGCAGTGTAAAGTGATACTAGTCAGATACTACATGGAGAAGAGGAAACTAAGAGAAGGTGGAAAGAGTATTTCGAAAGATTACTAAATGTGGAAAATAAAAGACAGAGACACAGAAAATTGAGGGATACATGAAGGAGGTTCAAGAGAAGAAGGTGAGAAAAGCACTTGACAAAAGAAAAGAAGTTCATACTGGAGGTGCCCCACATTTTGGGTGGTGTGAGGAATGGATCTGTGTATGTATGAAAGCGAAATCTTCAATGGCTTTTGAAATATCGTGTTGAAATCATAATATAGTGAAAGCCACAGAAGTGACCGCGCATAAACTTAGCATCAGCTGCTACACTGCGACCCACAGTACAATGCTATCGAAGCCTTTGTGTTAATGCTCGGCCCATCCGCCCTCCCCCCACTGCTATTTTCACAATGGCTTCTCAAACCTTCAGGCTAACTGACACTGTGGGCAGCAATGTAGCAGAATTTAACAGTGGGCAATTCCATACATTCATCCTGAAGTTGGTGAGAGACACAGTAACAAAAATATATATTGTTGCGGGCCGGGGGTCGGTGGCGAGAACGACTTCGAGGTGGGGGAGGTTACGTCGTCTCCCACCAGACTCCCCGGAATTGAAGGCAGTCGCTCCAGATAACTCCGCGAGCTGGTGGGTCGTTTAACCGACCGTGGACGCCAATATTTCAACCGCGTAGCGTAGGGTCTATTTGTCTAGAACCAATTTACCTAATTAACGAGGCGATTTCGACTACCGGGGAAGCCACGCCCTCGGCACGTCTTGCTCGAACCAGGTCACTCTACGACTGCGGTAGAGTTCTAACTACCGACTACTAACTCCGGTTCATGTGCAGCCGAGCGGAAACTGCCAAAGCCGTGCCGGCTGGAATGAACGGATTATCGGGGATAAAACCTGCCTAAACTCAGATATGAACTGTGCTGGACCAATTCAAGAAGGGACAGAAATAGAGTGGGAACATTTCTGTGATTATTTATTTGCTGTAAATGAAGACACAAAGCAAGACTTAATGCAAATACGCAAGAAGTATTTACAATGATCCAAAAACACTTGTTCAGTTCTACTTAAAGACGGGCCCACACGCAGACACACACACAAATGAAAATAAACCCAGAGTTCTTTATTGGACCCTCGCAGCCGAGGAGAGAGACGAGCTAGGGGTCAGAATCCAGCTGGGGACCTGACCGTCGTAGGAAGGGGGTGATCCGCGATGCGGCACCTGACAAAGGTAGTTGGTTTGGTCCCCAGTCGCACGTGTGGGACTCTTGGTTCGTGGCGGAGCTCGGGTGGTGAATAGCGGGGTCCACGGAGGGGGGTCAGGGTCGCTCTTTCCTTTCCTTGTAGAGGGCCAGCAGAGACACGTTCGCCGCCTTCACGACCTTCTGCTCAACCCTCCATTTCAAAAAAACTGCACGCTCAACAACAACCCCGTCAAAAACCTCTGAACAACCTTCCCAACAACCCCCAAAAAAACCACCTCTGCCTCAGAGAGTGCTCTGGAAT
Organism: Eptatretus burgeri; assembly: GCF_056783735.1. NCBI lineage: Eukaryota > Metazoa > Chordata > Myxini > Myxiniformes > Myxinidae > Eptatretus > Eptatretus burgeri. Next base: position 43,213,837 of record NC_140976.1, read on the forward strand.
TTATGGACCTCCCTCAATGGGGCGGGGCTCGCTCGAACAGACGTCACTCCCCACCCTGATTGGGCAGGCTCCCATGGACTCGCCCTTCCTGGGTGGGGTTACGGCCCCTAACGGGAAACCCCACCCACTCTTCCACGCGGGTTCATACTTGTCGAGCAACAGTATCAATGTTGCAAAGATCGTCATGAAAGAGTTACAACGTTTGTAGGAGCCGAGAAACCGGAACCGCAAGATCTTGCCTTGGCAAGTCAGGGTGTGAGAAGGCAGCTGGTTGGTGGTGGATCGTGATGGGCCAAGGGGTCATGCAGATTGGATGGTTGTTAGATGGCTTGTTAGATGTAATAACCTAACTAAAATAAATCGCAACGCATGCCTTCGATTCTCCCACTAGACAAAAGGAAGGAGATCTGACTACACACATACTTAACGACATAACTGACTTTTGGGACATCTGTATGTTGAATGAACATGGTTTCCAGATCCGTAACAATATATATTTATACACAGTCATTTCAACTACTGAGTAATGCATTAGTATCCTGACAATTCCTGCAGTCATGACAATAAGATTTCATGTACTTGAACAAAAAACACAAAAATAACAAATCACCGAGGAAGTAATCTCCATGTAGTTCAAACAGAACTCCACTCCCAGCAGGATTGTCTTGGAGAAGCAATTCCCAGCCCCACGCCAATCTGATAGCCACCTGAAGCAGTATCAGGAGCAGCAGCACCATCTCCTCTTTTAAAACGTTGTCTCTGTTCATCCAAAAATAATTTTAAAAATATCGAAATATACACAAGTTTTGGAACAGACAATTGTGTATGTTTTACAATGCATCTCAAATTACATTTTGTTAAACATGAATGAAGATTACAAATGCTTCACATCATCCACGTTCAGTAGTCGAGATCTTGCAAACATATCAATGGAGTCGGCAACTATTTTAATGAAATCAAAGAAAATCACACAAAATAGCAATGCTACATTTCAAACTGAACAAGAAAAAGAGTAATCAGTGATTGCAAATCCTCACCAGGACCTCTTTTGAGTGGTGTGTTTTTATAGGTTTTATGGTAAATCCAATATGGCTGCCAAACCATGTGACCGATGACATCATATGTGTGACCCTTTTGTTCCTCATGGATAGGCGGTCATATGTGAACAGTTTGGCCTCAATCTTTTCAGCCATTTCAGAGAAGAAGGTTTTTGAAGGTTTAAATATATATATATATATATATATATATATATATATATATATATATATATATATATATATATATATATATGGCTGCCAAATCACATGACCGATGACGACATTAAAAAACATTTTGAGGGACCATTTTATCGCTAGATGATCCTCAAAAAAAATTTTTCTGATCAGATGTAGCGTTCTACATATACAATTATGACGTCATAACGAAGGCACCTATGATGTCATAAAAATACCACTCGTTCCCCATGAGGAGTACTTGCTATGTATGTGCCACTTGTACACCCATAGCTTGTGGAACACTTGTGTGAAGTTTCCCCTCGATTCGTCCAGCCGTTCTGGAGAAGAAGATTTTTATAAATTTTGGGGTAAATCCAATATGGTTGCCAAACCATATGACCAATGACATCAAATGTGGAAACCTTTTATTCCTCATGGACAGGTGGTCATACATGTAAAGTTTTGCCTCAAACTGTTCAGCCACTTCAGAAAAGAAGATTTTTGAAGGTTTTTAAAATTAAAACAATATGGCTGCTGAATCACGTGATGATGATGTCATTCAAAAAATTTTCTGTGGACTATTTTATTCCTAGATGACCCTCAAAATTTTTCACACTGATCGGATGTACATATGCAATTACCGAAGGCGGGTGAGGGGTCTGCCCAGATCCGCAACATATATTATCTGCACATGCAATTATGACGTCATTACGAAGGCACCGATGGCGTCAGAAAAATAACACTTATTCCCCATGAAGAGTACTTGCCGTCTGCCAAGTTTCTAGTTTTTTCCTTGGTGCGGTTTCAGAGATAGAGGTCCTAAGTTTTTCCAACATGGTTGCCACACCACGTGCCCTATGACGTCATAAGTATCATTAAAACATTCTCCATGAGTAGTCGAACCAATGGTGAAGTTCTGTGCGGACAAAAAGACAGACAGACAAACAGACAAACAAACAAACGGACCCAAATGCAACATCCTCTCCGAATTCTTCTGCGAGGGTAATGATTACACTGAACAACAAATTTCAAAAAAAATTTTTTACTGGAGATGTGTAAAGTGATTAAGACTAATTTGGGTACGCTGATTTCAAAAATCATAACCGTTTTGCTGTATCACGTCAGGATTTTCAGGTGGCAGGCTTAGGATCTTAGGGTCCTGAGTGCGAACCCGTTGGCTGCTGAATTTACATCACATGGGGTTGATTCAGCCTGTAATCCTTGCGAGGTCGGTGAAATGAGTACCAGGGTACTGGTGTAGGGACACAGCAACAGCAGCACAGCCATGCTTCCAAGAAATGATAGCTACCCAGGTAGCCAAGCTGTCGCATGCAAGAACAGAACAGGGCATCTTGTGAATCGAGTATTTCTTTAAATCTGTGAAAGTCACTGATGGGAAGTTAAATAATATGGAACACTTAACGCCACTCACCCTTCTGACATCAATCACCGAATGAATCATCTCTCGTGCAGATCATGCATGGCCTGATTCGACTTCACAATCGAGGTGCTATTATTGCTCAATCTGTTATTTGATTATTCAATCTTTATATGCTGAAGGCAACAAGATTTAAACGGTGCATTTGAAGATGAGCAAAAATGACATTATTCTTGGTATGAAAATTTCTTCATTCAATCCTGACAGTACTTTGTAAGGGACTCACTATTTATTATGTTTGCAGGATTGGGAATAGAGGAGGGGTGGTGAGAAGGCTACAATGATATGATCAAAATTCTTAAAAGGAGGGGTGTAATGGGTTAGCTGTTCCATAAAAAAGGATTTGCTGGAAAAGGGGACATTGTTCCAATGAAGAAGGAAGGGAGGACGGTGAAGGAAAATGCAGGTTTGTCTTTTGCAACTGTCAAGTCTTTTGGAACTGCCACTGATAACACTGAACAACAAATTTCAAAATTTTTTTTTTACTGGAGATGTGTAAAGTGATTAAGACTAATTTGGGTACGCTGATTTCAAAAATCACAACCGTTTTGCTGTATCACGTCAGGATTTTCAGTAACAGAAATATTCCCATTGCCTAGAAGTCAGGATTTCAATGAAATTTACATATGTCTTTAACATGTCTATTTCGTACAATTGTTGTTAACTTGTGTTATATTTCTTTCTTTCAGATAAAGATGAGTAGGCGTTCCTGTACCAATCATCCTGACAACTTCTGTTATGTCTGTGGTCGGTATACCAAAAAAGATCAACAGCGAAGTATATCTACAGCAGTGAAAATGAAGGCCGCCTACTTTCACTACTTCGGGTGTAAGGTGGGGGACCAAGAACAGAGCTGGGCACCACACATCTGCTGCACAAGCTGTCACACAACCTTGACTCAGTGGTTGGTGGGCAAGCGCGCGAGCATGCCATTTGCGGTGCCCATGATATGGCGTGAGCCGCAGAATCATCATGATGATTGTTATTTCTGCTGCACAAGCATCGCCGGCTTCAACAAGAAGAATAAAGGTCACATCAAGTACGCTGACTGCGTCTCTGCTCGTAAACCTGTGCCTCATGATGACGAGAACCCCGTTCCAACACCTCCAGCTGATCAGAACATAGCTGTAAGCAGTGGTGAAGAGGATGGTGATGATGAACATTTTGAACCCGACACTCAAGAATCACACCTTCTGAACCAGGGAGACTTAAATGATCTTGTAAGAGATCTCTCGCTGTCAAAGGCGAAGGCAGAGCTGCTTGGATCAAGGCTGCAGCAGTGGAATCTACTTGAACCTAACACCAAGATATCCTTGTTCAGAGCACGTCACAGAGACATGGCTGAGTTCTTTGAGATGGAAGACACGATGACATTCTGCAGTGACATCAACGGTCTGTTGAAAGAACTTGGGTGTGATCACGATCCTGCAGACTGGCGCCTCTTCATCGACTCGGGGAAGAACAGCTTGAAGGCTGTTTTGCTCCACAATGGCAACGAGAAACCATCAGTCCCACTGGCTCACGCGTTCGGCATGACAGAGACCTATGAGACTATGCGGCAGCTGCTTGATTCCATCAAGTACAATGACTTCAACTGGCACATCTGCGGAGACTTGAAAGTGGTGGCGCTGTTGTTAGGGCTGCAGTCAGGCTACACGAAATACATGTGATTCCTTTGTCTCTGGGATAGCAGAGACGACAAGAATCACTGGACGAAGAAAGATTGGGAAGAGCGAAAAGAGCATGTACCTGGTCGACACAACGTGAAGCATGTCGCCCTTGTCGACCCAGCCAAGGTTTTCCTTCCACCACTCCACATAAAGCTCGGCTTGATGAAAAGTTTTGTACGGGCAATGGATCTGAATGGGCGTGGGTTTTTATACCTCAAGGAAAAGTTTGGCAACACCTTGTCGGAGGCCAAGATCAAGGCTGGTGTCTTTGTTGGACCGCAAATCCGACAGATTATGAAGGACGAAACTTTTCCGACAACTCTAAACCCCAAAGAGCTGGCAGCGTGGAGGAGCTTCAAAGCTGTGACGGACAACTTCTTGGGGAACGAGCGCGCGGACAACTATGAAGAAATAGTGCAGCAGCTGCTGGAGTCCTTCAGGAAACTTGGCTCCAGGATGTCCCTGAAAATCCATTTCCTACACCAGCACCTGAACTTCTTCCCTGACAACTTGGGAGCAGTCTCGGACGAGCACGGCGAGCGATTCCACCAAGAGATTTCACTCATGGAGACGCGTTACCAAGGGCGGCACAACCCGAACATGATGGGCGATTTCTGCTGGTTCCTGCATCGTGAAACTGACACAGAGCAGCACAAACGCAAAGCCAAATGCCTAAAGCATTTTTAATTACATTCTAGTGGAGTTTTTCTGTAATATCTATAATTTTGAAGCATTCATGATGAAATAAATGAATAAATGAATTTTTGTAAATTTCATTGAAATCCTGACTTCTAGGCAATGGGAATATTTCTGTTACTGAAAATCCTGACGTGATACAGCAAAACGGTTATGATTTTTGAAATCAGCGTACCCAAATTAGTCTAAATCACTTTACACATCTCCAGTAAAAAAATTTTGTTGTTCAGTGGGAATTATCAATGGTCAAGATGTAAAGGTAAATATTTACCAAAGTTGAGAACACAATAATAAAAAGGACATCAGCCTTCTATAAATATTAAAAACATCAACATAATTATATCTCCGGTATTTTGAATTTAGAAAATTAATATTCATCACCTGATGGTGGACGTACCAAAATATTTAATGATTTTAAATCTTTGTAAACAAGCACGAAATAATGCATCAAATTGTATTTCCACCCTTTATCATATATTATTTAAAGAGATATCTGGAATAATTTAAGTTCGGGTGGAAGACATGATCTGTATCACCTGATTTCACCTCGCTTAAGTATGGGCTGACAGGTATACACACTTTCCTCGAAGCTGTTGATGTGGATTTTTTAAACCCACCTTGTTGTGATCGTTGTCCTCCTGAAGGATTCTAACTGGCCGATTGTGGAATCCTATTTGACTTCAGACAGAGTTTAACATTTGTCCAATTTGATTATAAAATCCGACAAAAACCCTATCGACACTGATAAAACTGATGTCCACGCAAGTCCTTCCTTGTGAAACAATTTATTTCCTAATTATACACCATACACTTCTCACCCTTGTACAATGAACTTAAAAATCCCCATTTGATTGCAATATTATTTGGTTCTATTTCATTTATTCTTACTTTAGTTAACAGTTAGACCAACCCGATTCAATTCACATCTACATTACATCAGAGAGTTTTATTCTAACTTGGTACTTGGTCAGTTCCAAGGAGTACGAGCCACTGAGAAACTATACTTCCTCACGTGCTCGTACTGAGAACAATGTGCCTTCCAAAATATTTATACTTCCATGAGAGAGAGGTTGGGGGATATTCACCCAGACTGTAGACGTGTCCTTTAGACAAAAGCGACTTCGTACATTTTCTAAGCAAAAGTTCATTTATCAGCTCGGTCACTCTGCTCCAGAACAACACATTTCTTATCATTTAGGGCAAAAGTCTTTTGGCCAGAAATGACAGCCAATTCAATTTGCAGCATAGAAGTTACATTTCTGAAACTCCATTTGTTACAATTTAAAATACATTAATATAAATTTTTCCCCCACACTGTCTAGCCTGGGTTTCAATCCTGACCTAGCTATAAACTGCCATCCAGTGCTCATGGGCAAGGTGATTCATCAATGAGCATGCAGCCCCTTGGATGGATGTTAAAGAGCAGGTTGTGGGTCACCAAACATGTTCTGCAAATTTATCAATATGATTATATGTGCATTAAATAGTTCGATGCAAGCTATTGTGGTTGCCTAACTCTTGGGAAAATTAATGAAATTTAACTCCGAAGTTGTTATTTCTCGAGGCTGTTAAAAAAAAAACAGCCGCGTGCCAGAGATGGATGGTGACGTCACGTTCTCCAAAACAAAGCGGAAGCTCACTCTTTCATTGAAGAAGTGTCCAGTTGAGCGGGCCATTCTTTCGCTTTTTTGAGCTTGCAACTGTCTATATTATCCTTTTTTATTTTGAATTATTATAGAACAAAGTTATTTGGATGTTTGTTCATCATGCCTCGTACGTGTGTCGTTATGTTTTGCGAAAATGGCTGGAAAAAGGGTAATCGCTCCCACTGATTCCTGAAGGAATCAAATATTCGCTGGCAGTGGATAAGATTTGTCCAAACAAAACGGGCGAATTTTCCCTGCCTTTTAAACTTTTAAACAATATCTTTGTGGAAAAAGCGCTGCGGCCTAACATCAAGTCAAGGCGCCTGAGGCCCTGCGCACCATCGAACATAAACCTTATAAAGTATCCGAATTTTTCAAACTTCACAACTACCGAGTGTTAAGCATCCTCAGCGACTGCAAAAACTGAAAACAGAATTTGAATTGACTTTAAAAAGAACCCGCAACGTCGATCGAAGCAAAAATCTCAATTCACCACAGGAATCCACGGCATTATTTTAAATTATTTTGTCAAAGTCATAAAACCATAATATTCAGCCATCCACGAACAATATTTACATAATCCGACAGCTTAACAAGTCAGGCATGTGATGATAACCTTTATTGGGATGAAAAATGATTTTTAAACCTCATCTTTGTGGAAAAAGCGCCACGGCCTAGATTTTGCCAAGGTGCCCGCGGCCGTACGAGCCAGGCGCCCTCAACTTGAAACATTCACAACTCGACGAATAAAAGGTCAAATTGCACCAAACTTACCTTATTCTTGCGAGCTCACGTTCCCCGTTAGTGGGTGAAAAATCCAATGCTTGGAGAATTCTGCTTCGCAATGATAGGAAGAGCCGACATCGAAGGATCAAAAAGCGACGTCGCTATTGACGCTTGGCCGCCACAAGCCAGTTATCCCTGTGGTAACTTTTCTGACACCTCTTGCATAAAACCCAAAAAGTCAAAAGGATCGCGAGGCCACGCTTTCATGGTCTGTATTCGTACTGAAAATCAAGATCAAGCGAGCTTCCGCCCTTCTGCTCCACCGGAGGTTTCCATCCTCCCTGAGCTGGCAGTCAGTCCTGACACTTGTACACGAAATAGACCGTTTTCTTGTTCTTGCAAGTGGCTCAAATTTATATGGCTCAGGGCCAGAAACTCCATAGTATAAATTTCCATCATCCTCCAACTCGTCTTCAGCAATATCGGAATGAAAACACTCAATTTCATCACCGCTGAAATCACTCTCTGATTCGCATCTCGCCATTGTTCACACGCTGTTTCCGAATGTTCACGAAGTTTTCGGAGAACGTGACGTCATAGCATCTTCGGTAACTTCCGGACTGTTTTTCCATCACTGACAAAAATTTTGACTTGAAAGTTAATTTTAGCATATTTTGAGTTTCAAATGTAAGAAAATAATTGCCCAACGATTATTAATGTGCTTACAACCTTCGAATCACGCGAAGTCATCAGCGACCAAAAATCTGCTCTTTAAACTGGAAATCCTGTCTGCCAGCATTGGTAGACGTTGAAGGTCCGGTGTCCTTCATGAAGAGTAGGCGAGCTACTGCCAGCACCATGAACAAATTACAAATTCCTTCCCTAACCTACCGAGGGCATCAGTGGCATAGCCGCGCCCTCAGCCAATGATGCTACCCCGCAGCCTTGTGCTGCGTACGCTGCATAAGAAAGGAGACCTCGCTTATTATATGAGCCTCAATCTTGTATTTTTTTTTTTTAAGGAGAGGGCACTTCAATTCAACTCAATGTCGTGGAAATAATTTACAGCTCGGGAGAAATTCACTGTAAAAAAATTTTGCAGGTTCGATATTCGACACGACCAGTCATTAGCTGTGACCACGAGGTGGGTAAAACATTTTGGCAAGTCATATCCATGGGACAAGGATTAGCTCTGAGAGCTGGGTCAGTTGAAGTCGGGCACAAGGTGTTGTCCAGTAATGTTCTGCTGGGCGTACGATCCTTTGTTCTGTGTACTGGGGTCAGAACCTACTGATTTGGATGGTGTATTGAAGTGAAAATTGGGGTCTGAATTTTAAAGGACTCCTGTTAAGGTGATCCACTGCCTCCTTGTGAAGCATTCTGACGAAGGTAGGTGAGGGGTCTGCCCAGATCTGCATCATTTCATGAACTAAACTAACCTCCATTACTTTCGTTAAGCCTCCCCCTGCAGGAGAGGGAGAGGCTTATACCTGTTGTAGGGTTTGTTTCTACAATCAGTTGTTGTGGTCTTTTTCGATGGGTGCTGGACATCCTTTCTTTCTTTGGGATTGGACACCCAAGCTCGATCCTCTCATTGGACCATGATGACACTCACTCTGCAGAGGACGCGCTTCTGGTTCTTGGCACTTTCGCCCCTTTGGTTTTTACCTCGAGAACTGTCATCACGAGCAAGGAGCCGAGGCTGCGAGGGGGCAGACGGAGCCAAGCCGATTAATGGGACCGAAACCAAGCTGCACTACAGACACATCTGGTAGGATTTCACACTTAGACTATCCCCTCACACACCTTTTCTGTTGCACCTTTCTCAGTTTCCCTTTCAAATACACTCGCAGCACACACACACATTCACACACATACACACACACACACACACACACACACACACACACACACACACACACACACACACACACACACACACACACGTCACTCTTCTCCATGCACCCGAGACAACTCACAGTCTTTCTTCCCACTTCTTTCTCTCAGCATTGAATAGTAGTTGTGAGTGCTTGGTCCCATGTACTGTTTGTAGTTGGAAAGACGTTTGTTAAGTTAACTCTGTCTCGTTTCTCTTTCTCTGATCTCATTGTTGCACAGATTGCTGAACCCTCATTTCTCCCCATTCCATTAAAATCCTTACGTTTCCTTCCCCCCCCCCCCTCACACATTTTTCCTGCTCCCCACTTGTGTAAATAAACCTGTTCTTGTTGAATCTATTTTCGATCTGTCCGTGTCCATCTTTTCCACCATTGGTCGAGCACCGTCCGCACGTAGATAGCTTGGGGGATTGAGATTCCTGACGGTTCGGTTTGCAGGGTCCGGTGTTTGCTTGTGGAACAACTTGGCCATCCATATTCAAGATCTTATTTAATATAAAACATTTGAAAATCTTATTAAATATAAAAATAAAGTTCCATTACTTGTGACAAGTCATTCTTTTGACAGTTAATTAATTCACAATTAACTCAACAGTTGGTCCCAAGACAGCCACCTAAACCACTAACCCAACACCCAGGTTATCTATGCAATTAAATTGTTTTAATACTTGTTTCAGTTGATTTGGGGGATGGTTTGGATATGTATTGCTTTTGGAAAGGTTCTGCCCACTGTCCATTTTCCCCCCTCACGATCCTGGGCTAGTTTGGTTGAGTCCATATCTACCCTATCATGGACAGATCGTCGCTGCTGCAATGGTTGGCAGTGAGTGTCCCGGAAGCAGCAGTGGAAAGAGTGGCATTTCTACATACGAGAGAATTCTGTACTTACCTTGTGAGTTGCCAAAGTTGCCCAGGGAGCCCAGATGGCAGAGCACTGGTATAAATCACCAGAGGACCCAGGTTTGATTCATTGTCTGGGAGTGTAATATATATATATATATATATATATATATATATATATATATATATATATATATATATATATATATATATATATATATATATATATATATATATATATATATATATATATATATATATATATATATATATATATATATATATATATATATATATATATATACACACACACAGCCTGGTGTTGGCTTAGTGGTTAGTGTGGTGGCTTGGGATCCAAAGGTCCTGAGTTCAAGCCCCGTTGGCTGCTGAATTAACACCAGGGGGTTGACTCAGCCTGTCATCCTTCCGAGGTCGGCAAAATGAGTGCCAGTGTACTGGTCCCGGTGTATGCCCCGGTTAGAATAGGTGTACCATATCCCTGTGTGTCGTAAGAGGCGACCAGGGTTGGCGTCAGGAAGGGCATCCGGCCATAAAACATTGCCTCAAGAAAAAGCCTAACCCCTGCACAGCAGGGAAAAATGGCTGTAAAAACGGTCATTTTTATTTTATATATATACATACATTTATATATATATATATATATATATATATATATATATGTATATATATATATATATATATATATATACAGTATATATATATACAGTATATATATACAGTATATATATATATATATATATATATATTTATATATATATATATATATATAAATATATATACATATATATATATATATATATATATATATATATATATATATATATATATCTTATGATGGTACTACAAAGCAGTGGTACACAACATGTAGCAGTTCCTGAGATAGTTATTTTGTTAGTATCCGTTCCAGACAGCCCTTCCCTGATGTCGAATGGCTTCACGGGCCAATATGTGTTGTGTGGGATTAGGTAGTTTTTCTCCCATAATCCTGCACACAAACCTCTCCTTCACACAAGCAACACATGCCATGCATAACACACAGTTAATTTGCATTTGCGTGCCAGAATCCCATTTGAATCGTGCACCGTAATCCATAATCCAATAGTGCGCCTTCACTTCGACCTTCAAAGTACTCCAACCACCAATGCTACAACATTCATACAACCACAAAACGCCTTTATTATGACCACCACACCATTGTAACATTACCCACGTTCTCTGTACGTTCGCCATTTCCACCTCAACTGCAACGAACAACCACACATCCATAATGAAACACCACGCCACAATTCACAGCAATGCCACCGCTAAAATCACCTCAACCGCAAAAGCTGATCGGAGTCAGCTTAGTGGACACAGCTACAGCAACTCCTTGAGCATGGTAACCATCAGAGCGACCAGACCAATAGTAGGTGTAACCACCCACCATGATCTCGCCACTATCCATTCTCCGAACCTCAGAGAGTGCTGCAATACCGATGTCCAAACACTTGAGCTCAGATGATAACAGAGACAGGTGATCATCCTCTCTTAGGGTAGGACATTGCAGGCACCCACCTGAAGGGACCACCTCAGGTTAACCCAAGAAGACCGCCGTCTAGTGGACTACACCTCAGCAGCACCCTGACACGCACTACTGCAATTTGACCTTGGAAGGTTATCCCTCCTATCATCGGGAAGGGTGGTTTTCCTCCTATCATCCAAGAGTGGGGGTCTTGAAGAAATTTGCTGCAATTCCGTCATCCGGTGAGCTGCCCTGCGAAGGACAGCTGCAAAGGAGGTACTCCCATGGAGTGGGTTTTCAGGTGTCTGTGTTTTTGTGTTTTGCGGAGTGAAGGGTTTTACGGTGGCGAGAGTGCAAATCCTCCCACCAACCTCCTAAAACTAGTAATCCAACTGCAGGACATCAGCAGACACAGTTGGGCACAAGATATGGATAGCCGTTGGCTCACAAGGAGCTCCTCCGCCCTTTGAGAGGTTTTGTTTTTAATCCTGCTGGGTGTCCATATCCATACACCCTCCTAACAAGGTAACCCGGTGGGGGAGAAGGTTTAGTCACCGACAACTCGACCATGAAATAGGTCAGTACAGGTTTACATGGTACCTATAGCAAGTCACAGATCTCATTTGACCTGACCTGACAAAAACTTGAAAAGTGACAAGAACAAGCCAATTAGATTTTGATTAAGAAAACGATGCATATCCAGCCTATCAGAGGGATACAAAATGAAAACAGTTCAGCCTGGCGTCGGTGTGCACTCCTCTGAATGCCGTTCCAGTACATTCTGTAACTAGCCTTTAGCAGAAGCTAAGCTTATCAGACAGAGCCTACCTTGATCCAAGCACAACACAAAAATGTTTTTGCTGAATGACAGATTCCACATTTCGCTTAATGACAGATTCCACATTTTGCTGAATGACAGAAAAATAATTTTCAGCTCTTCACAAGCCTTCCTCGGTATTATCATGGAGGATGCTACATCACTTAATTGCAGCAGTAATCTGGAAAAGTAGAGCCTCAGACAATCCTTTGCTTAAAATTGCAAAACATAATATCCCCCTCTGTCGAGACAAGTCAAACATCTGAACAAAAAGTGTAACGAGAAAGCAATTTGAAATGCAAAGTACATGTCCGGTTTGTACTTGAACTAAACTCAACGAAAAGAACAACTTAAAAAAATAGAAAAAATCTGAATATTATTAGTCTCTACTCCATATTGTCATCGTAAAGGTTTGTTAAAAATTTGATGACAAAATCTCAAATTGTTAAAAATTAAAAACAAGTCTCAAGACGACGATGGTTCATGAGCAGTATTTCACAATGTAGATTGTTTCAGAAGTCAAGGATGAGACAATGTGATAATGTTTGACCAAGTTATAAAAATTATCAACATGATGTGGTATGAGTGACAGGTTATTAGCTGCAAAATGTCGAAAACCCGGTTTCGTTCAACAATTTTCAAAATTTGACCTTTGCATAACCTTTAAAGGTCACAAAACAATGTTGTGGACATTAAAATAAGGAAACAAGATACGTGCTATAGCTTATTGGAGTTAGTTGTGGTATGAGTGGTATCAACATGATGTGGTATGAGTGACAGGTTATTAGCTGCAAAATGTCGAAACCCCGGTTCGATTCCAACAACTCTGAAAATTTGACCTTTGTGAACTTTAAAGGTCAAAGGTCAAGGATTATGACCTTTGGTGCAAAATTTCCTCTGGAACATTCCAGGAACAATATAACGTCATATAGGCTATATGGCATTTCGCACTCCTCAGATTATCCATACTTTGATGAAATCAGCGTAAAAACAAACTTGAAGGGGGCGCCACGGGCAATGTGTTCGAGATAGTGCAAAATGGTTTCAAGACTTTAGGTGGGGAATGACCTCAAGATTATGCATAAAAAATATTGTCATCCTAGCTCTCAAAGTTTCGGCGGTAGTATGATTTTTATGTCAAAATTCGCAATTTTCTTAGTTCGTGACCTTGTGACCTTGACATTGGGACGAAAATGAAAAATCGAGCTCCGTGGCGCTATGCAGGTGCTATTGGGCTAACCAAATACTGAAACCCCTGCCAGATTCGACAAACCCCCTCTGAGAAGATGGATATTTATGTCAAAATCGCAATTTTCTAAGTTCATGACCTTGTGACCTTGACCTTGGGACGAAAATGAAAAATCGAGCTCCGTGGGGCTATGCAGGTGCCATTGGGCTAACCAAATACCGAAACCCCTGTCAGATTCGATAAAACCCCTAGGAGAAGATGCAAATTGACACCAGCTACCCCCTAAAAACACATGTTTTTTGGGCGTGGCTCTGCCGATAATGGGAACACCACACCCATTTTTATGAAAACACAACTAGATCATGATATAAACCTTCCACCAAAATTTCATCAGGATGAGATCAAAACCCACAGAGCTATACTCGGGACAGACAGACAGACAAGCCGGTAGGCGGACATGGGTAGTCGCCTCCCCAATAGAACCTGACGCGATGGGCCCGTTCGATGGGGAATGACCTGAGGATTAAGCACAAGAAAATTCATGATTCCAGCTTCAAGGGTTAATGCTGCAGATTGTTTTTTTGTTAAAATACCCCCACATTTAGAGGTTTTTCGGCCGTTGCTAGTCAACGGAGAGGTCCATAGCAACGGTTCTTTCTCACACATAACTAGGACATACCGTGAACCTACCATACCAGTTTCATGTATATCTGACTCATAGTCTCTGAGATATAACGAACTTCGTTTTTTTATTGTTTTCGACCAGGGTTCATTTAAAGTCTATCGTCTCCGACAGTTTTCATAGGATCCTGCTGGAAATTTTTGACAATATGGCTGAATGTACTGCCCACAGTGTCTCGTGGCCCGATTTTTGATTTTCGAAAAAATTATTTTTTATGGTTTTTCAAAAATTTCAAAGTCCCGTTGCTAGGCAACGGT